>NW_027507758.1:343028967-343628967 GCF_037356315.1 Lithobates pipiens
ATTGAAACTCCTAAGGTTTGACCTCATATTATATGGTTTTGGTAACTCTGAAGGGGAAAAAAAATAAACAAAAATCATCAGCAGAAAATCTGATAGTGTGTATGATGCTTTAGAGATCACTGCTACAGCCCCGCTACAGCTCAGTGCTCCTTTATTTGTGCTCCAGAAAGCCTGCTTATTCCTCTCAGCAATATCCATTATTAAAAGTGAAGGAACAGAAAATGTAAGAACATGTAAAAGAAATAAACCAAATAATAAAACCAATAGAAACCAGCCTACAGCTTGCCACACATTACAATCTGGTTATACTACTAATACGTAGAGCTGCACGATTCTGGCTAAAATCAGAATCGCAACTTTTTTTGCTTAGAAGATGGATCACGATTCTCTCACCACTCGTGGCATAACATCTTTCACATTAAAACAGAAAAAAAAAAAAATAATTGGGCTAACTTTACTGTTTAGATTTAGACTTTAAGTGGTTAAACTTCCTGCATTAACAAAAAAAAAACTTGGCAGACTGCCTAGATTTTTCTCTTTACACAGACTGTATCTAAGGATGAAGAGTTATGCCAGCCAGACACTGTTCGAATTTCGAAAATCGTATCCAAGAATTTTCGTACCAATTTTGCACCATTAGTTGGCTGCAGCAACAGCAGATTTTCGGGCGGCAATCAAATTTGAGGAATGTAATATGTTGGAATTTTTTTTTAAAACGAACGATTTTCTAATCAATGATGGGAGAATCGATGCGAGAAATGTAACAAGAAAAAAATAAATGCGCATGTGCAAGAAAAGAAAATTTACAGAGAGAAAAGAAGATTCCTGGCCACGAAAATTATTTTCTATGGCAACATGAGGTGAAATTGAAGGCTTGGTCGGCTGAATTTTGAATCTCAATGGTGGCATCGTTGGGATCACAAAAAAAAGAACAAGCTTTCTGATTTTGAAAAGAAAATTAGTTTGAAATTCAACTATGTATGACCTGCATTAGTTACAATGTTTTATATATATAAAAAAAAAAAAACTTGGGAGACTGCCCTGATGTTTTCTTTTGACAGCTAAGTGAGCAGATACAGTAAGTCTCTCCACTTGTTATATGAAAGAATCGGCAAACTCTGCAAAAGAGATCAAGGGGGTTGAATCGAGATCACGATTTTTTAACGATTAATTGCTCTACTAATATGTATGTAGTACAAGGGCCTGCATGATTGGATACAGATTGATTGCATAGTTCAGGTAGGTTCTTGTATCCTTTTGGTAAACAAAAAGGTGTTTGTACAGAGATTGTAGGGTTAGATTTTAAGTGTATGGTGGGCTTTAGAAATGTATCTTTTTCTCAGTCTCTGAAAAAGATCCTAGGCAGGGGAAATGCATGTGACAGACTGCTTGGGTCTGAAGGCTACACAATAAGTAGCACAGGACTTCAGCTTGGCAAATGGCCAGGGGCGGACTGACAACTCCCCAGGTTAAGAGATGGTTGCCACACAACATTAATGTGGGCAGGCCCACGCAGAGGTTTACGAGCTCGGTGGCATACAAAGTGGCATGAGAGAGCTGGTGACCCAATAAGGTAACAGGAGCCTCTCATGGGCAGCGACACCCTAAAAAACGAGGGAGATAGGGCGCTGCGGGGTGCATAGCACACCACGGCAAACAATGGGCTATATACAAATGCAAACATATACCACAGTCCTTGTACCAATAAAATACTAACAGTCTCACAGACACAAATCTGAGGATCATTTGTTTTTAAAAAAAACGTTTTCATTACATATGTTTTTATGAACAAAAAGGATATTTTTGTCTTACTGAGCTGATCTTGCAGAAGAATTTCATTAAAGTCAGCAACAGTTAAGACAATTAACACCTTAGGGCTATGTACAATATAATGTATAGAGGGCAGGGGTCAGAAGTAAGTGACAAACAAAACCACATAGAGTGCAGCAGCCATGATGAGCACCATGCTCACATCAGTTCCCCCTTACAGTAGAGGCTCCAGTGTGCCATCTTACAGCAGAGCCCCTTATATGTGTCCCCTTACACACACACCTTTTCTCCTTTGTGTGGCAGGTGGGAAAAGTTTTTTTTTTAAAAATCCACTAGTTGCCAACTGCACATGTGCATTTGTGGAGCCAGCTGAGTGGCGTGCTACCATGCTCGGCCTTGGATCAGGCAGTGGGGTGAGAATAAAAGCCATGTTTAATGTGTGCAATGATGTTGCCCAGACCCACCCTGCTGCCTGATCCGAGGCAGAGTTCAACAGTTCACCATTCGGCCGTCTCCACAACTGCACATGCACAGTTCAGAGGCCAGCAACAAGATCCTTTTTTTTGCAGGAATTTTCTCCTGTATATGGATGGTTAGCAACACAGCTGCTGATGGAGTGGCTTTTTTCCAACATGTCCGTTCAACAGAAGTCAATTGGTAGATCGGATGGGTACACACATATCATGCAGTACACACACCAGCACTTTTCATTGAAAAATCAGCCTGATCTAAACGCATTGCTGCTGCCTACCCTCTCCTGGCATGCTGGGACTTGTGGTGCCCCAGTAGCTCACAGACGCATTAGGTGGTGATGCAGGAGAGGAGAGGGCTGTATATGGGTGAGCAGGTACTTTTCACACAGAAAATCAGCCAGGAGCCCTTCTAGAGGAAACACAGCCCCCCCTCCTCCTGCAACAAAGAAGACTACCCTTTTCTAAGCCAAGCCAGCTCACCTAGTAGGCTGCAGCCCCTCCCACACTGCAGGCTGTTTACCCCTCCAGCTGCCTGGCATCACCTCTTCTAAAGAGAAGTAAGGCATGCTGGGGAAGGGGGCTGGTACAATGTGTTACAATTGGCTAAGGAGGCAGAGCAACTGGATTTTTATACACAATGGATGTCAGTAACTGACATTTCAGGGACCAATGTAAAAAATAACCCTGAATTTTACAGTTCTCAACCCTGATGGGGTCCCCTACTGTCCCTGGGCCCAGTGCCTGAATGGTCAGTCCCTTGGCACTAGGGTAATGAGACCTGAACTGTTCAATACAAATGTACTATTACAAAATTAACCACAATTATTTTTAACCACTTTAATACTGACACTTTCACCTCCTTCCTGCCCAGTCCAATTTTCAGCTTTCAGTGACAATTGCGTGGTCATGCAACGCTGTACCCAGACAAAATTTATCTTTTTTTTTTTTTTTTTTTTTTTTTAGACAGATAGAGATTTGGTGGCATTTAATCACCACTGAGTTTGTTAAATAAATGAAAAAGACCACAAATTAAAAACAAAGAAAAGTCTTTGTTTTGTTATAAAATTTTGTAATAAGTAATTTTTCTCCTTCACTGGATGTGCGCTGATGAGGCTGCACTAATGGGCATTTATGGGCACTGATAGTGCCTCCAATCACTGCTGCCTGAAAGGAGGCACTGATGGGCATCCCTGAAAGGCACCACTGGCAGGCATTGCCAATGGGGTTGCACAGATAATCATTGCAGTGATGCAGATCGCCCCGTAAGGAATGCCACTTATCGGCTCTCCTCTACTCATGCACTGTCAGCGTGACTAGTGGAATGCCGATAACCGGCACTTCCTTTTTACACTGATCCGCTGTGATTGGACACAGCTGATAACATGATAAAGAGCCTACATCATAGGCCCTTTACTGTGATTGAAAATGAGGTGTGTCTGAGCAACACACCGCACCACTGATCGCCTCGCTGTGCGCCATCATATGGCATCCTGTCAGGACAATTAAACCACATGAGAGCAGTGACACTGGGGCGTTATATGAAGGCTCTCCAGAAAGAGAATCCCACTTGTTTATTTAACACACACCCACACTATAATTTCCTTTTTAAATGGTAATGACAAAAAAAAGAAAATCACCCAAAAATGGCTCTGATCAAAAACTTACATACCCTGGAATGTTTTGTTTGGCCTTGGTCCCTGCTAGTGACATTTATAAGTAATCGGTGGCTATTTATAGCACTGATCACTGTATAAAATGTCAATGGTCCCAAAAAAGTGTCCGATTTGTCCGCCGCAATGTCTGTCCCGATTTAAAAATCTCAGCTTGCCGCCATTACTAGTAAAAATTTATTTTATATATATATATATATATATATATATATATATATATAATAAATATATATATATATATATATATATATATAATAAATATATATATATTTTTTTTTTTAATAATTAATATGCCATAAATCTATCCCCTATTTTGTAGACGCTATAACTTTTGCACAAACCAATCAATATATACTCTTATTGATGATTTTTATTTTACCAAAAATATGTAGAAGAATATATATTAGCCTAAACTGATGACTTTTTTTTGGACATTATAGCAAAAAGTACAAAATACTGTGGCGTTTTTTTTCTCAAAATTGTCGTTCTGTTTGTTGTGCAAAAAAAACAGAGGTGAACAAATAGTGCCAAGAGAAAGCTATTTGCAGGGGGAAAAAAAAAAAAAGACATACATTTTGTTTGGGTACAACGTCGCATGACCGAGCAATTCTCAGTTAAAGCGACGCAGTGGCGTATCTCAAAAAAGGGCCTGGTCAGGAAGGGGGCAGATCCTTCCGGGTCCGAAGTGGTTAAAAATGGTATATATTGTATATTACCAATTCTACAAGGGTGAGAAAAGTTTTGAGCACAACTGTATATGATATTTGCTACTGCTGGTAATGTGGTTTGTTAAATACTGTACTTCAATAAAGATTTTGAAAAAATGTCCATAACCGAGTCACATTTATTCCAAGGTGATCAGCACATAAAAACTGTTTTTTTCTTTTCAGACAGCAGATGGCATACTTATAACATTACTTTATAACAGCATTTGAAGTGTTGACATAGTAAAAGGTCCAATAAAATACTTCAGTAACCATCAGTTCTTCAGCAAATTAACGGGGTTTGTAAAATTGATAAAAATCATAAAGTAAAGGAGGACACTTCTTTACTTTATGATTTTCATCAATTTTGCAAATTTTGCAAACACTGTTAATTTGCTAAAGAACTGATGGTTATTTTTGATGACTGATGACTGTATAAAATGTCAATGGTCCCAAAAAATGTTTTAAGAGCATGTCTTTTCAGTAGTTTCTTGACTAGCCTTAATATGAAATAAGTAGTCACAACCTTTTTAAAAAAAAAATTACGATTATTCCCCAATGCCAAGAATGGCGCTGGGCTATCAGCGCTTAACCACTCATGGGGAATGTGAGTGATGCAGTTAGAAAATAATCCCTAAAATTAACAAAGGCAATACAAATCAAAATGGGGGGGGGGGGGGAGTGGGCTTTTTAAACAGAGCAGGTAGGCCATTTGGTGTCAGCCGAGGAAGGTCCCTCAAAACGCATCCTGGGATCCTGGTCTCCAGGTGGCCATTACCATCCATTGGCCATTGACACAGAACGAGGAAGCCGTGGCACTACACATTGCTTACGGGGCTGTCAGAGCCATTTCCCCATTAATAGCCAGTGGCAAAGAGATACAGACTTTGTGCTTGTAGCAGCTCATCAATCCATCCAGCTGCACCCTTTTAGGACTGTGCCCCACCATAGGCTTACACTCCCCTGTGGACCCCCATATACACCTATTGTTTTCGTACTTGAGCATTTTAAACTTTTCTTAGTAATTACATCTTTGGAACTTACTACACCAGAGTGGTCACAATGTCTCCCTCCTTTCTCCACAACCTTTTAAATAAATGCACTTTTGATGACCAAACTTTTGAAAACAGACTTGGCAACCTCTTAACTATGTTGATTCTACTGGACCCCAGGTACAGGCATTCTAAATGACTAATTATAAATTAAAAGACCTTTTTAATTGTATTGCTATACATCATTAGTACATAACTGGCAGCCTGGGGCTCTTTTGCAATTCTCCTGTGTTTTTCTGTGCTGCCCCTGTAGCCCAGTCTGTTCTTGAGGTCTTTTAATTTTATTGATTTTCCTTCCTCACTCTTCTCCCTGTAAGCAGCTTCTGAATGAGGTAATAGCTGCTAGCTTAGTTCTGAGCATAGGAGTTGCTACAGTGTTTTTTTTTTAATAGACATGTGAGTTTAATAGCATTGATGACACTGATACTACACATTACTTCACCAGGGTTAATGAACATCCCTTTCTGCTAAGTGCATATGTTGATGCTATCATCACCACCTTAATGAAGGTCAGTGGTCTCCGTATTTTTCATAGCCATGTCTTGTAAGAACTGTAATGCCTCTGTTGCTTGTTTTTTTATAAGGATTCTTGTATCTGCTAAAAAGTCTCCAACCAATAGAATTATAAAAGCAATATTTACATCTTTGTGGTTATAGACAACCTTGGAAGTTCGAAGAGAGAGACTTCAAATGATGCCATCTTTTGGAAAAAAAGATATTAAAGCTGGCCAGGCATGGACCGAATTTCAGCTGCTTTCTAAAGCCGGCTAATGAGGACCCTTTCTGCAATCTCCCACCTGACATCCATTGTTTGATCTGCAAATCGAAGAAGCCCAGTTGGAAAATGGTCGGCCGAAGAGTACCTCCATCCGATCAGATGCAGCTGTTTGGGTATTCTAAAAGCCATGGGTTCCGGTTTTCAGAATACTATAGCTGGCAGTGGATATTCCTAAATTTGCACTGTAGGTTTCTTTTGTTCATCCCCTCTGGGTTGAACAAGTGAAATCTTTATGTGTATGGCCAGCTTTAGACAGGATCCTGGTGAAGGAAAAGTTGGTATTCAGACAAAAGGTTAAGTTTAGCTAAGGCCCTGTTTACACCTTTGCATTGTAAGTAAGTGTGTCGAGTGTGATTGTAGACACTGTGGGTGCATTGTGTTTTTAGGTGCATTTTTCATGCAATACTATTGGACTATGCAACACAGATTTTGGCAGATGCAACATGTAGAACGCCATCTACACTTTCTTGAAGCTTCCCCGCTGCAGGAGCCCATCCTGGTAAAGTTACACTGTTGGATGTGGTCATTGCGCACCTGAGTGGTAAATTTTACTACCCCCACCTCAAATGACAGTATTGGGCCTGGTCATTGGCTGCTCAGGGCCTGAGCCCTGTCACATGATCTCCCATACCTGGAAGCCCCACTCTGCTAGAGAAGTGGAGTGAAAGCTTGGTGGGGGAGGCGAAGGAGCATTGGTGAGCTGTGGAAAGCATTGTTACATTCTCAAAATGGTAAAATTGACATCCCTCTTCTGCTCTGTCTCCAACCTTCTGCTTTTCAGTGGGTGTCACTTTCATGCTAGATGACTCCAATAATTACCCAGCCCCTTCCTGGCACAACCCAGCTCCTCTGATCTACATGGCAACTACAGTGCCTTGAAAAAGTATTAATACTCCTTGAAATTTTCCACATTTTATGTGATAGGCCAACACAGAGTGGCACATAATTATGAAGTGGCAGGAAAATTATGATATCTAAAAGGTGTGGCGTGCATTTGTATTCAGCCCCCTTTACTCTGATACCCCTAGCTAAAATCTGGTGGAACCAATTGCCTTCAGAAGTCATCTAATTAGTAAATAGCATCCACCTGTGTGTAATTTAATCTCAGTATAAATGCAGCTGTTCTGTGAAGCTCTCAGAAGTTTGTTAAAGGACCTTAGTGAACAAACAGCATCATGAAGGCCAAGGAACACACCAGACAGGTCAGGGATACAATTGTGGAGAGGTTTTAAGCAGGGTTAGGTTATAAAAAACTATCCCAAGCTTTGAACCTCTTGCAGAGCACTGTTCAATCCATTATGTGAGGGACACAGCAAACATGTGGTAGAAGGTGCTCTGGTCAGATGAAATATGCTATGCGTGGCAGAAAACTAGCACTGTTGTACGTCACCCTGAATACACCATCCCCACCATTAAACATGGTGGTGGCATCATGTTGTGGGGATGCTTTTCTTCAGCAGGGACAGGGAAGCTGGTCAGAGTTGATGGAAGTTGGATGGAGCCAAATACAGGGCAATCTTAGAAGAAAACCTGTTAGAGTCTGAAAAAGACTTGAGACTGGGGTAGAAGTTCACCTTCCAGCAGAACGACCCTAAACATACAGCCAGAGCTACAATGGAATGGTTTAGATCAAAGCACATTCATGTGTTAGAATAGCCCAATCAAAGTCCAGACCTAGATCCAATTGAAAATCTGTGGCAAGACTTGAAAATTGGTATTCAGACGCTCTTCAATCTGACAGAGCTTGAGCTATTTTGCAAAGAATGGGCAAACATTTAAATCTCTCTAGATGGGCAAAGCTGGTTGAGACATACCCTAAAAGACTTGCAACTGTAATTGCAGTGAAAGTTGGTTAGACAAAGTATTGACTCAGAGGGGCTGAATACAAATGCACGCCACACTTTTCACATATTTGTAAAAAATGTTGAAAACCCATCTATCATTTTCATTCCACAATTATGTGCCACTTTGTGTTGGTCTATCACAAGGATATGCAATTAGCGGACCTCCAGCCGTTGCAGAACTACAATTCCCATGAGTCATAGCAAGACTGACAGCCACAAGCATGACCCCAAAATGCAGAGGCATGACGGGACTGGTAGTTTTGCAACAGCTGGAGGTCCGCTAATTGCATATCCCTGGACTATCACATAGAATCCCAACAAAATACGTTTTTGGTTGTAATATGACAAAATGTGGACAATTTCAAGTGTGATAGATCTGGAAGAACTCTCCAATACAGAGGCCTGGCTATGACGGACATTGGGGATAGTAGTATCAGGTGTCACGGAGAATACCGTTACTGGAACATGCACAACATTTTCTTTGGGGTTTATGGCCCGTTTGGGTAAGAGGGAGGATATGAGGGAAATGGCTTTCATGGAGTCTGGTCAATAAATCAGAGCAAATTTGCTCAGGGGCATGGCCATGCCGATTGCAAAGGGCTGTAACATTGTCCTATTGGCATTTCAGGTTTTTTAGGTTAGGGATCTCTGTGTGCTCTTGGAAAAGATGACATGCAATTTATACAGGGCCATCTGATACAAGCAGATGGTGACCTTTTTATACCAATAGATAGGGATGGGCTGGATGTTAGTTTGCTCGTAGAACAAATGAGGTGCTCGTGAGAAGTTCGCCCACTCTGGAGCGGCCCATAATGCACTGCGAGATCGCAGTGCATTGACGGCTGCCGATTGGCCAAAGCATGCACATGACCTGTATGCTTTGGTCAATCACAGCACAATGTGCTGTGAGAGCCATGATCGGCCAAAGGCAGGGTGCATTTGACCAATCATGGCTCAGGGGTTAAGTCCACACCCCACACTATATAAGGCTGCTGCTTGCACAGCGGCAGTATATATGGTGAATGAAGGAGCTTAGGCAGGTGCTGTAGTAATTTAAATTTTTTTTTTTTGAGTGTGTCTTGCCTACAGACAAGCATAGTGGTGGGAGTGTCATGGTCTGGGGCTCTATGAATGCTGCTGGCACAGAAGAGCTACAGTTCATTGAGGGAACCATAAATGCCAACATTTACTGCGACATACTGAAGCAAAGCATGATACCCTTTCTCTGGAGACTGAGCCGAAGGGCAGTATTCCAACATAACCTCAGACATACCTCCAAGGCAACCATCCTTGCTAAAGAAGCTGAGGGTAAGGGTGATTGACTGGCCAAGCATGTCTCCTAAACCCTATTGAGCATCTCTTCAGCATCCTCAAATGGAGGGTGGAGAAGCGCAAGGTCTCCAACATCCACCAACTCCATGATGTCATGGAGTGGACGAGGACTCCAGTGATAACCTGTGACGCTATGGTGAACTCCATGCACAAGAGGGTTAAGGCAGTGCTGGAAAATAATTGTGGCCACAGAAGATATTGACACCTTGGTCCCAATTGTTCTACTTGAACATTGGCTGTTCACTCGTTCGTCAAAAACCGAACATTATGGGCCGTTCACGCAACGGTCCATAATGCACTGCGGGAGCACAGTGCATTGCTGTATGATGTTGGCCAGAGCATGCAGCATGACCTGCATGCCTTGTCCGATCACCGAGTCCTGCAGGCTGTTCCTGGTGTACTGTTTCTAATACAATTCAGGCGTTGTACACAGTACCGTGCACCCCTAGCACAGTTGCTACTACTTTTCTGGTGGTGTACACAGTACACAATACAGTGTGGTGTTGCAAAACAAAATCCCCATCATGTCCAGGTGGTCACCAAGGAGAGGCAGATGCTCACAGGCCACTAAAAGAGGGCAAGCAGGCTCTGTGTCTACAGTGCTGGTCATGGACATGGTGCATCTTCTGCAGGTGGCCGTGGGGCATGCTGGGACAGGGGCAGAAAAATTGGGCCTTTGGTGGTGGTGGTGCCACAACACTAACCCTTCACAGATACTCTTGTTAGGCGCAGGAACGGGCCCTGCTGTGAATTATTAGATCATAAATTGTAATTACATCCCCCTGTTAAACAGGGACAGAAAAAAAATGGGCCTTAGGCAGTGGTGGTTGTGCCCTGAACTAAAAATATTGTTGGAAGTTAGCATCAAGATTGAGGAGGAATAGGATAGTCACTCAGCATAGGCAATCTTCAAGGGATCCCACATCCATAGAAAAATTAAGCATTTACATCAGCAACAGGTGCTTGATAGCTGCTGTTGATCCAAGACCGATTCATTTTTATGAATGTGAGCCTATTAAGGGAGTCTGTGGACAGGCGCACTATGATTTGTTACAAATCCTCCAGCAGCACTGAATGTGCGTTCAGAAAGAACTCTGGATGCAAGACAGGCCAGTAGATCAGTTGCACATTGATCTAGTTCTGGCCAGTGGTCCATCCTCAAGACCCAGTAACCCAGTTTATGCTTTGTTGGAAAGGTCTCCAAGTCTGCTCTTGCCCCTCGATGTTCCTGAACCATGTAATGCAGACGCTGGCGATGGTTGCTTGAACGGATCAGAGCTTGGCGCAGAGGACTGAAAAATTGTCTAAAGACATCTTCAGACAGCTGGCCACCTTCTCCACTGTTCTTCCTCTGACTGGACGAAGCTGTCATGTTTATGCAGTTATCTTTGTCAGCTTACCTATCCTCCATGTGTTCACCTTTAGAGGCCAGCCACTCTCACCCAGGTACTTAAAGCGGTAGTAAACCCAGTTTAAAAAAAAAAAAAAAAAAACACCACACACACACACACACTTACATTCCTGGCATGCTGGAAATGCTAACTTTCACATTGGTTGTGCTCTCAACCAAACTTTCAAACCATCCAATGGCTGGTGTCATAACTGATCACATGTGCAGCATTATGGCAGTTGAAGAATTATTAGAGGCCAAGATGGCAGCTTCCTTGACTGAAACCGATAGGAGGGTTTACTTCCACTTTAAATAATCTCTCCTCAAAGCATGACTCCACCCCATCCCCCATCAGGGAACTCTATAGTAACCTATGCACTGCAAGCCTGCCTTGCTGATCAACCTTTGCGTGTTTAGCTTCCATGTGCATCTTGCTGTGTCTTCTATGTCTGATTCCAGTTACCAATCTTGGCTTGTTCTCGTCTATCCCTGCCCGCTTGTGACCCTGACCTTTGGCGTGTTTATCCTTGTCTGCTACTGCTAGTCGCCCTGACCTTTGGCTTATTCTCTTTCCATCTCTGTCCTCTTGCAGCCTACAGTGGGCATGAGCTGGGAGACCCTGGGGGGGGGGGGGGGGTCGCAACCTGGAGCCAGTTGCAGCCCAGTCCAACCTTACCACTAGAGGCTCTGGTGAACACCTGCTGGCTTTTAGACTCCGCGCCCTGGGGAATATGCAGTAATCTTTGTCAGCATACCTATCCTCCATGTGTTCACCTTTTAGGGGCCAACCACTCTCACCCGGGTACTTAACCACTTAAGGACCGCCTCACACCGATATATGTTGGCAGAATGGCACGGCTGGGCACGTACAGGTACATTTCCCTTTAAGTGCCCAGCCGTGGGTCGCTCGCGCCGCTGCCCTCGTGACCCGGTCCTGAGCTCCGTGACCGTGGCCACAGGACTCAGACCCGATCGCCGCTTGTGTCTTGCGATCAGGTCACAGAGCTGAAGAACGGGGAGAGGTAAGTCTAAACAAACCTCTCCTCGTGCTTCCTAGTGAGCCTTTCACTGATAGTCATTGTTTGTTCCCTGTCATAGGGAAAGACAATCAGTGACGTCACACGCCAAGCCACGCCCCCCCCCACAGTAAAAAAGACACACTTAACCCCTACACTGCCCCCTAGTGACATTTTTAATCGCACTGACTGCTGTATTAATGCCAATGGTCCCAAAAAGGTCAAAATTGTCAGACGTGTCCACCATAATGTCGCAGTCACAATAAGGAAAAAAAAAAAAAGCTGACCGACGCCATTACTAGTAAAAAAAAAATTAATAAAAATGCCATAAAACTATCCCCCATTTTATAGATGCTATAAATTCTGCGCAAACCAATAAACGCTTATTGCGATTTTTTTTTTACCAAAAATATGTAGAAGAATAGGTATCGGCCTAAACTGAGGAAAAATGTTTATATATATATATATATATATTTTTGGGGGATATTTATTAAAGCAAAAAGAAAAAAAAATGCATTTTCAAAATTGTCGCTCTATTTTTGTTTATAGCGCAAAAAATAAAAACTGCAGAGGTGATCAAATACCATCAAAAGAAGCTCTATTTGTGGGAAAAAAAGGACGCCAATTTTGTTTGGGAGCTACGTCGCATGACCACGCAATTGTCAGTTAAAGGGACGCAGTGTCGAATCGCAAAAAGGGGCTTGGTCCCTTTTAGCTGCAAAATGGTCTGAAAGTGGTTAAATAATCTCTCCTCAAACCATGGCTCCACCCCAGCCCCTATCAGGGAACTCTATAGTAACATATGCACTGCAAGCCTGCCTTGCTGATCAACCTGTTCACATTTAGCTTCCGTGTGCATCTTGCTGTGTCTTCTACGTCTGATTCCAGTTATCAATCTTGACATGTTCTCGTCTATCCCTTCCTGCTTGTGACCTTGACCTTTGGCGTGTTTATCCTTGTCTGTTACTGCTAGTCGCCCTGACCTTTGGCTTATTCTCTTACTATCTGTCCTCTTGTAGCCTACAGTGGGCATGAGCTGGGAGACCCGGGGGGGGGGGGGGGTTGGGGGGGTCGCAACATGGAGCCAGTTGCAGCCCAGTTCATCCTTACCACTAGAGGCTCTGGTGAACACCTGCTGGCTGTTAGACTCCGCGCCCTGGGGAATCTTGCGCTCTAGCTCCTGTGGGATCCATGCTGTGTTCCAGCAGACCTGCCTTCCTTGACCACCTAGATTCCCATCCGCAGCAGTCAGCCATAGGGTCAACTACCTTTACAGTGCACTCCCAACCCCAACAGTGTGGATCTGTCATTTGTCCTTAGGTGACCTGACAGAAGCCTCAGCAACATGTTCTCCAGCAGGAAAATGTAACCTTACAGGGTCTGGAAATGCATTGCACAGACCTTTCTTCAAGGCCTCCTGAAGAGGTTTCATCCTCTGCGAAGGCAGGATGAGTTCTGCAACCTTACCCTTGTAACATGGATCAAAAAGGGTTGCCAGCCAGTAATGATTCCTTCTCTTTGATACCACAAATCTTAGGGCCCTTACGCTGCATGGCATCCCCAATTCTGTAAAGATTCTGTTTCCAGAGGCCTTCAATTCTGAGTCCTCTGGGTCACTAAGGATCACATGATCCTTAACCTCCTCCCAGCCACGTACAACTCCTTGGGTTTCTGGGGACTAAAAACCATCCATTGAAGTCTGCTGCTGAGTGTTATCCTCCAATTCTATGCTGACACAATCCTCCTTTTCCTGTGTGTTTGGCGGGCCTGCAGGAATAATATCTGGATAAAGGGGGCCCTGAGAGATAAGGAAGTCCTCCTCTTCTTCACACTGTTCTGCCTCAAGTGCCCTGTCCATTATTCCATGAATCGTGTGCTCCAACAGGAAGACGAAGGACAGGATCACTGATGCATGCATTGTCGCTGCTCAGTGTGCTCACCATCCTCATGGCCTCATCAAATGGTGACAGGACAGTGCATGCATCCTTGATCAGTAGTCACTGGCGTGGTGAAAAGAAGCCAAGCCTTGACCCTGTCCTGGTGCCAGAGTCACACAGGTACTCATTGATGGCCCTCTGCTGCATCTACAGCTGCTGCAGCATTGCCATTGTTGACTTCCACCTAGTAGACATGTCACAAATGAGGCAGTTGGTGGGCAGGTTGCATTCCCTTTCAATGTCAGCCAGCCGAGCACTGGCATTGTATGACCGTTGGAAATGGCCAGACCTTTCTGGCCTGCCTCAGGAGAGCTTGTAAGCCTGGGTACTTGCTCAAGGTACCCAGGCTAATACTGACATATCACACACATAGGTTCGACTTGATGGACTTGTGTATTTTTTCAACCTCACCTACTATGCAACTATGCCTGAGTGCTTACTTAGCCCCTTGAAACTTTACAGAGCATCACTGGTTCAGAGAAAAAAAAATCTGCAGAAGATGCCATAGATGAAGAAGAAGAGGAGGAAGTGGAGGAGAGAACTGTGGGAGAATCACCTCTAGAATTTTAAAGGCATGGTGGCGTAACTAGCTCCAACAATATTTAACCCTGACCTGCATCCTTCCCAGCTGCCAGCAGAGTTACCCAGTACGCTGTGAAGGAAAGGCAACATGCCTGCTAGACCATGAGTCTGCAGTGATATACACACACACACACACACACACACACACACACACACACACACACACACACACCTTACTGCTGACTGCCCTGTCCAACAAGACAAATTTCCTTCCATATGCCGGTAGAGAGCTGGCATGGCCTTCCATGAAAATAAAGTGCGTTTTGATACCTGCAACTGAGGTACAGCACATTCCACAAATTCATGAAAGGGGGCAGAGTCTACTAGCTGAAAAGTAGTTGCAGTGCTAGCAGTTTGGCCAAGCTGGCATTCAAGCTAGCATTCAGAAGGAGAGCATGTGGATGGCTGGGACTGAATTTCTTTTTAATGTTTAGCAGATTGACTGCAAGAATTTGGGGCACCTATTGCTAGACCTTCATTCCGCTCAGTGCAGCTTTTCCAGAGGACTGGAGTAGGGTTGGAGATCCCAGATGAGGAGCAAGGAGAAGTCTGCTTTTTTCTTTGATGTGTGTCTTTTGAAGTGCTGTTGTCGTAGGATATTGTAATTATGAATATATTTATATTTAATTTATTTATATTTAGTGAATATATTTCATTTAGCTTGTAGCTATGTAGGGCGGAACATTATCTTCACTGAAATCTCTGGTAGACCAGACAAGTCTGTGCCTAGGCTTGTCTATACAAACAATGAGATCCAAACCTCATTGTTTTACACATACTCACTTCAAAGTATCCCATGCTGGGATATGCAATGAAGGGAGACCGACTCGTAATCAATACTTAATTTCCCAGGAAAATTCAAGTTAAGCTCCTGCTCAGAATAGTCACAAGGATTTGCATTAAAGGGGATTGCAAAGTATAGGGATTGGAGCTGTAGCCAGCCCTTAACCAGGAATAGGGAAGCTCACTAATCAGAGCCACGCTATGCCAACCAATGAGGCATCAGCATCTAATGATATACACAAACTAGATGGGAGGGAAACACTTTTATGGGAGAGCAACCATCAGAATGGATGGAACCTTGGTGCAAAGGGTAATTATGGGAAAGGTCTGCATTTTACTTGTAAGTAACTAAATATGTTTGCAGATTCATTTTTTTTTTTTTTTTTTTTTAGGAATATACTCTGTATTCCTTCATCTAATTCTTGCTGTAGGACTAGATAGACTTTCAACTACTCCCCAATAAATGTTATTGTATTAAAGCATTCACTCATGATCAAAGATCTCATTTAACCCAAATCATATCTGAGAGATTTTAAATCTCAAATATAGTATACGGGGAAAAGACTGCATGAGAGGCCGTCATATGTCTGGTCAAGCATGTGGTGCCCAAGCGGCTGCTGTTGTGGCCACGCTTTATCCGCTTCAGACATAAGTTGCAAACAGCAACGGTGTGATCTGCTGCACACCTGTCCAAAAAGGCCCACACCAAGGAACTTTTCAAAATCAGCAGGGAGCTCTGCAGTGTAATGCAGTAGGGTAGCTACCCTTAAGCTGCCCCCTAGAGGACATCCTGCCTTGTTGGAGTTGTGCCTCCTCCTCCTCCCTTCTATCAGGCACCCAAGTAGAGTCAGTGACCTCATCATCCCCTCCCTCCTCGTCACTGGAGCAAACTTGGCATTATGCTGCAGCTGGGGGAACATGACTGCCAGTTTCTGGGCCTTCTTGGGCACCCCCGCTCTCTAGGCTCACGTTACTCCCTTCCTCAACCTTGGAACCAACATCGGTGCTTTCAAATCGCTGCACATTCTCCAGCAGCATGTACCCAACACTGGTCGAATAGTTCGGGGGACTCTTCTGTGCATGATGGTTGGGCTACGGAAGGAGTGACTGGACAAGGAGCCAGTGGAATAATCTGCTTTGGCAGCTGCATAGGAAGGAAAACTACTGAGCCTGGGTGACTGGATGAGGAGGAGGAGGACAGCTTTGTTATCCACTCAACCAACTCTTCTGCATGTTCTGGCTCAATAACATGGCCAGCAGCAGCAGAAAAAAAAAACGGACAAGTGTGCCCCACGGCCACTGGCAGAGGATGCACCATGTCCATGACCAGCACTGCTGACTGTAGACAGAGCCTGCTTGCCCTCTTTTAGTGGCCTGCTATGAACGTCTGCCTCTCCTTGGTGGCCTTTTGGAAATGATATACATTTTGTTACACCACACTACATTGTATTGTGTACTGTGTACACCACCAGAAAAGTAGTAGCAACTGCACTACAGCTGCATTGTATTGTAGTTACAATTTTTGATCTAATCTTTCACAACAGGGCCCTTTTCTGCTCCCAACAAGGGTATCTGTGAGGGGTTACAGTGTTGTGCCACCATCACTGCCTAGACCAATTTTCCTGCCCCTGTTTAACAGGGGTGTGCAATTACAATTCTTGATATAATATTTTGCAGCAGGGTCCATTCCAGCACCCTCCAAGAGTAACTGAGGGCTTACAGTGTTCTGGTTCCACCTACAACTAAGGCCCAATTTTACACAGAGTGTATAGGGCAGGCTGTATAGTATATACAGGCGGTCCTCTATTTTCAAACATCCGAATTACAAACGGAGGGAGATAACAGGAAGTGAGAGGAAATCTACCCCTAGGAAGGGAAAATCTCTCCTGTAAGAGTTAATATGTGAAAAAGGTGTCTCCACTGATGCTTTATCACCAATCCTTCTTTCCCTAATAACCCAAAATTTCCAAAATCCAATTGGCATTGGGACAGAAAGTGAGGTGAAATCTTCTGAACAAGGGCACAGACAGCAAAAAAAAAAAAAAAAAAAAAAAAAAAAAAAGTTACAGGGGAGATAACCCTGCCCTATATTATCCAAAAAGCTTAAACAGATTTTGGGGCCGGAGCTACTTACAAAATGTACCTGTTCCAAACTACAAACAGATTCAACTTAACAAATCTACAGTCCCTATCTTGTTTTTAACCGGGGGACCGCCTGTATACTGCTGTTTACAGCCGCAAGCAGTTTTAAAATTACCTTTTCCTTTAGAAATGTCATTTTGTGCAGGGACTGTTCTAAACACACGCCACTTTACAGGCATACTATAGACCCCCCCCCCCCCCCCCCGTACGATATTTAAAGGAATATTTCCCTTTTTTCACTGTAAGCATTATTAAAATCACTGTTTTAAAACTGTTTTTTGCAATGATACTTGTCCCCTGGGGCAGGACCCGGGTCCCCAAACACTTTTTAGAATATTTTTGCATATTAGCTTTTAAAATTCATACTTTTTTGATTTTTTGCATTTGAGTCACATAGACTTTAACCACTTGCCGACCGCCGCACGACGATATACGTCGGCAGAATGGCACGGGCAGGCATATGGGCGTATATATAAGTCCCTGCCTGCCCGCGGGTGGGGGGCCCGATCGGGCCCCCCCCCGGTGCCTGCGGCGGTCGGCATTCCTTCGAGAGCGATCCGGGATGAGGGGGCGGCCATTCATTCATGGCCACCCCCTCGCGATCGCTCTCGACGAATGGAAATCCTTCGTGGCATCACTTCCTCTCCTGTAATGTAAACACAGGAGAGGAAGTGATGTATTCTCTCCTCCGTGTCGGTATTTTTCGTTCCGGCACCGAGGAGAGAGGTTCGGTGAGTTGCACCAACACACCACACATACAGTAGAACATGCCAGGCACACTCACACCCCCCCTTTACCCCCCGATCACCCCCCCAATTACCCCTGCCCCCCCAGTCACAGTGACACCAATTGCTTTTTTTTTTTTTTATTTTTTTTTTTTTGCATTGGTGTCATTTGTGACTGTAATAACTGTTAGGGCAGTTAGGGTTAGCCCCCTTTAGTTCTAAGGTACCCCCCTAACCCCCCCCAATAAAGGTTTAACCCCGTGATCACCCCCCGTCGCCAGTGTCACTAAGGCTGGGTTCACATTGCAGCGGTTTGAGAACGGATGTGATTCGCACCGCACTGCAGTGCAAATCACATCCGATCTCTGTGCGATTCGAGTTCAGCCATACAGATAGTATGGCTGAATTCGTGTCGCACCCGCCGCAAACTCGCACGGGACCCTTTTTTTGGTCCGCAGCAGAATCGGATCGCATGGGTGTTCACACCATGCGATCCGAGTTTGCAGATCGCACTGCGATATGCGAACTGATCTGGGGGTGTCATTAACATTTCACTGACACTCCCAGCAGTTCGCATAGGGCAGTGTGAACTGCCGCCGGGAGGCATGCGATGTGGGAACCCGCCGCGGATTCGTGGCGTTCCCGCATCGCTCCAGTGTGAACCCAGCCTAATAAGCGATAATTTTTCTGATCGCTGTATTAGTGTCACAGGTGACGCTAGTTAGGCAGGTAGGTATTTAGGTTCGCCGCAACTTTTTATAGCGCCAGGGACCCCCATATACTACCGCATAAAGCCCCCTGATTGCCCCCTAGTTAACCCTTTCACCAGTGATCACCATATAACTGTTACAGGTGACGCTGGTTGGTTAGTTATTTTTTTATAGTTTCAGGGCACCCGCCATTTATTACCTAATAAAGGTTTAACCCCCTGATCACCCGGCGGGTGTCATTTGTGACTGTAATAACTGTTAGGGCAGTTAGGGTTAGCCCCCTTTAGTTCTAAGGTACCCCCCTAACCCCCCCCCAATGAAGGTTTAACCCCGTGATCACCCCCCGTCGCCAGTGTCACTAAGGCTGGGTTCACATTGCAGCGGTTTGAGAACGGATGTGATTCGCACCGCACTGCAGTGCAAATCACATCCGATCTCTGTGCGATTCGAGTTCAGCCATACAGATAGTATGGCTGAATTCGTGTCGCACCCGCCGCAAACTCGCACGGGACCCTTTTTTTGGTCCGCAGCAGAATCGGATCGCATGGGTGTTCACACCACGCGATCCGAGTTTGCAGATCGCACTGCGATATGCGAACTGATCTGGGGGTGTCATTAACATTTCACTGACACTCCCAGCAGTTCGCATAGGGCAGTGTGAACTGCCGCCGGGAGGCATGCGATGCGGGAACCCGCCGCGGATTCGTGGCGTTCCCGCATCGCTCCAGTGTGAACCCAGCCTAATAAGCGATCATTTTTCTGATCGCTGTATTAGTGTCACAGGTGACGCTAGTTAGGCAGGTAGGTATTTAGGTTCGCCGCAACTTTTTATAGCGCCAGGGACCCCCATATACTACCGCATAAAGCCCCCTGATTGCCCCCTAGTTAACCCTTTCACCAGTGATCACCATATAACTGTTACAGGTGACGCTGGTTGGTTAGTTATTTTTTTATAGTTTCAGGGCACCCGCCATTTATTACCTAGTCTCACTAGTGTACCCCTAAATTTAGGGGTGTCTACTTTCCAAAATGGGGTCATTTGGGGGGGGGTTTGTGCCATCTTGGCATTTTATGGCCTTCAAAACTGTAACGCCCTTAGAAAGCCTGAAGGCGGTGCTTGGTTTTCGGGGCCCCGTACGCGGCTAGGCTCCCAAAAAGTCCCACATATGTGGTATCCCCGTACTCAGGAGAAGCAGCAGAATTTATTTTGGGGTGTCATTTCACATATGCCCATGGCATGCGTGAGCAATATATCATTTAGTGACAACTTTGTGAAAAAAAAATAAAAATAAATAAAGTTTGTAATTTTCCCGCAACTTGTGGCAAAATATAAAATATTCCATGGAGTCAACATGCCTCTCAGCAAATAGCTTGGGGTGTCTACTTTCTAAAATGGGGTCATTTGTGGGGGTTTTGTGCCATCTTGGCATTTTATGGCCTTCAAAACTGTAATAGGTAGTGAGGAGTGAAGTCAAATATTTACGCCCTTAGAAAACCTGAAGGCGGTTCTTGGCTTTCGGGGCCCCGTACGCGGCTAGGCTCCCAAAAAGTCCCACATATGTGGTATCCCCGTACTCAGGAGAAGCAGCAGAATTTATTTTGGGGTGTCATTTCACATATGCCCATGGCATGTGTGAGCAATATATCATTTTGTGACAACTTTGTGAAAAAAAAATATTAAAGTTTGTAATTTTCCCGCAACTTGTGGCAAAATATAAAATATTCCATGGACTCAACATGCCTCTCAGCAAATAACTTGGGGTGTCTACTTTCTAAAATGGGGTCATTTGTGGGGTTTTTGTGCCATCTTGGCATTTTATGGCCTTCAAAACTGTAATAGGTAGTGAGGAGTGAAGTCAAATATTTACGCCCTTAGAAAACCTGAAGGCGGTTCTTGGCTTTCGGGGCCCCGTACGTGGCTAGGCTCCCAAAAAATCCCACACGTGTGGTATCCCCGTACTCAGGAGAAGCAGCAGAATTTATTTTGGGGTGTCATTTCACATATGCCCATAGCATGTGTGAGCAATATATCATTTAGTGACAACTTTGTGTAAAAAAAAAAAAATATATATTTTTTTGTCATTATTCAATCGCTTGAGGCAAAAAAATAAAATATTCGATGGGCTCAACATGCCACTTATCAATTTCCTTAGGGGGTCTACTTTCCAAAATGGGGTCATTTGGGGGGGTTTTGTACTGCCCTGCCATTTTAGCACCTCAAGAACTGAGATAGGCAGTCGTAAACTAAAAGCTGCGTAAATTCCAGAAAACGTACCTTAGTTTGTAGATGTGACAACTTTTGCGCAAACCAATAAATATACAGTTATTGACTTTTTTTTTTACCAAAGACATGTGGCTGAATAAATTTTGGCCTAAATGTATGACTAAAATTGAATTTATTGGATTTTTCTAATAACAAAAAGTAGAAAATATTTTTTTTCAAAATTTGCGGTCTTTTTCCATTTATATCGCAAAAAATAAAAATCGCAGAGGCAATCAAATACCATCAAAAGAAAGCTCTATTTGTGGGAAGAAAAGGACGCAAATTTTGTTTGGGTACAACATTGCATGACCGCGCAATTACCAGTTAAAGCAGCGCAGTGCCAAATTGTAAAAAGACCTCTGGTCATTTACCAGCAAAATGGTCCGGTCTGAAAGTGGTTAATGGGGTTTGCACAAATGTTTGGTCTATTCGCAAGTTCTGCAACAAACCGAGCCGGTGGGGTTTACAGCTCATCCCTAATCACTGGTAAAGATGTGGATTTTACACTGTTACTGTGTGACAGATGTTGATCACTGTGACAGATGTGGATTTGACACTGGTGCACTGTGACAGATAACTGATACACTTACAGATGTGGATGATCACTGACAGATGTGTGGGGACTCTTGCTGGGTGATCAGTGTGTGTAAGTGCTTTAGAACTCACTGATCCTGCCTGGCAACACAGATCGTGTGAGAAGAAGCAGAGCCAATTAACTGACAGGTGGCTCTTTTTTGGTCTTGGTTATTATAGCCTTTCCTTTGTAAAAACTGAGAAGAATGCACTTAGTACAGATATTTTTCCTCTCAGTGTTAATTGTTTCTAGGAATTTATCTAATTTTATATCTTGTAGCATAGAGTGTAGTTTAGAGAAATTGGCTCTTTTGAAATTCAGTGTTCTTGTACTACCCTCGTGCTTCCTTTTCCTGTGATTTATACTGAATGTAATTACCTTGTGATTGCCGTTTCCTACGTTTCCCATATTTCCACATGTATGCTCATGTCTGTATATGAAATGCATTATCTCTTTTTGGTGCATCCACCAACTGACCCATGAAATTGTCTTGCATGACATTTAATAAATGATGTGCCTTAACCACTTCCCACCCGGCCAATGCACATATACGGCCGGGTGGGAGCCGTCTACTCCTGATAGGACGTTCAGGAACGTTCAACAGGAGGAGCGGGATCGGCGCATCTCAGATCGGCAGGAGGGCTCTGTGATTGGCCCTCCTGATCACATGACGGCCGTGCCCAATCACGGCCGTCATGTGATGTAAACAGCCGGTTGCTAGGCAATCGGCTCCTCCTCTCCTCACACAGAAGTCATCGCTGAGGAGAGGAGAGCAGATCGCTGCAGCCGGCTGATGATCAGTGAGTATGAGCTGTTTTTTACAGCTTTTTACTCACTGATCACTAGTCTAGTGTACACACAAATCACCACACAGTAAACACACCACACAGTATAAACACAATGTCCCCACACATGTCCCCAAAACATAAATGTCCCCAAATAATAAAAACACATGTCACTAATAATAAAAACATGTCCCCCACATATGTCCCACTAAAATCACATGTCCCAATGATTATCTGCACACATATGTACATGATCATTTGCGTACATATGTCCGTGATCACACAAACCAATTATTATACACTTAACGGATTTTTTTTTACCAAAAACATGTAGCAGAATACATTTTGGCTTAAATTTATGACAAAATTTGATTTTATTGGATTTCTTTTAAAATAGAAAAAAGAAAATATTGTTTTTTTTTCCAAATTTCCGCTTTTTTGCGCTTATATCGCAAAAAATAAAAAAACGGAGTCGTGAATAAATACCACCAAAATAAAGCTCTATTTGTGCGAACAAAATGATAAAAATTTCATTTGGGTACAGTGTAGCATGACTGCGCAATTGTCACTGAAAGCGCTAGAGCGCTGAAAGCTGAAAATTGGGCTGGGAAGGAAGGGGGGCGAAAGTGCCCTGTATTGAAGTGGTTAAATGAGTGAGCAGTTCCTTCTGTCCAGTTGATATCTGGATAATTGAAATCCCCCATTATAAACAACATTGCCTTGCGTTATCGCCATTCCTAACTGATAGGAGATCAAGTTAGGGCGCCTGTAGCATATGCCCACTATTATATGTGTACGCACTGCGCTAATATGACAAACACCTATCTGTGCTGCCACTTAATATTCAATAAATATGCAAATGAGGCGAAATAAATGTCAATGTAAAAAAAGAGAGACAAATAATTCCACATTAGCGCACTAAATTAATCTACAAAATTCCTAAATATTAACAGTGAAATGATCAATATAAAACACACACCTCAATATGGTAATACAGTCCAACTTAAAGTGATGAAAAAAAATTGTGGAACAAAATCCCGATCCCCAAAAATCCTTTGAAGTGATGTGTGCCAATTTCACTCCCTAAAAGAATAAAGCTCATCAGATGCTGTTGCCATTCACTCTCGTATCTGGCAAATATCGCCTTAATAGATGTTATTGAAGAGCCGCTTTTACAAACCAAACTCAATCCATGCAGACACTCTCTGCATGTGGTTAAAAAAATTGAGACAGAGCCTCCCAATAGTGTAAAAACACCTTAAGGTAATCGATTTATTAAAAGTAATGCACTTACATCATAAAAGATAAAAAATATATATATATATATATATATATATATATATATATATATATATATATATATATATATATATAATTTATTATTTTCCTCTTGGTTGTTCTGAGGCTGCAGTTGGGTTCTTCCATCCTACTTACCTTGGGTTTGGGTATTCTAGTCACCCTACCACTAATGTCCCACTAATGTCCCCAATAGCAACCTCTGAACCTTGTTCACTGCAGGATATCACGCCCTCTGTTCCTTCATCCCATCACCAAGTTTAAAGAGCTGTACACAGGATGAGAATACCGGATGAAAAATACACATTCAGAGTGATTGTCTGATAATCTATTAGTACACAGCTTTCAAGAGTCGATCACAACAGTTCATGTGAAAATACCCGAAGGGACAAGCACAAAAATGTTTCTTGCCCGATAAACAGGAGGAATGATATCCATGTAATTAGTAAAAAAATAATTGTGCGACCAAGACCATGCATGCTCAGAAACAAAAGTATACATTACATCACTTCCGAAGTTGTATTCTGTCTTACGAAAATGTTCGTAAATTAAGTATGATCATTCATCCAATATTCTCAATTAAAGTCAGTCTAGCTTTTTGGGCATTCTTGCCCTCAATAGAGCTGCATCCTCATTTAGGTGCAGTCCATCCATGCTGTCAGGTAACCACCAAAAAGTCAACCAAGTTCTCTAGGAACCCAAAATCCTCCTTCCTGCACCAGTTCTCAGTCCTTAGCCACTTGTTAATTTTCCTAATCTCCTGCTGCCTCTCTGGTGTGGCTCAACGTACAGGTAATATTTCTGAGAATACCATCTTGGAGGTTTGTTACCTCAATATAGCCCCCAAGTCCCTAAAATTGTCTCTCAGGATGCTCCACCTTCCTCAAACTTTGTTGGGAGGGGCTGGGGAGGACCAAGCTGTCATGGTACATATTGGCACCAATGACAATCTGTCTGTGACAGACCCAAACTGGACAGGGGCTTTTGGAAGGGACTGCAGGGTGGCCTCTTGTGTACTGACTATGGGCCCTGGCTTTTAAGGGAGCACTCCTCTTTGGGAGGTGTGTGCCTGGGGGACCCTTGGAGTGGTCCTGCTTTGGATTCAAGTCCCTGTCTCCCAAAAGCACACAGACTGAGAACTGGAGGACCCAGATACATATTTGGGGCCTCTATGTCCAAACCAGCATTGACTGCTTTCGACTGAGACTCAGAGCAGATGTTAATACAATCAACTCAAGCAACCTGATGCTTGGGATCTCCTGCTATAGTCTGTTTATTAAGTTTGTCGCTCCCATTGTGTGCCTCCTAGGTATGCTTTAACATTGTTAATCGAGTCACGTATTGTTTCTATCTGTTGGCTAATTTGGCTAACATTTGGAGGTTCCTACATGATGGGATTAGTCCTGTGTCAACTACCTCGTTTTCCATCCTTTGTGTGATGTTTTGGATAACTTGTGGTAACATGTGGTAACATGTGGTAACTGACCTACTTTTGAAGTGCATAAAAACCTGTATTTCAGTTCAATAAACAGTCTTTCCTTTGGTTTTACCTTAACATCTTGTCATTGTAGGATGCTTGGGGTCAAAGGGCTGGTATTGACTCTCGTTCTGCTGAAAGGGTTTGGAGGGCAGGCAATGTTTGGCAGAAGCACCCAAGCTGGGTTCCAAGCGTTGTAGCACACTGTATCCAATCCAAAGATGGAGTTGGGGCCATGGCGACCTTGTGTTTTGTACTGCTGGAAGCCCATCAGGAGAGCAGGTCAGCTGCAGGTCAATTACTGACTGAAAAAATATGTGATGCTTTGGAAGGTGTTTCAAATCCAGCAGAGTATGGATCCCCAGAGTTTAGTTTGTTTAAAGTTTACCTTTCACATAAAATAAAAGATGAGCAAACACTGTACACCCTTAAACCCCCCCCCCCCCCACCCCCTGGTTCCTGCTGAACATACTTTTCTGGATGATTATCTTTCACTACCCACACAGCTGTTGCAGGGGTCTGGGGAATCGAAAAGGTCTTCTTCCTGTTTGGATCAAAGTGGTGCTGATATGGGACCACATTGACCTATCATGTCAATCATGGCATCCCTAAGGAAAGAAGGGCAAAACAACCAAACTTTTCCAACCACTGAATCCCGGGCTCCGGCTCCATGGCCAATGAAATCTAATCACCCAAAGAGGCAAGTGTTGCAGGAACTGGGTGGGGAGGCTGTACAGTGTTAGTTCACCTTTATTTTTTTGTAAAAAGGTGATTGTATACTTTAAACGCACTTTCATACTGAGCAGCACCAGGCGTCAGCGGTAAAACGCTGCTATTTTTAGCGGCACCTTACCATCATTTTTGAAGTGCTTTTTTGCCCGCTAGTGGGATGCCTTTAACCCCCACTAACGGCTGGAAAAGGCTTAAAAGTGCCGTAAAGCACCACTGCAGCGTCTTCCCATTTCAATTGGCAGGGCTTTTACATTGGATTGAAAGGAGAGGCGCTTTATGGGTGCTTTGCAGGCACCATTTTTGGTGCTATAGCACCTGTAAAGCGCCTCAGTGTGAAAGGGGTCTAAAGACGATTTTATCTGATCTCTGGTTTTTCACGAAATAAGGACCTTCCATCATAATCCATTTACAAATCATTTTCTCAGAAAATGTCCATCAGACAGCGACTACAGTTTCATCATCATTATCTTTTTAACACATTCTACAGTTTTAAAATGTAAGGCTTATTTAATGCTGAACATGTGCACCATTCCAATGTGAAGATACTCAGCACAAAAAAATAGCAATTTATCACTCAGCTGCTAAACATGCTGAGCAGATCAACAACAGCAGCATCTGCTGTGCACACAAACTAATTAAAACTGTTAACCAGTAAGAGGAATGAAACCTGCCATCCATAATTTTTATGACACACAAAGTAACGCCTGACCTGAAGTGAGTAAACTTTCTGTAATTTAACACAAGAAAGCAGCTCTGAAGCTGTTGGAGAATTTGACCTAAAAAACTCTGCCAACCCTAATTCAGCTTTGGTCTGAAAAGACATTTAGATCAAAAGAAGCCTGTGGTGAGGCGGCTACCATTGTTCTTTTCTGAATATAGTAGTTTTGATAGCTGCAATGCTGATCCAATGGCTTCAGCACATTTTAAGGTCAGTGATGGCAGCTTCCATATTTCCCTCAGTGCAGGTTTCCTTTAATGGGTTTGGATTAACAGATGTGTTATGTGCTAGAAATGCTGTGCAGCCTCAATTCCTTTCGTCCTGTCCTATGAGCTCTTAATTACCTTTATGTGAGCCATTCCTTTAGGGCCCATTCAGGAAAGGAAAATCTACTGCTAACCCACACGTTGCTATTCAGATGTCAATATTACTCTTAGGGGCAAGATAGAATTGGGGGAAATGTCAATGGTGAGGCTACATTTATTATTTTATATATATATATATATATATATATATATATATAATTTATTTATTATTTACGATATATTAACACATTGGTGAAATATTGTAAACATCTTATCACACCCAATACCTTTCACCTTCTCTGTTTTCTTCAGAGGATAACTGAGTGAGGCTACCTCCATATTTGAAGCACTTTCTGTACATGGTACTATTAATTCAAAGTTATTATTAAATGTCTATCTAAAGTCTTTGGTAAGAAAACTTCCAATCCTATGTGTAGGGGCTTGAATCCTCACATTGTTTTAGGATTTCTCTAATAAAGAGGAATTTATGAATAAGCGAGGTTTAGTTTACTATGAAAGGGGTTTGAGACTGCCCCTATCCTGGTCTACTTGCAGCCCTTGGGTGACTGGACCTGTGCACCTCCATTTAGTATAGTCTTTCATACTGACTTTTTTCTTATGATACCAGTTCTTTTTCATTTTACTTTGTTTACCGGTACTTTAGAAGGCTGGAACTTCCCAAATCAACCTTTACCGATAAAACATGGCAGCCCAACTAAAATGAATCATTTTTTATTTCTCTCCAACACTATACTGTTGACATAACTAAGCTTTGAGTTCTTAGGTCTTCACACCTGATGTGGCCATTATGAAGGGTTCCTGCCACCCCTGGTGGAATTTTACCCATTTTACAACTGGAGGTGTTGAAACATGCAAAGGTGAAGAGAAAACCCCTAAACTCCAAGGCAGAGATAATCAGATATATAAATGATGACAATAAGATCTCACTGTTCATGTTTAGCTATTTAAGAAGTCAGGGACTGACTTGGCCCAAAAAGCGTAACTTCTACTTAAAATATCATCTTTTGGAAGACTGACCCTTTAAGAGCCTGCCTATTAACAAAGCGAACATAGAATGATACAATAATGTAACACTTGGCTAAGGTAAAGGTAAGATGTATAGTGTGCAGTCAGTAATTTTTCCTTCTAGGACAAGCATTCCAACTAATAGAAAGAATATACAGTATATCTCAGAGCTGCCACAGTGGAGTAAACTCTAGGGGTCCAGATGATTGGTATAATACAAGAATGTGTTGAACAATAATTTACAAATATAAGCACTGACACTAGCAGCTGTTTTTATGAAGGCTGATGTCAGCACATCTCCCCTACTGTATTCTCTGAAAATTGGCATCAGCACTCATACTGTAAATAGGTACTTGTCAGCAAGTGTTATCCTTTCTTACAAAACTGTAATAAATAGGAACAACTAAGGGAAAATGCTGTAGAGCACGGCAACTTAACGAGCATCATTAGAATGCTCCAGTGGTAAGTGACACTAAGAAACCTTTCAGTGCAATTTTTAAAGTATTTGAATCAACCTTTTAAAAGTGAAACTGAGTCTTAAATTACAGAAAAGCTACTCCGTACTTTTTACCATTTCCTGCTGGGTAGACTTTAGAAAATAAATGGTCATTAAAAGCTGCTTTTTTAGAAAGACTTCATCCTTGCTTTTAAGTTTTTTTTTTTGTTTTATTAAAGCGTAACTAAAGGCAAAACTTTTTTTTTCATTTTGGATAGATTAAAGGGAGGGTAATAACCCCCGTCCCCCCCCCCCCCTCATCTGTGTCCCATTGGGGAGATTTCCCTTCACTTTTTATTCCACAAAACTGGATGTGAGAGAAAATCCATCCGAAGTGAGGGAACCCCAGTGTGTCACCAGAACTGGTGTCCCCAGTGAAAGATTTCCCCTCTATTAGTGTTCTGATGTCAACTCAAAATTTGGAATATTCTTTTACTTTCCTTATTGGTGCCAACAGTAAACAGGACAAATAGAGAGGGTGACTCTCCCTCATTTCTTATTTTCTGAAAATCTCACAGGAGATGGGGTCTGTCTGTATGTGAGAAGTGATCTCAAAGTGAGTGTGAAAGAGGACCTGGTGGATAGAGAGTGTGATGAGTCTGAAGCATTATGGGTGGAACTGCATATAGATGTGCGTAGTTGAAAGTTAATCATTGGAGTTCGTTATAGACCACCCAATATTAATGAGGAGGGGGAGACTCAGCTCCTTGCACAGATGGAAAGGGCTGCAAGGGCTGGGACAGTGATCATAATGGGGGATTTTAACTACCCAGAAAATTACTGGAGTAATGGCACTGCTGGGACAGTTAAAGGGCAAACATTTATAAACCTATTACAGGACAATTTTATGGTCCAGTTTATTGAGGCCCCAACCTGGTAATCTCAAACCATGCAGAGCGTATTACTGATGTTCAGATAAAGGAACACCTGGGTAGCAGTGACCATAACATGATTTCATTTGATGTTAGCTGTAAGCAAAAATCACATACGGGAAAGATAAAAACACTTAATTTTAAGAGAGCAAATTTTCCAAGGATGAGGGTTGCTCTCCAGGACTTAGACTGGGAGAGAATATTGGCATCAATGGGCACAGAACAGAAATGGGAATACTTCAAGAAGACTGTTTGTGAACTGACTGCAAAGTATATTCCCATGGGCAATAAGTTTAAAAGGCTAAAAATAAAACCTATGTGGCTCACAGCCAAAGTTAAAAAAGCTATAAACTATAAGAAAAGAGCTTTTAAAAATATAAAAATTAAGGAACACTAGTGTCATTTAAATGTTACAAAGAATATAACAGAATATGTAAAAAGGAAATCAAGGATGCAAAAATTCAAAATGAAAGACAGATTGCAAAAGATAGGACAAACCCCCAAAAATTATTCAAATATATTAATAGTAAAAAGGTCAAGTCTAAGCATGTAGGCTGGTTTGACTGGGGACAAAGAGAAGGCTAATTTATTAAATTCTTTATTCAGCTCTGTGTATACAAAGGAGCATGGGGAAGCTCTTGTCCATAATGGAGGTGGTAGTGACACAGCCCCAAATCCACAATGGCTCAAAAGTGATATGGTCCAGAAATATTTGGACAGAATAAAGGTGGATAAAGCACCTGGACCTGATGGCATCCACCCACAGATTCCCAAAAGAATTGAGCTCTGTAATTTCAAAGCCATTGTATCTAATTTTTAGGGACTCCTTAATGACAGGAATAGTACCACTGGATTGGCGTAGGGCCAATGTGGTGCCTATATTTAAAAAGGGAACAAAGTCTTTACCAAGTAACTATAGACCTGTTAGTTTAACTTCTATAGTTGGGAAGATACTGGAGAGATTAATAAAAGACCACATAGATGAGTTCTTGCAAGAAAAAAAATATTTTAAGCAACAGACAACATGGATTCATGAAAGACAGAAGTTGTCAGACAAACCTGATTTCTTTTTATGAGGAGGTAAGTAAAACCTTGGACAGCGGAGTTGTCGGTGGAGGTGGTATACTTGGATTTTTTAAAAGCGTTCGATACAGTTCCGCACACACGACTCATATGTAAGGTAAAGTCTACAGGTGTGGAAATATCAGTTTGTAAATGGATAGAAAACTGTCTAAAAGACAGAATTCAGAGAATAGTGGTTAATGATTCTTACTCTGAATGGTCTAAGGTTATCAGTGGTGTACCCCAAGGTTCAGTGCTGGGACTCTTACTTTTTAATATCTTTATAAATGATATTGGGTCTGGGATCAAAAGTAACATTTCTGTCTTTGCAGATGACACCAAGTTATGCAGTAGAATAACGTCCTTACAGGATGTCTCCAATTTACAAGCCAACCTCAATGCTCTGTCTAATTGGGCGACTATGTGGCAGATGAGGTTTAATGTTAATAAATGTAAAGTTATGCACTTGGGGGCTAAGAATATGCATGCATCATACATGCTAGGGGGAGTACAACTGGGGGGGATCCATAGTGGAGAAGGATATGGGGGTTTTGGTAGATCATAAGTTCAATAATAGCATACAATGCCAAGCTGCGTTTTCCTAAGCGAGCAAAGTCCTTTCTTGTATTAAGAGAGGTATGGACTCCAGAGAGAGAGATATCATGTTGCCCCTGTTCAAATCATTAGTAAGACCTCATCTGGAATATGCAGTTCAGTTTTGGGCACCAGGGGTCCATATAGTGAACTTGGTGTTGAGTTATTCACTTTTTACATCTAGAGGAAAAGAGATTTCATCTCCAAATATGGAAAGGTTTCTTCACAGTAACAGCTGTGAAAATGTGGAATAGACTCCTTGCAGAGGTGGTTCTGGCCAGCTCAGTAGATTGTTTTAAAGCGGGAGTCCACCGGGACTCCGCGTTTTTTTTTTTTTTAAAAGCCAGCAGCTACAAATACTGCAGCTGCTGACTTTTAAAATAGTGACACTTACCTGTCCAGCGCGCCCGCGATGTCGGCACCCGAAGCCGATCTCTAGGTCGTCTGTCGGGTCCTGCCGCCGCCATCTTGGGTATGGGAATCAGGAAATGGAGCCTTTCGGCTTCATTTCCCGGTTCCCTACTGCGCATACGCGAATCGCGCTGCGCAATAAGGACGCTCCCCGCTGCCTCTGGGATCTGTGTGTTTCCCAGCAGGCAGCGGGGCACTTGCGGGAAGGGGCGGGCACTTGCGGAAAGGGGCGTAAGTTACACCCCTTTCCGCAGAGCGCTATCCCGGAAGTGGGTGCAGTTACCTGGATTATCCAGGTAACTGCACCCCCCTCCCCCCTGAAAGGTGCCGACTGTGGCACCGGAGGGGGGGAGGGTTCCGATGAGCGGAAGGTCCACTTTAGGGTGGACCTCCGCTTTAAGAAAGGCCTGGATTATTTCCTAAATGTACATAATATAACTGGTTACTAACATTTATAGGTAAAGTTGATCTGGGGAAAATCCGATTGCCTCTCAGGGGATCAGTAAGGAATTTTTTCCCCTACTTTAGCAAATTGGATCATGCTCTGCTGGGGTTTCTCACCTTCCTCTGGATTAACTGTGGGTATAGAATTGGGTATATGGGAATGTATGATATTACTATTTTTTTTGTGGTTGAACTGGATGGACTTGTGGCTTTTTTTTAATCTGACTAACTATGTAACTATGTAACTATGCATCAACAGTGGTACAAAGTCAGCACTTGATATAAAAGATTGAACAATTTATTATCAATTGGTTACATGTCTCTGGAAAAAGAGTAAAAGAACCTGAGGGTCAATAATAGTGATATTTCAGAGAATAATACAGTATATAGAAAACCTCAGTGAGAAGAATGGAGGTATCAATGGGAAGTCATATGAATAATAAATATGGGGAGTGTTCTAAGTGGTTTATTAGTAAATAAAGTATCCAATTTCCAGGACAAAATGTGTAGACATCATTATTTCTGGACCCTTCCACCTACCCATGCAGTTGGACCCATGAGATTGCTGCCATTTTGACTTTTAATGGTGTGTGCCAATTACAATTAAAGACTTTCACAAAAGATTTTTTTACATTTAATGGACTTTATTTAAATATGTGTGTATCTAGATTTGTTTTTGCACATTTTATAATTTAACCACTTGCCTACTGAGCACTTATACCTCCTTCCTGCCCAGGAAAATTTTCAGCTTTCAGTGCGCTCACACTTTGAATGACAATTACTCACGCAACACTACTCATATGATTTTGACTTTTTTGTCAGTTTTTCATACAAATAGAACTTTCTTTTGGTGGTATTTAATCACCTCTAGGTTTTGGGGGTTTTTGCGTAATAAAATTTTGCAAATTAGTAATTTTGCTTCATACATTTTGGCCAAAATTTATACTGCTACATTGCTTTGGTAAAAATAACCCAAATAAGGCTGATCGTACATTATACAGTGATCTTGTACAATTATCCTTTAGCTTTACCAAAATAATATAATATGAGGTCAAACCTAAACACTTTTAGTTTGTATGCAATCAGGCAGACCCTTGCACTACATAGTTGAAGGTACTGTATATCTAAAGCAAATTGAACAAGAAAATTGTATAATCTTAGCCCTTGTACACACGGTCGGAGATTCCGATAACCAAATCCATCGGATTTTGTCCGACGGATTTTGTCCGAAACTGTTGTATGCACACGGTCGGACAAATTTGTCAGAAAATCAGACGTGATGACGTTATTTCGTTACGACGGGACTACGTTCACGCTAGTAGCCAATAGCTTTGGTGTAGGAATTTGATCTGAGCATGCGTGGCACTTTGTCCAATCCGGAATTCTCTACACATGATCGGAGTATGTCCAATCGGAGCATTTTGTCTGAAAATTTGGAAAGTTGGAAAACTTGGTCCGTCGGATACTCCGATGGAAACAGTCCGATGTAGACCACACACAGTCGGAATATCCGACAAAACAGTCCGATCGGACACATTCCGTCGGAATCTCCGACCGTGTGTACAAGGGCTTAGTTAGAGAGTCTACAAGCTATGGTGCTAATCATTGAAAGTTGATCTCACCTGATCTACTGACAGCCTATTTCATTCTTGAGACACTAACAAGCCAAGAATGTACAAATACCCCCACCCCATGACCCCTTCCAAGCTATTTAGTAAAAGGCATGCTGAGTTTTTTGAAGTTGTAATTTTTTCCAATTCTTTGCAAAATAATATAAATAAATAATAATGCATACTTGCACTATACCCCAAAACACATTCTGCTACTCCTCCTGAGTATGGCAATACCACATGTGTGAGACTTTTTCACAGCCTGGCCACAAAGAGAGGCCAAACATGCAGGGAGCACCGTCAGGTGTTCTAAAAATGTTGCAAAATGTGGAAAAAAATTAAAATGCTTTTTTTTTTCTTTACACAAAGTTGTCCATTTATAAGATATTTCCAACACCTAGCATGTTACAAAGCAAATATTGCACCCCAAAACACATTCTGCTACTCCTCCTGAGTATGGCGATATCACATGTGTAAGACTTTTACACAGCCTGGCCACATACAGTGGCCCAAAATTGAAGTAGATCCTTCAAGCGTTCTAGGAGCATAAGTTACACATCTCAACCACCTATTACACTTTTGAAAGCCTTGGAGCACAAGGACAACTCACAAAAAAATCCCTATTTTGGAAAGTAAACACCCCAATGTATTTTTTATGGGGCATAAGGAGTTTTTTGAACATGTCATTTTTTTCCCACACGTTTTTGGAAAATGTGGGAAAAAAATGTAAACATTTTTTTTTTTTACACAAAGTTTTCCTTTTTCAAGATATTTTCAACACATAGCATGTACATAGCTAAAATTGCACCCCAAAAAACATTCTGCCACTCATCTTGAGTATGGCGATACCACATGTGTGAGACTTTTACACAGCTTGGCCACATACAGAGGCCTAGCATTGAAGTAAAACCTTCAGGAGTTCTAGGAGCATAAATTACACATCTAATTTCTCAACTACCTATTACACTTTTGAAGGCCCTGGAGCACTAGGACAATAGAAATGCCCACAAAATTACCCCATTTTGGGAAGCAAACACCCCAAAGTATATTCTATGAGCAGGGCAGGACTTACCATTGGGCTTGACTGGGCTCAAGCCCATGGGCCCCACCAAATAGGGGGCCCGCAGAGATACATAGCCGAGTGTACTCGGCTCGGCTCGGCTCACAGTCACGCCCAGTCCTGCCCTATGATGGACATAACACAGGGACTGGGCGTAAACGTGAGCCAAGCCGAGTACACTCAGATACTCTCTGCTCCACTCGGGGACTGCGACAGGATCCGGGAGCCACCGAGATGCGCCATTTTTAAACTTCAAGACTGCAATGACAAGGCTACAAATGACACTGGGGAAAGGCTGCAAATGACAAGGCCACACTGACAAGGCTGCAATGACACTGGACAAGGCTGCAGATGGATGGGCAAGGCTGCCGATGGACACTGATAAGGGTGCATTGATGGGCATTTAAATGTAAGTTTTTTTCCTTAAACTTCCCTCCTAAAAGTTTTTTTCCATAAAATCCCATCCTAAACTTCGGGTACGTGTTATACGCCGATAAATCCGATAATGCATAAAGGTAGGGCCCAAAAGTGACTCAAGCCCAGGGGCCCCCACCACCCTAAGTCCTGCCCTGTCTATGAGGCATAATGAGTCTTTGTTAACATGTCATGAGCACTATCAGGTGTTCTAGGGACACATAGCATGCACATACCAAGAATTACACCCCAAAAAATACATTCTGTTGACCAATGGATAAACAAAAGAATACCTGTGGTTTTAGTAGTGCAGTTGTCCACAGGAGGAGAGCACTGGGTCCAGGCAGTGGGCAGGGACTTGGTCAGCAACATTGAATGGAATTGTCCAGGCAGCAGGCAGGAATACTGTCCATAGTCGGTACAGGCAGGAATCAAGGATACTGTCCATATGCAGTCCAGGGTCAGTGCAGGCAGAGATATTGTCAGCAGTGTCAAAATATTGGTCCTGGTAATAGGCAGGAACATAGCCCATAGTACAGGTAGCAGGCAGAGGTGTGGTCAGTTCATGGCAGGCAGGGGCATGATGGCAGTAAGTCCTACATGCAGCAAGCAGAAGTAAGGCCTCTGTTAGGGCAAAATGGAGATGGGGTAAAGGCTTATCTCACCCAAATCTCTTTGAAGCCTCTCGTCCCCAGACCCTAATCTGGGTCTGAGAAAATCCAAAACTTTGTTTTCTTCATCTAGAAAAACTATTTTGGAGCCCCTCACATATGTGACACCCATGTGTTATGAATCCCGCTACTCCAGTAGAAGGGTAAAAGATCAGTCCAGAAGGTAGGCAAAAAACATAGCCAAACAGTCCAGGGTCAGTTCCATAGGAGGCAGAGATAGGCAGAAGCGTGGTCAAATAACTTCTGGAGCAGGCAATGTGAAGGTAAATGGCAAGAAATGAGGATTACATTTACCATACTTCACTAATAATGTAGAGAAGTATGGTAATGGCAGGAACAGTCACCTATTCAGAGGCCTGATTGGGAAGGACACTGGGGACAATAATAAGAGGTGTCTCTTCTAACTCCTGCTCTGGAGCACACCCTACATTTTTGGTCTGTTGGTCTTGGGGGGATTTTGTCTGAAAAATTGCATTCTGAGAGTCTGCTTATCACATCTGATTGAATGTTTTCTGGTGGGCCTTTCAGGAATATAAGGGCAGTGATTATTTCCTCCTGGTAGCTAATGAAGTATTCGGGTCTTTCGGTAGAGTTGTGGTGGATTATATAAGAATTGTATATGGCCAAATTAAAACGATAAATTTAGATTTTTTTTTTTATACAAATGGTATGATCATCTTCTGGCAAGGTAGGGTTCGAGCATTTGATCACTGAAATCGACTTCCCCCATGAACAAATTGTATTCGTGGTCACATGTTGGTTTTTGGATTGGACCATTCCTTCTGGGGATTTCCATGTAGGTGTTATGGTTGATTGAAGACAACAGAAAAGCCAGAATTTCCTCATTCCGCAAACTCGCCGACTCCCCGATTCACCGACTCCCCTCTTCTTAGCTTCATATTAACAAGCCTTTGAGAGAAGCCCTTCCTGTTCTTTCTTACGGTGCCACATTCTGGAGTCTTCTTCCTGTGAAGGTTGCAGAAAAGGGGCAAACTGGTGTAGAAGTTATCTACATACAGGTTATAACCCTTTTCCAGGAGTGGGTATATAAGGTCCCGAATGATTTTCCCGCTTGATCTTATGTAGTCTGGGTATTCAGGTGGATGCAGCTGGGTGTCCTTCCCTTTGTACACTATGAAGGCATAAGTGTACCCTGTGGCTCAGTCGCATCATTTATAAACTTTCACCCCATATCAAGCCCTTTTACTATTGCTTGAAGCCCAGCCTGCCAGTAAAGTGACTTACCCACGCATATATGTTGGTCCGGGGTAAATAACTTCGGAATTTTTCTGAAAAGTAATTTAAAAGTGGCCAAATTTTATACAGTTTGTCATATGCTGGGTCATTTTGGGGAGGACACTGTGTATTGTCATTATAATGGAGGAACTGCATTGTCATCAAATATCTTGTTCTAGCTATTACTGCTGAGTAGTTTGGCATGTGGTGTATGGAGTTGGTGGACCAATATTAATGTAACTCTTTTTTTGGCGAGTCCCATATTGAATGTGAGACCCCAAAAAAATCTTAAACTCCTCCACTGTTAGGTTTCTACATAGGGACAAGAATAATAGGACGTTAGGTTATTTGATATGAATTGTTGTGTATACAGGTTGCACTGGGCCACAATTGATGATAACAGGTCCTCAATAAAAATTAAAGAAATCTATTGGAGCAAAATTCTCTGTGTTCACCTGGACTCCTGGCTGGGCAGTGAAAGGGGGATGTTAGCTGCTCCTGATTTAGGAGGAAGCCACAGGGGGTTTTGAAGGGCATAGGGAAGGCTAGCATGTGTCCTAACCCTTTGAGGCTGAGGTGACACCCCACTATTACATGGCCTTTCTTGCCAAGGTTCTGCAATACTAGTGGATGGCACTGCGATGCTGGTGGATGCCACTGACTCCTACTCACCAGAATGCCTTTTTTTGGCGTGCACACTATCCTCCTCTTCTGAGTCTGTCACTGCCCCACTGCTTAGTACTTGTTAATAATTGAAATCAGAGGCAGAATCCAATACAGAGATCTTCCTGTTGCTTTCGTCTGCCACACTTAAAATTTGGTATGCCTCCTCAGTTAAAAATATTTTTTTAAGACATGGTGGTGGTGAGGAGACTGCACCAATGTGTGCTGATAAGCCTGCACTGATGGACACTGATGAGGCTGCACAGATGGGTGCTGATAAGCCTGCACTGATGGGCACTGATGAGGCTGCACTGATGTGCATTGACAAGCAGCACTAATTAGCTACATTGCTGGGCACTGATGAGGTTCCACTGATGAGGCAGCACGGTTATGTGGCACTGTGTGGCACTGATGGTATTGTGACACTGATGGCACTTATGGTATTGATGACACTGGGGTACTGATGGCACTGATGGGCACTGTGACACTGATGGGCACTGTGACACTGATGGCACTGTGACACTGATGGGCAGTGTGACACAGATGGGCACTATTTAGGCACTGTATTATACTGTAACAAACTAAAAAAGGTTGGAGATAACTCACTAACACAGATTACTCTCCTTCCTCACATACAGTCTCTGTGTGAGGAAGGAAAGCCGTCAATGAGAGATATCATATGTTTACATTTGGGATCATCTCTCATTAGACAATGCAATCATGTGGTAAATGGCCACTGTGTATATCCATTTACCACGATCTGTGATTGGCTGCGTCCAAGGTACACAGCCATCACAAATTTTTCCCTTTGCGTGCCCGAGGGCACGTACATGGACACCTTTCCGGTAATTTAAGTCCATGCTGTCTTTTGGCTATAGCGTGGACATCAAGTGGATAAAATGCATGTTAATGTTTTAACATACAAAATAACTAAATGTAACCTCCGAGCAATAACCTTAGCAAGAATTTTAGCATCAGCAGTCAACAATGTGATAGGGGGATATGAGTCACTCTCCCTAGCATCTTTCTCACTCTTGAGAAGTAGCACAATAAGTGCCTCTCGCGTTGAATGTGGAAGCCATCGCCCTCTCTCCCTGTGTTAAACACCCAAAGCAAACGGGGAGCTAGAGTCTCAGCATATATCCAATATTACTCTGAAGGCAAACCATCCAAAACCAGGAGGCTTGTGAGGAGTGAAGGAAGCAACCTCAAGTTCTATTTCCTCCACAGTAAGATCACCATCTAAGGAGACCCTGTCTTCAGCAGATAACACAGGGATGTACACCAAAAACAGGTAGGAGGCAAGCTCAGCTGCCGTTGCAGTAAAAATCTACAAATACAGTGTAGGTGTCCACCACTTCCTCTCCCTGTGCTGAATGAACAATAGAAATAGGAACATAATCAGGTCATACCAGATAAGCCAACAGATGACCATTCTTATCCCCATGTTAGAAAATATGCCTCAGTGGTTTGGGCAGAAAGGACAGACCAATATTCACAAGTTGCTCTTGGCCAAACCAGAAACATATAATTTCTGGGCTCACAAATATACAGTCAGGTCCATAAATATTGGGGCATCAACACAATTCTAATCTTTTTGGCTCTATACACCACCACAATGGATTTGAAATGAAACAAACAAGATGTGCTTTAACTGCAGACTTTCAGCTTTAATTAGAGGGTATTTACATCCAAATCAGGTGAACGGTGTAGGAATTACAACAGTTGCCTCCCACTTTTTAAGGGACCAAAAGTAATGGGACAATTGGCTGCTCAGCTGTTCCTTCCATGGCCAGGTGTGTGTTATTCCCTCATTATCCCTTTTACAAGGAGCAGATAAAAGATCCAGAGTACATTTCAAGTGTGCTATTTGCATTTGGAATCTGTTGCTGTCAACTCTCAATATGAGATCCAAAGAGCTGTCACTATCAATGAAGCAAGCCATCATTAGGCTGGAAAAAACAAAAGAAACCCACCAGAGAGATAGCAAAAACATTAGGTGTAGCCAAATCAACTGTTTGGAACATCCTTAAAAATAAAGAATGCACCGTTGAGCTCAGCAACACCAAAAGACCCGGAAGACCATGGAAAACAACTGTGGTGGATGACAGAAGAATTCTTTCCCTGGTGAAAAAAACATCCTTCACAACAGTTGGCCAGATCAAGAACACTCTCCAGGAGGTAGGTGTATGTGTGTCGATGCCAACAATCAAGAGAAGACATCACCAGAATGAATACAGAGGGTTCACCACAAGATGTAAACCATTGGTGAGCCTCGAAAACAGGAAGGCCAGATTAGAGTTTTCCAAACAACATCTAAAAAAGCCTTCACAGTTCTGGCACAACATCCTATGTCTATCCTATGTCTATGGACAGATGAGACCAAGATCAACTTGTACCAGAGTGATGGGAAGAGAAGAGTATGGAGAAGGAAAGGAACTGCTCATAATCCAAAGCATACCACCTCATCAGTGAAGCAAGGTGGTGGTAGTCATGGTGTGGGCATGTATGGCTGCCAATGAAACTGGTTCTCTTGTATTTATTGATGATGTGACTGCTGACAAAAGCAGCATTCTGAAGTGTTTTGGGCAATATTATCTGCTCATATTCAGAAAAATGCTTCAGAACTCATTGAGCGGCGCTTCACAGCGCAGATGGACAATGACCCGAAGCATACTGCGAAAGCAACCAAAGAGATTTTTAAGGGAAAGAAGTGGAATGTTATGCAATGGCCAAGCCAATCACCTGACCTGAATCCGATTGAGCATGCATTTCACTTGCTGAGGTCAAAACTGAAGGGAAAATGCCCCAAGAACAAGCAGGAACTGAAGGCAGTTGCAGTTGAGGCCTGGCAGAGCATCACCAGGGATGAAACCCAGCATCTGGTTATGTCTATGTGTTCCAGACTTCAGGATGTAATTGACTGCAAAGGATTTGCAACCAAGTATTAAAAAGTGAAAGTTTGATGGATGATTGTTAATCGGTCCCATTACTTTTGGACCCTTAAAAAGTGGGAGGCACATATACAAACTGTTTTAATTCCTACACCATTCACCTGATTTGGATGTAAATACCCTCAAATTAAAGCTGAAAGTCTGCAGTTAAAGCGCATCTTGTTTGTTTCATTTAAAATCCATTGTGGTGGTGTATAGAGCCAAAAAGATTATAATTGTGTCGATGTCCCAGTATTTATGGACCTGATTGTATTTGGATTTAGTTAGGGAAACACTCGCCTCCTTTTTATGTCACAGTTGCGGCCAACTGTTGTTTACAACTTTGCACATTAATACACATTATCCTAAGAGTGGCTTTGAAAGCTTCCCATTAAGTTAACTGTGACAAACTATTTGCTGCCCAATAGTGTTAAAAGGAGTGTTTTATGGGCCTAAGAATAATAGGAATACTCTCTAACTTCTGGGTTCTCCAGACATCCTGGAAGCCATACTGTATGTAGTCAACCATACCACAAAGGAGTAAGGGAACCCAAGAAACGCTCCTATACAAAGAAGAATCTGGCACCACATTAAAGTCACCTAGAAAAAACATTTTGCCCTCCATTACAGTGAAAGTCGCTGAAAGGAGGTCATCCAAGTGGGATACAGCAAAAAAAGGGGGGGGGGGGGGGGCTGGGCATGTACACATTTACCAGCGTCAATGAGATATTTTAGAATTTTAACACAGGAACACAAACCTACCATAGGTAGTCTGTTTTAATGGTCTGGCCTTGTATGGGCAATGTCTTAGTTACCAAGGTGGATACCCCCCAGGAATAGGAGGAATACGTGGCATGGTAGGCAGCAGCAATATTCCTTCTCTTCAAAGAAAGAACCCTGGATCCTTGTAAGTAAGTCTCCTGAAAAAAAAGCATATATCCGGTATATATTTCTTAAGATAGTCAAACATCAATGAATGCTTGAATTTGGAATTAAGCCCCCGATGTTCCAGGACACTAGTCTTATGCTCTGTACACATGGTTGGAAATTCAGACGGAAAAGGTCCGATTGGATTATATTGTCGGAAAATCCGATCATGTGCGGGCTCTGTCGGACATTTTCCATCCGAAATTGCGACGGAAAAATTGGAGAGCAGGATCTAAAATTATCCGACAAAAAAATCCTATCAGACTTTTTCCGATCGTTTGTAGAGAATTCCGATGGACATGCTCAGATGAAATTATGAGACCAAAGCTATTGGCTGCTAGCCTCTACGAAGTCCCATCGTATGCAACGAACGTCACCACGTTCTGAACGATCGGATTTTCCGACAACTTTGTCCAGCGTGTGTATGCAACACCAATTGCGGACAAAATCCGTCTAAAAAAATCAGACAGATTTTGTGGTCGGAATGTCTGACCTTGTGTACAGGGCATAAGATTGCAAGCTATATAAGAAATTGACATTCAATCCAAAAAAACAAAAGAGGTGAGGACCACGCAGAGTCCCAGGGTTCAACTTTACCACCAGCCATGCAACCATCCATCACACAAAAGTAAACCAGAGAGGCTGGAAGAACTGACCCCCACACACAATAAACACACTCCAATAGTACAGTATTGCCCGAAAACTGGGAAAGCATAGTAAAGGAACATAAAAAAAAAACATCCCAAACCCACCCTGTATGCACCCAACCCCAAACTGCTAAGTTCTTAATTCCCAAAACCAGAAAGAACATGAAGGGAGCAGCAGAAGCTCTGAGGAGACCCCGAATACCCCAGGCGTCCCAAAACTATCGAGTCTTTAAATGTCTTTAAAACAACTGGACAGAGTGAAAAAATATGTGTATAGATATGGACACAATGCTCCAATGACCGAGAAGGTAAAATATCAATGCAGCTTCACAGTAGAGATATTATCAGGGGGCTTTGGGGAGCACCCAGCCCTTGGACTGGGGTTATCAGGGGGCTTAGGGGAGCACTCAGCCCTTGGACTGCCTCAAGCTTTCAACCATTCAGTAGAGGTAGCAAAGAAGTACCCCTTGTAGGCCATCAACAGCCTGCAACTTAGCCGGATACAACATACTGTAGATCATGTCGTGGTCACGTAGGCGATTCTTTACATGCATGAAACTCACCCGGTTTCATGTGTTGCAAGCAGAAATCAGGATATAGTGAAATATGATTGTCATTTAACATCAAATCAGGCTTAGGCCTAGTAGCTCATAGGCTATTCTCCCAATCATAGAAATGAAGCACACAGGCAATCAAGGGCCTATAGATCGCCCCATCAAGGGGGCCCTGAGGTGGAGTATAATGAGCCTTTTCATTAGCAAACAAGCAAGTAAACGTGTCTGCCTCCACGTTATCCCTAAACCAATGTTCCAAAAAATCCTCCAGGTGTCTTCAGCTCCCTCCGGAAAGCTCACCAACCTGATGTTATTCTTTCTCAACTAATTTTCCATATCTGCCATCTTAGCAGAGTGTTCGGCTAGGGCCTTCCTGGCAATTTGGGCTTCAGACTCCATGGGGTGGACAATATCCTCCAGGTTGCTGATGCACTGTTCTTTAACATTTTGCATGTCTTGCAAAAATTCCAACTCCTGTATGATGCTAGCCCTTCTATGACAAGTCAAAGTTGATTGGCACAGATATATGGGGGCCATTATCTGCTTGTGAGGGCTCCAGGTCCCGGTCCCCCATCAGGCCCTCCCACTCAGACCTGTAGCATAAGCGATCCAATTATTTGCCCCTGGGCAGCGAATGTTCAATTCTGGGTAGCTGTTTCACCTTAGCTGAAAGAGCGCTTCTCCCACCATCCTCAGAGCGCTGTGGTGAACTGTCCTCGTCCCAGTCCACATGGCTGCTACTGCCATCATGAAAGCCCAACGCAAAATGTTCCAGCCATTCTCCCGGGGGCTTGCCTGCTGCTTATCCACTCAAGAAGTCTTCTGGACCATGAAGCCAATGCTCCAAAAAATCCCCCGGGTGTCTTCAGCTCCCTCCGGAAAGCCCACCAACCTGATGTTATTCCTTCTTAACTGATCTTCCATATCCGCCATCTTAGCAGAGTGCTTGTCTAGAGCCTTCCTGACAACTTGGGCCTCAGACTCCATGGGGCAGACCCTATCCTTCAGGTCTCTGATGCGCTGCTCTTTAACATTTTGCATGTCTTGCTTCAAAAAGGAAAATTACAACTCCTGTATGATTCCAGCCCTTCTATATGATTGGTCAAAGTAGATTGGCACAGATGTATGGTGGTCATGATCTGCTTAAGTGAGGACTCTGTCTCCCTTTAGGCCCTCCCACTCAGACCGATAGGATAAGAGGACCTCTCCCACCATCCTCAGAGTGCTGTGGCAAACTGTCCTCTCCCCAGTCCACATGGCCCTGCTGCCCTTGTCCAATTTTCACCATCCCGGCACAAAAAGTATAGTTCAGGGAGTCTTCCGGACCATGAAACTAGTGGACAAAGGATCTTGACAGGATCATTGAATGTCAAATGAAGCTCTCACTATCTGCTGCTCACTTGCCAGTGCCGGCTCTGCACCTAAACAACCTATGCCTCAGCCACAGCAGTTTCATTTGGGCTTGAAACCATAATAGCCTTTGCTAGAGAAATATCAATTTCCAAGAGCAATCTTTCTCCAATGCGGGCTGAGTTTCATTTTCTGCTAGTTGATCTCTTATTATTATTATTATTATTATTCAGGATTTATATAGCGCCAACAGTTTGCGCAGCGCTTTACAATATGAGGGCAGACAGTACACTTACAATACAAATCAATACAGGAGGGATCAGAGGGCCCTGCTCGTTAGAGCTTACAATCTTTTATTGGTTAGCATACCAAACTCAAAGGTAATAACCCACTCTCTCAAAACAAGCAGGGAAAGGCATTGTAGGTTCAACAGAATGTAGAAGAAATGACGAGGGCTGATGCTGAGGTAAATAGACATCTGTGTCCCAATCTTGTGTCTTATGGTCTGCAATCCACAAAGCAGTTAAAAATGCTTATGTGATCCGACTAGTACAATCAGCAAACAAAATAAGCCTGTGTAGAAGCTGCCTGTCCTGGCTCTCTTTTACATTACGATTAGCGGCTCAAGTTCTAAATGTGTGTAGCATTTAAATACTTTAGATGTTTTCTTTTACCATCTTTTTATTGAAAAGAGAAACAGAATATAAAGATATGGTGCATACAGAATACAGCCACAATGTGCAATGATGCCTACGCAGAGGCCCATCCTTCAGTATGCAAATAGGATACATAAATTCAGACAAAAAAGAACAGACTCTGGAAAGTGAAAACAGAGACTTAAGAACAGGTGGCAGAAGTATAGTCTGTAGTGGGATCATATCCCTACAGGTGCCAGTTAACTAGAGAATGTGGTCTATTGAACGATTGAAGCAATGTCACTGAAAGACTCATGCACCTGTGGTTATTGAATATAGGAAATGTCTGTTTAGTTTGGGTATAATGTTGGCAAAAGAAGAGACAAAAGAGACTTCCCTTCCACCCATAGGTTCAAAAAAGGAAAAAGACATCCACGGGTGAGGTTTGCTAAGAAGGAAGGGCTATAGCATGTGAGGAAGAGTCAAGGGGGGGGGGGGGGGGGGTATACACCAGAGCCTTCCAGGTGTCAGACCGCATTTCTTAACTGTACAGTTATAGTTTCAAAAAGCAGGTAGTTGACCGTAAGATTTGAAAGTGGTTAAGCCAAGGCTGACAAGTACGTAGTGTGTTGTTAGGAATCCCTGTCAGCTTCTTGGTATTAAACATAGCCTGAACCCGTCTCTTGATTTCCTCAAAGCTAAGCATCAAAATTTCCATGCTCTTGTGATTGTATGCTTTGTTGGCATGAAAATGTGGGTGATGAATATGCATTTACTTCAGGACACATTTTTTGTTGACTTATGCAAGAGGGCTTCCCGTTTTTTTTTTAGATTAACATGTAGAACCTTATTGGCCGTATTATACAGTATATCCACATCTATAATCTTCTAAATGCAGAGCAGGTCCACCAAATATGTTTCATATCACCCGGGTTCAAGCAACCCCGAAAGCAGTTTGGTGAGTAAGCGGGGTAGACATTTCGCTATCTGTGCTGGAGTAAAGTACCAACATGAAATAACCTTAAATTAATTTTCTAAAGCCACAACATTATCAGATGATTTACATAGGGCTGTCCACATAGAATTCCAGTCCTCAGAGACTTGAGCAGCATTAAAGTCACATTCTCTTTCGGCACAATACAATTGGGCTTGAGTGATTGTATTGCTCTGAATGATGCAATAAAGCAAGGAGAGGAGGTCCCGGGTTTTGGGGTTTGTGCAGTATTTAGACTCAAAAGCAGTTGTGGTTATGGACCAGTCAGGGTTCCTGGTAAAGAGAAAAGAGTAATGCCATCTAAGTGCATAAGAAAGCAACTTGCAGTGTAAAGAGAGAAACAGCGCATGTGATTTCCTGACGAAGGAGCACGCATGCTCCGTGCACCTTTCGCTCACCCTTGGACGCAGAAGTGATTGCAGCTTCTTTTCTTCGAGTGTACCTGAGCTCCAGAAAGCGCTGGGAGCCGCCAGCACAGCTGGAACCAGTGGCCATCCACCGACATGCCACATCATGTCCTTCTCTAAGAGCGCATGCACTGTTCTTCTCTTTATACTGTGAGTTGCTTTCTTATATTGGAAAAAATATACTAACTGCTGCACTTAGGTGGCTCTATTTTCTTCTGTTTCATATTCCTGTAGAGTCCCTTCTAGCTCTTTTTAGAGCCAGCTGCTGTCCAGCAACAGCATTAATTCCCTCAGAGACTGTCACTTCACTTGTGGACTTACAGACTCTTATCCATTGACCTTGTCTTCCTGGTATATACATTCCAGCTTACAGTACACCAATATTTGTTTGCCTTTTACAGGGTTCCTGGTAAAGGACTCCAAAAAGTGAAATTGTTCAGAATTCAGTATATCATAAGATTCTCAGAGTTGTGTTTTAGATGTTTTTAAATACATCAAGCATTTTTTGCTCTCATAGTTACATAGTAGGTGAGGTTGAAAACAGACACAAGTCCATCAAGTCCAACCTATTTGTGTGATTATATGTCAGTATTACATTTTATATCCCTGTATGTTGCGGTCCTTAGGTGGTTATCTAATAGTTTCTTGAAACTATCAATGCCCCCCGCTGAGACCACTGCCTGTGAAAGGGAATTCCACATCCTTGCCGCTTTTACAGTAAAGAACTCTCTACGTAGTTTAAGGTTAAACCTTTTTTCTTCTAATTTTAATGAGTGGAAATGAGTCTTGTTAAACTCCTTTTTGCGAAAAAGTTTTATCCCTATTGTGGGGTCACCAGTATGGTATTTGTATATTGAAATCATATCCCCTCTCAAGCATCCCTTCTCCAGAGAGAATAAGTTCAGTGCGTCTCAAAAGCTCCTTTCTTGAATGCACTTTTTCAGCCTGTAAACGTCTATATGTGCATGGACACAAAAGTTAATATTTGTTATAATTTAAGCGAAAAAAATATCTAAGGGCATTTAGGCAAATGTATTAAAATAAATACAACACACATCTAGGCTGCATCATACAGGTGGCAAATTGCAGACTACTATGTTAGTCAGAGCCTCTCCACTGAAGCTGATAAGTAACACTATGGTTATATTAGCTGCAGGTCACAAAACAAATGATTAGTGGTTTGAATTGAAAGGGAAGAGATGGTAACTGCAGCAGCAATGATAGCTAAAGCTAAAGCATATTTGTATATCCGCAATAAATGTCAAAGGTGTTGGGGAAACAAAGAATGCTGTAAATTATAGCGCAACTGGATATTTTATGAAGCAGTATGTGTTTTACTCAACATTTAGACAGATTCTTTAATAATACTGTAGAGCTATTATATCTTTCTAAACAATATTTTTATGTCTTCTTTTAAGACCAATTATAAGGAAAAACGGAAACTATAAAAACAACTAGCAATGCTACCACACTTCTAACGTGCAGGAATAGCAAATGTGCCCTGTCTATATCATCTACTTAAATAGATGTCATTTATGTTATTTTAGTCTGGATTACATTCTTTAAAACAAACTGGCCACTTCGTATTTTTTGGAAAGTAATCCTGTGAAGATAGAAATATAAGAGCTGCCATAACTGACTTTATTTCTGTCTTCACTAATATGCCACTGTGTGACCTGGAAAAAGGCATGCAGCCTGTGAAATCCAAAATGTCTGACCTGGCATACTTAGTGTTTGACTAGGCGATGGACTCTATATAAGGATTGCAGTAGATTTTCCTAAAAAAAAAAATTAGTATATATTATAATTAATTTATATATGCTCTTATACTGTAGACAAAAAAAAAATCACATACACGACTTAAAATGATGGTGCAGTATGATTGGTGCCCAATTGATATTGATATGGCTTCTAGTGTATATGTGTGCATTTGTACGGTTGCTAATTTTTTCTCATGGCTGTCCTTGGTGGTGATTGTGCTTTTTTATTCCTCTATCTTAGGACATACCTACTCAGGATAATGCTGGATAACTCTGACTACGCTGGGAAGCCAATGGCTGCTGTTTTCCTAACAAACAACCTGAGTGGGACTGCTGCTATATTTAGCAGCAGTAGTAATACTTCCATTTAGTTTACCCATTCACCCAACAGGCAAAGTTTGGACTGAACTCTTCTTTGATCTGAACTCAAACCTCACCCCTAACTCTCTAACCTCTGGAAGTACTTGCCCTGTGTATGTGTATCTAAGATTGATCTATTGTTATACTTTTGTGCTGTGCCTGAGTAGGTGCCATATAGGAAGTATATTCATAATTCACAGTGCCAATAGTCTCTATCTATGGTGCCAATAGTCTCCTGACTTTTGCCTCAGGACCAGCATGTAAGCTCTATGAGTAGGGCCCTCCTGTACCTTTTGTATTGTACTGTAATTGTGTTGTCTCCCCTATACATTGTAAAGCGCTGCGTAAACTGTTGGTGCTATATAAATCGTTAATAATAATAATAATAACAATCATAATATCCTTTGCTGGGGTTATATCAATTTCCAAGAACAATCTTTCTCCAATGCGGACTGAGTTTCATTTTCTGCTAGTTGATCTCTTATTATTTTATTGGTTAGTACACCAAACTCGCAGGTAACCAAATCCCTCAAAACAAGCAGTCCAAGTCATTGTCGGTTTCCCAGAACGTGGAAGAAATGTTGAGGGCTGCTGTAGAGATAAAGAGACATTCTTGTTCCAATCTTGTGTCCTATGGTCTGCAAGAAAGAGTAGTTATTTACTTTCTTAATAAGTATTCAGGCATCCATTAAGCATATACCTTCTAAATACTGTATGTTTACCAGGTACTGGAATTAACTTGTGCAGAATATAGAAAGTATTGTATATCTAACTGTAAATAGTAATATCTACAGGTCAGGGGTATGAACATCACCACTTGGTCTTTTTCTGTTTCAATTCTTCCATGTTTATGAAAAGAGGCTAGTATTAGAGGTGCCAAATTTAAAACCATAAAAAGTGGTCCCAAGTGTTCTTTTTTTCCAAGCAAACTGGTATAAATTTTATTGTATTCATATGCAGCTTAACTACTTCCCTACCGACCCAATTCTGACACTTCTCACATACACGTTATAATCAGCATTTTTTATTATTTTTTTTTTGCTAGAAAACTACTTTAAAACTCCAAATATTAAATCATTTTTTTAAGAAGAGGTCCCAAGGAATAAAATGGCAGTGTTTTTTTTTCTTTTAAATGTCACATGATATTTGCATAATGTTTTTTTAAATGTGCATTTAAAGAAAAGAAAGAAAAACATTTGAATGCATTTTTTTGCAAACATACACAATATAATACCCAATTTTTGGTAACATGCGTGGTGTGATCACTGTTTACATATGCCTACGGGACTTACATATATGTTTGCATTTGCACGTGAGCACAGGGGATAGGGGCACATTAAAATCTTTTTTTTATTATTAATTATTCAGTTTTTTTTTTTACTTTTTTTACACTGCACCTTTATTTTTTTTTATCAACTTTTAAGACACAGATTGTTCTTATTGGCTGCTTCCCTGGCTGGTAACAGGCCAGTAAGACCCCTTTCACACTGAGGGTGTTTTGCAGGCCGAGGGCTTTCACACTGGAGCTGGCAGGGTGTCAGGAAAAGTCTTGACAGCAGCTTCTTTGGAGCGGTGAAGGAGCAGTGTGTTTACCGCTCCTCCACCGCTGCTCCCCATTGAAATCAATTGGGCAGCACGGCTATACCGTTTGCAAAATGCCGCTATTGCCTTACATTGTGGGCAGTTTTAACCCTTTCTTGACCCCAAGCAGGGGTTAAAAGCGCCCACAAGCAGCCAAAATGTGCTGCAAATCCGACTGTAAAACAACACTAAAAATAGCGGCATTTTACCGCTATGGGCAGCACAGTGTGAATTATCCTGGTACAACCACTTAAACTGCAGGATGTCATATGACATCCACCCAGGGGAAGTGATAAAAGTGTAGCTAAACCCTAGAACAAAAAATGTAATATTCTGCAGCTCACCAGCCTTAGATGTGGTGGCCACATTAATTTAATTTTTTCAGGTGTTTTTTTGCACTTGGTGATCCTGTCAGTAACACACTTTCTGTACTAGGAAGTCAATGCTACTCACTGTACTGTATCTATGGAGGATCGGCATAGTTAACCTAGGACAAGAGTACCGAACACCTCCTCCTCTCCTCATAAGTTATGAGTTTCTTGGATTTTTTGCAGGATTAAAGGGTATTTTTTTTGCACTTCTTTGTTAAGGTTTTCCCAAGAACAGGCAAATGTAACTGTAGCAGGTAGGTTTTTTTGTAGCTAAAAATGTGCTTTCAAACAAAAAATTTAATTAGAAAATAAAAAATACAACAGATTCATAAGACATGTTTATAACTTTGCTCTGAACCTTCCAATTGAAAGTCAGCTATGGACAATTGGTAAAGGTCATATATTTTTTTAAAGCTGGATCCATCAGTACTTGAAATGTTAATGCAACAAAATGTTGATAATTCCTTACTGCTGGGATGTCTTGGCAGAATTTTATGAAATTTTCTGCAGTGTTTTTAGCTGCGAAAGCATGACTTGCGAAACCAAGAGTATAGTTGGCAGAACAAAATGTTAGATACGATGAGAAGGCAATTCTCACATTGAAAAATGACTTTAATTTCTATTGTATGATTTCACTGGTTTACAGGGCTCCACACAGTGTCTCCTACCTACAGAAGTCAGACAACAACACCACATTTAAGAATAATCCAATTAATCATTTCCTGTTTCAAAGCAAGAGATCATGACATCTTATAATACAGAAGTGGTTAGGGAATAGCCATTTTAAATTACTTGACTGAAACCTGAAAGTTAGCTAGACACTGTATTGTGTCTATAGATATACTTATTATGCTTCCGCACAACTATTTCTTCATTTAAAAATGTTATGTCACAAGGCTCTGGTCTCACATAGTAATCTTTCATTTTATTTAGCTTTCATGTTGTCTATTCTTTAATTTAACATTTTGTTTGTTCCTTTTGCAGTAATATAAGTTGCAGCCAACAGCATATATCTGTTTAACCACTTGCCTACTGGGCACTTAAACACCCCTCCTGCCCAGACCAATTTTCAGCTTTCGGTGCTCTCACACTTTGAAGGACAATTACTCAGTCATGCAACACTGTACCCAAATTAATTTTTTGTACTTTTTTTTCCCACAAATAGAGCTTTCTTTTGGTGGTATTTGATCACCTCTGGGTTTTTATTTTTTGCACTATAAAGGAAAAAAGACTGAAACTTTTGAAAAAAACCCCAAAATTTTCTTTGTTTCTGTGATAAAAAATTTGAAATTATTTATTGTTCTTCATAAATTTTGGCCACAATTTATACTGCTACATATCTTTGGTAAAAATAACCCAAATTAGTGGATATTATTTGGTCTTTGTGAAAGTTAGAGAGTCCACAAGCTGTAGTGCAAATCACACAAAATTGATCACATCTGATGTACTGGTGGTCTATCTCATTTCTTGTGACCCGAACAAGCCAGGAAAGTAAAAGTACCCCCCAAATGACCCCTTTTTTGAAAGTAGACATTCCAAGGTATTTAGTAAGAGGCATGGTGAGCTTTTTGATGTTGTAATTTTTTCCCACAATTCTTTGCAAAATGAAGATTTTTTATTTTATTTTAATTTTTTTCCACAAAATTGTCATTGTAATAGGTTATTTCTCTCACGTGGCATGTGTATACCACAAATAATGCCCCAAAATAAATTTTGCTACTCCTCCTGAGTATTACGATACCACATGTGTGGGACTTTTCCACAGTCTGACCACATAGAGAGGCCCAACATGCAGGGGGTGCCGTCACATGTTCTAGGAGCATAAATTACACATCTAACTTGTTGACTACCTATTACACTTTTGAAGGCAATGGAGCACCAGGACAATGACACGTGACACCGACGTGGCACTGATGACAGATGGCACTGATACGTGGCACTGATACATGGCACTGATGACAGATGCCACTAATAGGTGGCACTGATGACAGATGGCACTAATACGTGGCACTGATGACACGTGACACTGATGACAGATGGCACTGATACCTGGCATTGATGACACGTGAAACTGATAACAGATGGCACGTGACACTGATAGGTGGCACTGATGACAGCTGGCACTGATATGTGACACTGTTGGCAGATGGCACTAATATGTGGCACTGATGACACGTGACACTGATATGGCACTGATGACAGATGGCACTATGTGGCACTGATAACACGTGGCACTGATGACAGATGGCACTATGTGGCACTGTGGCACTGATGACATGTGGCACTGATGATAGGTGGCACTGATGACAGATGGCACTTATACGTGGCACTGGGGACAGATAGCACTGGGGACAGGTGGCACTGGGGACAGATGGCACTGGGGACAGATGGCACTGATGACAGGTGGCACTGGGGACGGGTGGCACTGATGACAGATGGCACTGATGACAGGTGGCAGTGGGGGCAGATGACAGTGGGGGCAGTGGGGACAGGTGGCAGTGGGGACAGATGGGCACTTTATTTTCCTTTATTTATTTATTTCTTCTTTTACACTAACCGCTGTGAGATCTCACAGCGGTTCATCTCTCCCTCCTCACACGCTGTCTGTGTGAGGAGGGAGAGCGGTGATGAGAGATGATCTCATATGTTTACATATGAGATCATCTCTCATTGGGCACGCCGATCGCGCTGTAAACGGCCGCTGTGATTGGCCGTTTACAGCTGTTTACAGCCGTTTACAGTGATCTGTGACTGGCTGTGTCCGATGTGCGCCGCGGCGACGCGCAGAGGGGAAGTAAACAGGAAGATGTCCAGGGACGGCCTCCCGGCAGTTAGTGTCCGCTCTGTAGCCATCTTTCGGCTATAGGGCGGGCGTGAAGTGGTTAAAGGACAAATCTGTGTTTACCCTAGCTAACCCAGACCCTTACTTACCTTCACTATGCAGCTGCAGTATGGTCCAGTCCAGTGTAAACAAAAAGGCTGTGCAACAAAGGTAAGTAAAGCCCCATACATACCGGCCGACATTCTGCCCGTGTGTATGTCGGTCTGTCCAACAGAAACTGACCGTGCAGTCAGCTTCTGTCTGACATGCATGCTGGAAAACCAAGCAATGGGTTGTACAAAAAAAATAAAAATTTGCGTGTACCAGGCTTAAAGACCCTGAGTGTGTGTGTGTGTGTGTCTGTGGGGGGGGGGGGGTTGTTAGTCCAGTTTAGTCCTAGGGGGGCTAGTGGGGGGGAGTATTAGTTTAGTTAAATCTTGTAGATAGGGGATATTATTAAGCCTAGTACACATGGTCCGAATGTCAGGTGACATTGGCAGGTTCAATAAAAACATTTGGCCCGTGTGTATGGCAGCTGGAAAACCAGCAGCAGACCGACTCCCGATCAGCTCTCTCAGCCAATGGCACAACAGAACACAACAGCTCAGTAGGAGATTGTTAGTACAGCAGCTGTCAGTTTTTTAGCGGGTTGAACAAAAATAAACTAGTAGTGTGTACGAGGCTTTAGTTTAGGTAAATCTGAGGTTCCCAAGGTGCCCCCTTCTACTACCAAATTTGCCTGAAAGTTCTCTTCTTTGCACCACCACTCTTTTCCTTTGCTTTCAAGAGTTTGAGTTCTCCCAATTTAGGTCCTAAACCCTAGTTGCCAAATGTATTTCATATCCCACCAGCTCCCAGTGTGTGGCCCAATGTTCTCCAGACCTCCACTTTAGTTCCTGCATTATATTAAATTGGCTCTGGCATATAGAGGAGACAGGGAAAACACCTCTTAACAGGACTTTTCATGCACCATAATAGGTGTATACAGCAAAACACAATTGAGGAATTGTGTATAAAAATTTACAAATATTAATATTATAATAACTAAAACATAGCTAGCTGGCAGTACAGCACAGCATAAGGCTCTGTAACGACATATACTGGAGAACAATCACTATTTCAGTAAATAGTACAGTGCATAAATAGCTATTTATGCTTAGCTTCTGCCACATCTCTCACAGTGAAGTCCCGAGTTGGTCAGGGTACACACTCAAACAGCTGGAGGGATCTCTGGGCCAGCACCACAGGTGAGTAGATGGAAGAGTTTCAGGATTGGTACCAAAGGCAAGTGGTTGGAGACAGTAGCATTTGGAGCAGTCCATCTTGCAGTGGATGGATTTTTTTTCCCCAAAAAGTGCATTTGAAAGACTGCTGTGCAAATATTGTGTGACATAAAATGTGCAATGATCACCATTTATCCTCTAGGGTCTTTGCTTGAAAAAAAATAAAAATAAAAAAAAAAAAAATATATATATATATATATATATATATATATATATATATATATATGTGTGTATATATATATATATATATATATATAAAATGTATATAATGTTTGGGGGTTCTAAGTAATTTTATAGCAAAAAATACAGATTTTTAATTTGTAAGCAACAAATGTCAGAAATAGGACTAGGCATTAAAGGGTACAAAGCTTGTTAAAAGCTCTGCAAAAAAAAAAAAAAACACATGAAACAAACCTGCTATCAAATGAAAGCGCTATCTGTTCTAAAAAAAGAAAATTAAGGTTTCTGTAGAGATTGTTTGTTTATGCTATATATTTACCAAGTGGACCACCACTGCTTTAATCCCTGCACAAGAACCAAATCTTACCCAGCTGCCACCCCTTATTTATTAGAACAGCCTGAGTAGCGAATAAGTACACGGTCCGTGAACAACACATGGTAGCAGGTGGTACTTAGCAAAGGGAAGGAATCATCCTCAAAGTTGGGTAAGTTTAGCACCAACAGTAAAACATATACAAAAAGCTGTTTTCTAGCTAACCTAGGAAATAGTGAAGGTTAAGCGTTTTATTTCTATAAGTGGGAAATGTATGCATGTGTAAGTTGAAATTAATCAAAAAATGTGTAGTATAAATCTCTATGTATGAAAAGTTTAGTTTTGCTAGAACAAGGTACTTTTGTTTTAGAGACATCATGTGGCTTGTCATCGATTGGAACATGTCAGGTAGAAGAGTTCTGTATTCAGCCGACTGATCATTACCAGTAAAGGATTTGTGAATGGGCTAAATTGAAATGCTCACAGGGACTGTTTTTTCAGTGTGTTACAGTTTGATGGAAAGTTCTCAGTGACCAGTTGCCTTTTTTTTTTTCCTAGCAAGGACCATTCTGAGCAGAATATGACACCTCTCTAAGAAGAGATCCACCCAGATTCTGGTGGAGCCTGGAGGGCACCAAGTGAGTGCTAGATGCTCTACTGGGTGCATGTCAGTGGTTTACTGGTGACTGTGAAACAAGGAACAAATGGTAGACATGTGCGATTCATTTCGTTCCAAATTCTGAAAAATTAGCATGATTCACAATAGTTACGGACTTCAGCTAATCAGAAATAAATTATAACGAAAACAATCATTTGTTTAATTTGGATGACATGATACAATAGTTTTGGCCTTTTGTTAAAGCTCGAAGCATCTGAAATAAGGTAACGTCATAACAAATGATTCAAATTAATTTGGATCCATTTGTTTTTATTCTAGTGAATGTAGTATGAATATTCTAATAATATTCTAATAAGATTCATTTAGCATTGGGTTGAACTTGAGAGATCATTCGTTTAATTTGTATGTGTGCGCAGCCTTAACAAACGTCAGTTGGGAATGGGGAAATTAATTCAACTTAATAACATAACAAATTAATAGGTATTAGTTTGGATTTGTTTTATTCAGATGAGAGCAGCACAATAATCTTTGAATCTTGAATATTCAGCTGATTCTTTTTGCATTAACATTTTTCATTATTATAAAAAAGGCACTATAGGTGACATGGAAACCTACTGCAATAAATACAGGAAGATATAAATGTGAAATAAGATTCAGGCATATTGAGTTTGGGTTGGATGGAGATAGATCCATCAGAATCTCCGAATCATAACACTGAATGAATCAGAAATCCATGTAGTTCCATTCGTTACTTGGATGCACTTGACTCCAGTTTATATTGTCCAATCAGCTCTTTCTATTTGTGGGTTGGACTGACTGAGATGACTCAGAGTTTATAATCTCCAGAAATAATGATTTAACATGTTAAAATGAATATAGCCAAACTTCAGAAATAATGAAAGAATAACAGAACTTCCAAAACTATGAATTGATTTGAGGTGACGAATATATACTCTCCCAAAATAATAGAACATTCTGAGAACAAATCATTGTAAAATAATAATTATGTTGAAACAAAATGATTAATTTTTTTCGTGCACGTCTCTAACCAATGCTGCTAATGCCGCGTACACACGTAGCAGACTATTCAGAGGACTTAGTCCGCCGGACTTTTCCACTGGATTGTTTGATCGTGTGTATGAGGCATTAGATGAATAGTATGAACAGACACTTCAGTCTGCTCCACTACCATTATTGTAACCACCTGGGGCTAGCCATTAAAGTACATGGGTAGTATGTGCAGGAGAAGAGTGTGGAGTGTACAGCAGGAGTGCAGAATGTATGGTGGCAGGTAATATGTGCAGGAGAGCAAGACATAGTATATTATGGTGGTTAATACATGCAGGAGAGGAGTGCAAAGTCTATGGGAAAGTGTATGACAGCGAATAGTATGTTATTATTTTATATTTAAATGTTATCACTAATTATACAAATTTGATATTTAACTTCGTACTAATTGTGTTTTAAATAATGCACTAGGAATAGGGAGACATAATAGTATGATAAATACATTATGAATTTAATTGGTTTTATGCACTATTGTGATGTAAGGACAAATGCTGTTTTATTTATGTGTTATGTACATTTTGTAAAGGTACTTTGGATGTATTATGAATTCAGGTCTTAATTGACTAATTGTGTTATGCAGAGGTACGTTAGTATTCTGCGTTGGATGCACACTGGCGCAGATTGATTGCAGTGCTTTGTATACCAGTTCCTGTGTAGTGTATTGAAGGCAGTTGTGTGTGCACTTTAAGAGATTAGGATGACCATGCGCTGTGACAGTCAATCTGTGTTGCAGTCTGTAAACATAAATACTGGAGCACCGCGCCGTAAGGCCATGCCCTCAGATGAAGTTGTGATGATGAAACGCATAGGATTGTGACCTTGCAGCGACGGTAAGTGACATTTTGTGTTCCACAGCCAGGAGATAACCGAAAGTAAGCGGTGGATGCCGGCTTCTTAGTATTGGTGTCTCTCATGTTAAATCCTGTGCTGTGGGTAACATTGCAGTGTGTAGCATTGGATACTGCTGGATTTTACTAAAGTGTGTCAGTGGAAATCAAAATAAAGGATTTTAAATGGAATTGCTCTATTTGGAGCCCTATCCTTTCCTTATCCGAGCACACATTGGAGACGATTTGCAGGGGTGACACTATCCAGGAAGGAGGATGACAGTCATTTAAAAACTTTCCAACGCGTGATGTTTTTAACTCTCTGGTGAGTGTGAACCGCTAGGGGGAGAAGATAACTGGTGTGAGGTACACTTCAACAAACTCCACATTTATACCACCACCTGTGTCTTTTGGACTGGCTATCATCCTCTGCTACACATCTTTTCTCATATGGGAATATCGTATGAAAGCTGATCCTAATAATTAATGACCGTAGCGCTGCTATGGTAAATATAGGTACCTATTGAGGTGCCTGTGGACATTTACTGTTAATTTTTATTCATAGAGTAGTATGTACAGGAGAGGAGTGCAGGTTGTATGGTGGTGGGTAGTATGTACAGGAGAAGAGTGTGGCATGTATGGAGGTGGGTAGTATGTGCAGGAGAGGAGTGCGGAGTGTATGGAGGTGGGTAGTATGTGCATAAGTGGAGTGCGGAGTGCAAGGCGGCAGGTAGTATGTGGAGGACAGGAGAGCTGAGTGTATGGGGGAGAGTAGTATGTGCAGAGTATATGGCAGCTGGTAGTATGTGTGTGTGACAGAATCGGTTGGGCCCCCAACTAGGTACTTCCTTCCGCCAACCAACACCTTCTGCCCTTCAAACCCTTTTCGAGCAGACCGAGAGCTAATACCAACCTTTTTTACCCCAAACATCATACACAAACAAGATGTGAGGTAAAAACCAAAGAAATTACCTTCATTGAAACTCAGACACATACTTTATACCCCACAGGAGCACACCCCCCTCCTGATCATATAACCCCAACAATACAAACTGTAAACAGGAATATAATTACCAAAGCTAAACAACAACCAACATACTGTATACTATACACTTTAAGTTAAACAACTAGCCACCTGGACAATGTTGTGACTAATAAGAGATCTCACTCCAGGTCAGACTGGCTGGTACCAAGCTCACAAAGTACACTACATATTGTCATAAGTTCAACATTCCCACAGTAGTTTGCTAGCAGACAATAGGTGAGTTAATTAGCACAATTAACATTGGCTGAAAGACAGGTGGCTTGAGCTGATGAGATTAACATCTGCTATGAGTCCCACAGTGTGGAGTGGTCATTGCTCGAAATGTGGCATCTAGGCCCTTAACATGGATCCTGGGCCTAGACTCGCAGAGTCTGTGTGTTCTGGGAAGAAAGGAACCTGAATCAGAAACAAGACCACTCCAAGAATCCCCCAGGCACACACCTCCCAAAGAGCATTGTTTCCCCAAATGCCAGGGCCCATAGTCAATGAGAAAGAGGCTTGCCCCTAGTCCTGTCCAGTCTTGGTTAGAGGAATGTGGAGTGTATGGCGGCAGGTAGTATGTGCAGGAGAAAAGTACGGAGTGTATAGCGGGAGAGGAGTGCAGAATGCATGGCGGGGGGTAGTATGTGCATGAGAGGAGTGCAGAGTGTATGGTGGGAGAGGAATGCAGATTGTATGGTGGTCGGTAGTATGTGCAGAAGAGGAGTGCGGGGTGTATGGTGGCAGGTAGTATGTAGTAAATGGTGTGAACAAGTATATGATGTGAACAAGTCTTTATTCATTGCTCCAGCACTGCAGAGGCCACTGGGCAGTGGCATATGTAGCAGCCATAACCCTTTGCAGGGCGGCCTTAACTTTTTGGGCTTACAGGTTACCTCCGCTTGGCTTTTTCTTCCACGTCTTGGAGTTCCCAGGATTGATACCCAACAACTTTGAAAGCTGACACCAATAAAGTCCTTTTGAAAAGTTTTTATTTGCAGGGGTAACATCCAACAACACAGTCTCGTATGGCAACAGAGGGCAAGGGTGAAGAACTCAGGCACCTTGAACTGCAGATATAACAAAGTCTCTAGTACCACCCAGAGAGTAGCCACTCGCAGCTGGGCTCTTCAAGGCTGAACAAATCTCTAGCCAGAGATTATGGCAATCAGGGCTTTGACTCAGAACTTGTGAAATCTCTGACCTTGAACAAGTTGTAACTGAAAGTGAGCAGGAACCCTTTTCCTGGAACGTTCTCTGTCTCCTTGGTAGTACTGGAAAAAGTGTGAATTCGTCAGTGTCCTTCACAACTCAGCAACCAGGCACTTCTCAGGATGCCAGCTTGTTGGCCCTCCTCCAAAGAGTCCTCCCCCGGTCACTTGCACGAGCTGCAGTGCCCCTCCAAACCGGAAGCACACCCAGGCGCCTTGAATCCTTCCTCAGTTACTGCGCCTCGGACCAGTCGGTTCCGAGACTCGGGAACAGACAGATCCTTACCCCAGACCAGGCGGAACCCCCGAAGCACGTTGCGGAGCCAACGAACGCTCCCGTGTCTGGGACCCCTCGCGGGGCTACCCCGGTCCAGAAACAGGAACAGACCGCTAGGGCCTCACGAACTAACCACATGTAACACGTGACCTCAACATCTTAAGCACCCCTCCCAAGACTCCTCAGCGGGGCCCGGCACACCCACTGATTGGCTCAAAGGAAGCTGATATCCAAAACGTCCAATGAGGCCTGGTTCTGGCCTGTCAGGTGCACCTCACTGTACACATGACCAGGCAGAACTCTAACACAGCCCAGCCAAACTGATGTCAAAGTTAACCTACAGAATTAACCCTTAGAACCCATTACCGTTCTGAGGCAAAAACTAAATTTACACATGAATGACACTTTGTCCACAATGTCATCTGCTACACATACATAAAGAAAATTAAACTAGCTGCAAGAACACAGCACCAGAACCGGCCTCCCACCACCTTGCAGGCACTGCTCTCACCCCCCCCCCCCAAGCCTCTATGCCATCTCAAGTAGCTCCTGGCTGCTTAAAAAACCCCCACCAACTTACCTTCTCCCACATGTCCCACAGAATGGACTCCTGCAGCTGGCATCCCTACTGCTGGAGTCTGAACACAGGCATTGAGCTCCCATCTCACCAACACTTGTCAGTGGTTGCTCTGCCTCCACCCCCACTTTCTGTCAGCAGCACTGAGCATATTGATCGGGAGCACCAGAGAGGTCTGAGAGAGAGGTAGGGAGAAGAGCCCATAATGTATTTAGCAGCAAGTGTGACAGAAGCCAGAGAGTGACAGACGCGGCTCATCCATGGGTTCACAGTGGGTCAGAGCACAGTATTCCCCATACTCCTCAGGGCCCATGTGTATCACACACATTGCACCCATGGATGATAAGCCACTGGGCTCGGTCACACACATAGGTTGGACTTGATGGACTTGTGTTTTTTTTCGACCTCACCTACTATGTAACTAAGATCAGACAAGGATCATGTAATGTAACTTGAAAAGTTTCCTATATCAGCCCACATTTTCAGATGAATACATTTAATAGAATCTGTTTCACCAGTAATTGCTGCTGTGGCAAGTTTTCCAGGATCAGATATTTGTGATCCGTCAGCTTTTTTCTATTTTCTTTAAAGAGGCTACGTGCTTTAGGGGGTTGTAGCACAATGGAGTAGTTTTCAGTTGATCATTATCATTATTTTTAAGTCAGTGAGTTTACTCTTGTGGGTACCTGGTCTCCTCACTTTCTGGCTCTGAAAATAACAAAGCCAATGGGGGACTAATCAGTTCATTGATTACCAGAAGCTGGGCTTCCAGCCCCTGTAAGATGATGTCATGGAAATAATTACATACCTGTACATGTTGGTGACATAATTATGTGGTTATTGATTTAAGTATATTATTCCATGGGGTGATTTTCCTCCTATCCTTTGGTACACAAAAATGTATCTGATTATAAGTAAATCTCAGTTTAAGCAATTTGATTTTCCAATCTCTTTAACGCTGATCAGGTTCTTCTTAGATCCTGGTCAATAGACCATCCAAAGTTAGTAGAACGTCTTTACCAAAAAAAAAAAATCCACCCAAAAAGTTTTAAGAGCTCTTTATTTCACTTACATTGCAGAAAATATAAAAATAGAGGGGTTGTTCTGTTACTTGTGCCCAGCATACTTTAAGCCCTTGTACACACGGTCGGAGATTCCGACGGGATGTGTCCTATCGGACCGTTTTGTCGGATATTCCGACTGTGTGTGGTCGGCATCGGACTGTTTCCGTTGGAATATCCGACAGACCAAGTTTTCCAACTTGCCGGTAAAATTTTCCGACAAAATGCTCCGATCGGACATACTCTGATCATGTGTAGCCTACTCCGACGGACAAAGTGCCACGCATGCTCAGATCAAATTCCTAGACCAAAGCTATTGGCTACAAGCCTGAACGTAGTCCCGTCGTAACGTAATAACGTCATCACGTTACGTACAATCGGATTTTCCGACAACTTAGTCCAACCGTGTGTATGCAACATCACTTCCGGACCTCTTCCGGAATTAATCCGTCTGAATAACTCAGACGGATTTGGTTGTTGGAATATCCGACCGTGTGTACAGGGGCTAAGAAGACACAGCCTTCTTGCTTCCTATAATGTCTGTCTCAGGTGATTAATCCTGCATACAGCCCTGCTGAGAATCATTTGAGAGGGGGCAATGCACAAAGCTTAATCAGGTGCAAATCCCTTCCCTCCTCATCATGCCTGGAAATCAGCAGGTGGGCAAAAGCCCATAGATTATGTATAAACACCTAAGGGGCATCAAAGGCCACGTACACATAAGCAGGTAAGGTATCGCTTTTCTCTTCAAAAAATATATCCGTGTGTATAAAATTATCTCTGGGGATGGCATGTTTGATAATCCTGCTTTAATGATAGACTCTTATTAGGTCTAATATGTAATCATGCAAGACACAAAACAGATTAATATCTATGGAAAATGTAATACGATTTTAAGATTAGTTTCCTCTGTAGCAATAGACAACACCTAACAATTACTGGGTTTTAGACATCTCAAAACCAGCTTAGCAATTCTAAAAGAATTAGGATTTGATGTTCAGTACACACTATGAGTACACATTGACCTAGCACCTAGAATTTTGAACACCTACCGTCACCAAGATCCAGCTCATTTTAGGGTCCTCACTTGAATGAATTATCAGGTATGTTACAAACCGATTCAATATGCATTTATAGCTGTTTCACAAAAAAAAAAAACAAAAAAAAAAAACACCATAATGCCGTAATAAAAATATCCAATCTGCATGTACAGTCCACTAGAGTTTTATGTTTCATTTCTATAAAATTAAGTTATTATGCAGATGCAGTACATAGGAGTGATTGTCTTCTTTTAAAATGTGCCAACATAAACAAAATGTTTTACTGGTATTACAGCATAAATGATTTCCTCTAGCAAGGATAATAGATAATTGGAATTTGAAAATAGTGATCTATGACTTGCTTGCATTCAGTTTAACAAGCACAGATGCTGCTTTTGTCTGTCCTGCCAATAAAGTCTTGTAAAAGAAACTAGCCTGTCAACTCACCTTGTATTTTCTTAATATGTTCTTTCACATAAAACAGTTTACCAAGTACACTGAACTGTCATTGATGCAGGACGTTACTACTCAGTGTTATGTTGCTTTTGCAGCACTGGGGTCCTCGGTTTGAATCCTGTCCAGGACACTATCTACATGGCATTTGCTTGTTCTCCCTGTGCTTGCATGGGCCTCCCCTGGGTACTCTGATCCCCTCCCACACTACATAGGCATGCTGGCAGGTTCATTGGTTCCTGTTCAAGCTGGCCCTAGTATGTGTGTGTATCATGTATGGAAACACGTGAGATGGGGACTTAGATGTTAAGCTCCTTGAATGAAAGAACTCATGTGAATGTACATTATGTAGGATAAGGAGTCTCTGATGGCCCCCTATTAAGCAATAAATAGAAGCAGACTAGTGGATTATAGAATAAGTTCACGGTCATGGAAAAAAATTGAATAGTTGGCAGCAACCCAAAAGCAGTGAGAAAGAATTAAAGTAGAACTATAGACAAACATTTTTTTTTTCATTTTGGATAGAGTAAGGGAGGGTTATAACCCCTGTAAGGTTTATTGTTGCCATTTTTGTCCCATTGGGAAGATTTACCTCCCTTCCTGTCCCATAGCCAAACAGGAAGTGATAGAAAATCCCTGCAAATTAAGGGATTTTCTTGGGGACCCCCTCATCACCAGAACTATTGTGCCCATTGGAAGAACATTTTTCCTCTATTACTTTTCTGAGGAGAACCCAAAATTTGGGACTTTCTTTTACTTTTATTTTGTATGATAATAGTAAACAGGACAAATAGAGAGGGTGAATCTCCCTAAGGGGGACACAGACATCAGTGAAAACCGGATAGATGTTCCAATCCCTTTCCACTCTGTCCAAAGCTAAAAAAAAAGTTTTGCCTTTCGATATACTTTAAGTATTTACCTGTTGGCTGCTGGCGAAAGATAAGTAATTGTTAAAGAATATATCACAGTGGGAGTAATTAAAGTGTAAAACCAAGAAAAAAAGGACATATAGATATCTATGGTAGAATAGTACTGTTGCCCCCAGGCTGCTTTTCTGATTTGGACTGCAAACACCATCATTACAAAGGGAAGGTGGAAAGTGTTTTATAGTTCAAAGAAGATAGCTGGGAAGGTTGATGTGGTGTTCATACTTTGTATATTCTGTAGAAGTTAGTTTTAGTTCTTGTACCTGTTGTGATATACTCAGAATCCTGCAAGTGCATTATGGAAGCCTGAACATATTTATAAAGCAGTCGATTTTTACTCTGCCTCGCAGACTACAGAACATAAGACTGGCAATGATCTGTACAGCCGCTTGCACCTTTTCTTCTGCACAATGGTGAGCCTGCAATGCCTTTTACCAATTTAGTTTATTTGAGAATTACATACTTGCTGCAAATCTGGATTTACTAGAAACTACTACTGCTACTGCTACTGCTAGAAAGCCTGCTTTACACATTCACTGCTTGAAAACAAAAGAACAGCATATTTTCCTCTACTCTACCAGCTGCTTATGATACCGCTCTCACTACCTAAATGTGCCTAAAGTAAACATGGTTGCAGAATGATATGAAGTCCAGCAACGTGGACTGATAATGGTAGATCCATAGTACAGCCATGGCCAAAATTTTTGAGAATGACACAAATATACATTTTCACAAAGTCTGCTGCTTCAATGTCTTTAGATCTTTTTGTCAGATGTTACTATGGTATACTGAAATATAATTACAAGCATGTCATAAATGTCAAAGGCATTTTATTGAAAATTACATAAATTGTATGCAAAAAGTCAATATTTGCAGTCTTTTTCAAGACCTCTGCAATATGCCCCGGGATGCTGTCAATCAACTTCTGGGCCACATCCTGACTGATGGCAGCCCATTATAGCATAATCAATGCTTGGAGTTTGTCCGAATTTTCCCACTGACAGCTGAATGTGAAAAAAAAAGTGTGGGGACCCCCCCAGGTCCATACCAGGCCCTTGGGTCTAGTATGGATTCAGAGGGGACCACCCAGATCCCACCCTCCCTATGTGAATGGATATCGGGTACATCGTACCCTTATTCATTCACCAAAAATAAGTATTGTAGTATGACAAAAGACAGCAGACAGTTTTTGGCAAGTCCTTTATTAAAAATGTCTTCTTCTTCCCCACATCTTCCTCCTCCAGGCTTCTCCTGCTTCTTCTTCCTCCGGGCTTCTCCCGCTTCTTCCTCCAGTCTTCTCCTCCTCCCGCTTCTTCTTCTGGGCTTCTTCTTTCTCCTGTCTTCTTTGCCCGGTGTTCTTCTTCCTCCGCCCATGCTCCCGCCGATGACCCTCCTCCGATGCTGCATCCCGCTGATGTGTTCACGCCGATGGCAAGCATTTCTTAGAAAACTATGGGGCGTGGCCATCGAATGATGTGGAGTGCAGAGCCCTCCTGCCCCAAAGCACCCACCCCCTCATGTTGAGGGCATGCAGACTGGTATGGTTCAGGAGGGGGGAGGCACTCTCTCTCTTCCCTTCCCTTTCCTGAACCGCTGGGCTGCATGCTTGGATAAGGGTCTGGTATGGAATTTGGGGGAGACCCTACGCAATTTTATTTTAAATTTTGGTGTGGGGGTCCCCTCCAAATCCATACTAGACCATACTAGACTATACTCCAAATCCATACTAGACCATACTAGACCCAAGGGCCTGGTATGGACCTGGGGGGGAACCCCACGCGTTTTTTTTCACAATTTTTTTTTTCAGCTGTCAATTTATTTTCATTCTGCTGTCAGTGGGGAAGCTGATAACTCATCAGTTGTTAAGGACATGGTGGCCCTCCTTAGCAACCGGCTAAATGCAGTGTAAAAAAATTTAAAATTGCAGCAAGATCGAGATAAAATCGCAGTAAAAACACGTGACCAAATGTTTGGCAAGCACCACAAAAAGCACTGCAGAAACACTCAAAAACAATATGCCTAGATGTGAATCAAGCCTTACAGCGGCTTTTGTACAACTTTACTTAATAGATCTTAAAACAGCCAACAGACTTTGTATTCATTACAGCACCAACCAGTCCAAACAGCATAGAATAACTTCCAGTATATGGCTTATTGAGTTATAAAAGTCTGAATAAACAGTAAGACCTGGTTGCATTTTACAAATGTTTTCCGTTTTGCATAAACATGCTACTGTATAGTCCATTTAACATGGTTTCCTATGGGTCACGTTCACATCTGTGGATTTTATGGAAAGAGCCAGGCACTTTTTTCTGGTTTTTAGTTCCATAAAATTCAATGGATCAAAAATGTGTATTTAAAAATGCAAAATGCACCCAGAAAATGCATACTGCAACTGGCATAGGTGTGAACCAGGCCTAAAACAATACTCAATAGGGCTTGCGGTGGTGCTGACCTGGTTACACTAAATAAGATCTCTCATGGTGCAACAGCTTCAGCCTTCAGGCCTCAAGGCGCCCTCGTAAAAGGGGAGTGCTCCGTCATTACTTATTTTACATGGTTGTTCTTTTTCCCTGCAGGGACCCCAAAACAGTTCCTTACAAACCTTATAAAGCAAAAATGGCAGAGCAGAGTAAACATCCCATGAGACAAGAAGTATGCATTACAGGGAAATAAGTGTTTAACCACTTGACCTCCAGAAGATTTACCCCCCTTTCTGACCAGACCATTTTTGCAATACAGCATTGCATTATTTAAACTGACAATTGTGCAGTCATGCGACATTGTACCCAAATAAAATGTATGTCCTTTTTTTTCCCACAAATAGAACTTTCCTTTGGCGGTATTTGATCACCTCTGTGGGGGGTTTTTTGCGCTATAAACAAAGACAGACAATTTAGAAAAAAAAAGACTATATTTTTTACTTTCTGCTATAATACACATCCAATAAAAAGCAAAAAATCTAATTTTTCATAAATGTAGGTCAATAGGTATTCTGCTACATATTTTTGCTAAAACATTCCCAATAAGTGTATATTTATTGGTTTGTGCAAAAAGCTATAACGTCTACAAACTATGGTATTTTTTTAATTTTTTTTTTTACTAGTAATTGCATTGATCAGTGACTTATAGCGGGACTGTGATATTGTGGCAGACAATCAAGCACTAACTGACACTTTCAACACTTTTTTTGGGAACAAGTGACATTAATACAGTGATCAGTGCTAAAAATATGCACTGTCACTGTACTAATGACACTGGATGGGAAGGGGTTAAACCACAGTGGCGATCAGAGTTAACTGTGTGCCTAGCTGGTGTTATCTTACTGTGGGGGTTGCTTTTACGAGGGTAAGACATGGACTCTAGACCCTGCTTTGCAGCAACACAGGATTCATGTCTTCCCTCCTGGCAGAATGGCAATCTGCCTTGTTTACATAGGCAGACTGCCTTTCTACCTGTGTACCGAATGATCAGTGAGTGCTTGTGAGTCCGTGATACCCACCCATCGGTTCCCGCTGTGATTATGTGAGCGAGCCAGCGGCAGCACGCATTTGTGCCCGCTACTCGGAACTGCAGGATCACGTATATATTGCTAAGTGGTTAAGCGCAGTTATTATTGTATGTTAATGTAGCACAAAGGTATGAATAAGCCCTTAGACCACCCATTGGCAGATTGCAGGGCAGGCTGATTGTCAACCAGTATGTCGGATTTTTAGCAGGTGTTTACTGCCAGCAGTAATAGCCGCTAGAAATGAAGAAATGATCATTGTGTTCTCCCATTGGGAACAGCGTCTTGCACACACCACCCCCCCCCCGCCCCCCAACATAAGAACACACCAGCTTTGCAGGAGGGATTCCCCCAACAACAATGACTGTGTTATAGAGCTGCATGATCCTGGCTAAAATGAGAATCACATTTTTTTTTTGCTTAGAAGATAGATCACGATTCTCTCATGATTCCCGCGGCCTACCATCATCTTTCACATTAAAATAAAAAAATTGGGTTAACTTTACTGTTTTTTTTTTATTCATTGAAGTGTATTTTTTCCCAAAAAATTTTGTTTGAAAGACCGCTGGGCAAATACAGTGCGACAATTGTGACAATAGGGTCTCTGCTTAAATATATATAATGTTTGGGGGTTCCAAGTACATTTTTAGCAAAAAATATTGATTTTAACTTAAAAAACAAGTGTCAGAAAAAGATTTAGACTTTAAGTGGTTAAACTTCCTGCATTTACCATTTTGCAGTTTGTTAAAAACTTGTCTGACTGCCTGGATTTTTTTTTACACACAAGTTTAGCCTTTTGATCTAAAAGGAAGCGTTAAGTTACAATGTTTCATGTTAAAATCTTGGCAGACTGGCCGGATGTTTTCTTTTGACAGCTGAGTGAGCAGATAAGTCTCTCCCCTTGTTATATGAAAGAATCAGCAAACTCTGCAATAGAGATCATCAGGGGTGTTGAATCGAGATCACGATTTTTTAACGATTAATTGTGCAGCTCTACTGGGTTGATGGGGTAACTGAGCATATTCTTCAGGAAAGAAAATCGCATAATCTATAGCCTGCATTTTTTAACGATTAATTGTGCAGCTCTACTGGGTTGATGGGGTAACTGAGCATATTCTTCAGGAAAGAAAATCGCATAATCTATAGCCTGCATTAATAAATCATACACCTGTTATATTTGTTCAGTACCTGATGTTAATCTGCAGTCAGGAATTAATGTCACCCCTAGCTGTTAAAGACTGTACTTGGTGGGCATTTAAAATGGTTTGTAAATTTGGGTTGTGATACCCATTTCAAATGTTTGTTAACCTAGCAAGCATACAGGAAGTACTGCATATTTTATAAATAGGTGTATAAAAAAAAATTGCTATACAATGTATACCTTTGCATTTTGTCCATGTATCAGTGTAGTCTGAACCTTGCATACGTAAAAATTATTGTTTTCTCAGTAACTTGCAGTAACTGCTGTTTTGCAAAACATAATTCACTTGCTGACATTATGCTTTTCACAATTCAATACACAGGACAAAAAATAGGTTTTATGAAATATTGCATTTGTTAATTACATTAGGAACTGTCAAACTAATATAGTTAGACCCTTTGGAGATTTTCATCCTTCATATCCATCTTATATGCCACCGGGCACTGGCTGTCATTGTGCCAGTAAGAATTAGAGATATTATTTGCTTACTGCAGGGGGAAGAGATGCACTGTGTCTCAGGTTCACAGCTTATTACGCCCACATAATGCATGCCCTAGTAAATTATTGTTTCAAGTGTTCTGATTATGTGAGGTTTATTTACATTTATTTTACATGGTCATTTACTTACCAGATGGTGTTTTAGATGTTGCCTGAGTTAACCACCTGTTTTTTTTTTTTTGGGGGGGGGGGGGGTTACATTTTTTCTTGCAATCCATTGGTAAGGTCTGTTGCAGGCACTATGAGGGTTAGAAATATTTCTGCTAAATGTGCAAAACAAAACATAATGCATAATTATTTGAGGTAGGAATACCAAAAATTCTAAGGTGGGAAGAACAGAGACAGGTGCTGAGGAAGGAAGACCTTGCTGTTGGGTCCTAAAGAGGCATAAGAAGTGAGAGAAGGGCTCAAGCCACCAGACAATACCAGTAATGCCTCATACACACGATCAAACAATCCGGTGGAAAAGTCCAGCAGACTCAAGTCCGCCGGACAATCTGCCCGTGTGTAGGCTCCGGCGGACTTTTTTTACCCAAAAGTCTGGCGGACTAAGAAAGAAGTTTTGCACTCCAATCTGTCCGCCGGACTCACATTTCGGCGGACAGTACCGCCGTGTGTGTGCCAGTCCACCGTACTTTTGAAATGAACGGACTTTTCCCGCCCGGAGAAAAGTCTGCTCATTTTGAGCACGTCTCCAGGTAGCCGGGACCAGCGAAGGAGGCGTCGCTGGCCCCGTCACCTGGTATGGACTTAAAGGGGAATCCCTATGCCAAAAAATCGGCGTGGGGGTCCCCAAGGTCCATATCAGACCCTTTATCTGAGCACACTACCCGACCGGCCAGGAAAGAGGGTGGGGACGAGCGAGCCATTGAGTGCCCTCAACATGGGGGGTACTTTGGGGAAGGGGGGCCATGTGCCCCCCCACCCCAAAGAACCTTGTCCCCATGTTGATGAGGACAAGGGCCTCTTCCCGACAACCCTGGCCGTTGGTTGACGGGGTCTGCGGGCGGGGGGCTTATCGGAATCCATGAGCCCCCTTTAATAAGGGGGCCCCCGGATCCCGGCCCCCCACCCTATGTGAATGAGTATGGGGTACAATGTACCCCTACCCATTCACCTGTGAAAAAAAGGAAAAAAAAACACAACACACAAGGGTTAAAATAGTTTATTGCACAGCTCCAGTGGTCTTCTTCCGTCTTCGGAGGTCTTCTCGCCGGGCTCCTCCGCTATCTTCTGCTCTTTTGCAAGCTCTTTCACTAGCGGAGGAGCCCGGCTTTCTTCTTCGCCGCTGCCCTCTTCTTCCGACTTCGGGGGTCTTGTCCCCCTCTTCGGTTCTTCTTGCCGGACCACCGCGCCTTCTTCTAGCTCTTTTACAAGCGGTGGCCCGGTCTTCTGTCGCCGCTGTCGCCGTCTTCTGTTCTTCTGTTCTTCTCTTCTGGAGATGTTGCCTCATTGCTGTCTCCGGTCACAATGACGACACAATGGTGACTTATATAGGGACATCACCGGATGATGTCCCCGCCCATTATGATGTTACAGTCCAAGAGGATGCCTCCTTCGCTGTCCCCGGCTACCTGGAGATGCGCTCAAAATGAGCGGACTTTCCTCCGTCTGTGTGGGAGAGTCCGTTCATTTCAAAGGCACGGCGGACTTAGTACGCCGTACTTAGTCCGCCGCAAAAGTACCGTGTGTGGACAGATAGCTCGTTCGGAAAGTCTGGAGGACAGTCCGGCGGAAAGTCTGCCAGACTAAGTCCGCTGGAAAGTCCGCCAGACTAAGTCCGCCGGATAGTCTACTATGTGTGTATGCGGCATAAGTTAAATAACACTTTTGGATGGACCCTTTAGTCCCATTATTTAGACCCTTTATTATCAGTCTATAAGAGGAGTTGTTTTCAAACTGTCTTTTAGTGTAAATTGTCATTACACAAAAACATCTATCTCCTGCATACTGTATTCATTTTGGTCCTACAGTATGACATCTGACATATGATTAGTGCCTTTGTGACATCAAACTCTCTACAAGACCTGAGATTCTCCACTATTTCCGGGACTAAAAATGTTCATTCCAGAGGAATCCTGAACCTGGTTACATTCAAAACCATGACAGTCACCATAATATGATCACAGAAAAATCTTCTTTTTCCTAAGCACTAATGTATGTTTCAGTGACCAGTGGTGTTTGGTTGTGTGTTGTGGTCTGCAGAGTCCCCATAACATGCTGAATGACATTATACAAAAACATCTGTATCTCCTGTATAATGTATTATTTTCGCTCCTATAACAAATGCCCAGGTCACTTGTAAGTGTGTTAAAGAGCCAGCTTCCAAATACAGGTTGAATAGCTAGATCTGAATAAACACCACAAATACATTCAAAAACATATCTAACAATTGGTTAGTGCCTTTGTGACATTAAAGTGGTTGTAAACCCTCCCCCACAACTTTTTCCCATGTAAATCAGCATAAAAAACCCCAATGAACACTGCTTGTAGATATCTCCTTACTTGCTTAGTATTGTTGTAATCCTTGTTGTTCTGTAGAATGAAGTCACTGAGCATGCCCAGATCTCCCCTGATTTACGGCACACTCTCTATGTGCTTATATATCTGTTATCAGGACTTCCCACGGCACAACACTGAACTCTGCTAATCACTCAGAGCTTCCTCCTACACACCATGTGACCATGTGACCTCACATACAGTCTAAACTTGGCCATTACTGCAGTCTTATCAGCTGAAACGGATAAGTCTGACAAAGGCAAACATTAGACATCGGCACAAGTAAATACTATTAAATAAACAAGTAAGCTATGAACAGGGAAGCAGGGTTTCCATAGAAACCTTGGATTGAGAAGGAGGCTTGGTTAACAGTACAGGAAGCGCTCAATGTAAGGGCGGAAATACACTCTACTGTGGACTCAGAAAACAATACTTAAGATGGCGCTGCCTAACCCCCGGGAAACAATTTTTTTAAAGTTTCTTTAAACAGTAAGTAATATGCGATTTGGGCTGCATTACAGTGGCTATAGTCTGATAATTAGTTATTATAATGGACTAAATGAAAAAAAGCATCAGAGTGGGAGAGTTTACTTCCTCTTTAAACTCTCTACAGGACCTGAGATTCCCCACTAGTTATTTTTGACACTAAAATGGTTCACTCCAGAAGAGGCCTTAACCTGGTCATGTACAAAACCATGACAGTCACCATAATATGATCACCGAAAAATCTTCTTTTTTCCTAAGCACCAATGGACGTTTCAGTGACCAGTGGTGTTTGGGTGTGTGTGGTGGTCTGCAGAACCCCCATAACATGATGATTGTTACTCAGTGCAGCCTAAAACACAAGACATAGATAATAGGTGTACCTGAAAGAATAAAATGAGGGCACATATAAACAAATTCATGAATAATTAAATCACATAAATTAGCAAGAAAAAAAGAAAGGGTGAGGAGAAATGGTCAGTTATTTCTTGCAATATTCTAAGAATCAAAGTTTAGGTGTTTTCATGCTGAGCAAGAAATCACTCCCACAAGAACACTTCTGCCAGAAGAGCCCAGATTCAATCTCCTTCCTGTTTACCTTCATCTTCTTTCATGTTTGTTGCTCTTATCATTGTATTATACTTCACTGGTTCCAGATGTAGCTACACAGGGTTTCTGTGCTTTCTTCCTCTGAAATGTGAGTAGTGTCAGGTGGTGAATTCCACTGAGTACGTGAAGAGCTTTTGAAAATTGGATCAACTTCACTCAGCTCCATGAATGTTAATGAGACTGTGAGTTTAATTAGAAAGATTTTGCTTCTATTGTCTAAGCAGAGATGTAATAGGATAGAAATGAGGACCAGACACTTTATTTTGCAATACAAGTTTGTAAAATATTAACAATGAGTTTTCTAGATGAAGCAGTCATCTGTGAACACAATATAACCTCACAGGAAAACTCTGAGCACTTCATTGTTTGTTCCTATTTATATACAGTGTACTTGGCTAAATACATACAATGGTATTTTATCCAAGCAAATTATGTAAAGATGTATCACAGATTGAGTTAAAAAGGTAAGAAATGCATGGTGTGGCACTCACTATAAATTATATTGACTTTAGTAAGGTTTTTGGCTGCACAGCCATGAGTCGATTAAAAGAAGTATATCAAAAGTTATCTGAAGGTACTAACATCTCTAAGAACTTAAGGCTATATTATACACATATTTGCTATACATGGGACTTCATGGGTACCACAGATGATTATAACAACAAATTATGTAAAATGAAATGTATTAATGTTATTAAATAGAATGTTAAAAAGCCCACTTGATCATTAGACTAACAAAAATTATATCTTTGTACAAATATAAATTAGAACATTTAAAAAAAAACACCTCTTAGTCATGCTACCACATGTGTTAAACACTATATATTATAGAAGGTCAGTCATCATAATATTGTTTATTGTCCTATACATCCACTTGTAACATCAAACAGTAAACGCGGCAAGACATTTTGTGATATGCAGAAACACCATTTTGTTGAAGCAACTGCCAACTTCTTCAGGAAAATTGAGAAGGTAAACAATTAAAACAATAAGCAAGCTTTGATAAATTACCAGCTGTGCATAGACATTCACCAAGCGGAGACAAGGGAATAGCTGTACGGAATCCCAGGGGGGAGTGCACTTAATTAAAAAAGGTGTTCATTATAATTAAATCTTTAATAGCCACAGGAGGGGGCCCATTTCTATAAAGTTCCTGAAGTGGTCACATAGAATTAAGGAGATTTCTGTTTTGGAAGTACATAAATTAGCAGTGTTAAGCCTCATACACATGATCGAACTTTATACAAACTTTCCTGGTGATTTTTGTACAAAGGGCGTCGGCCGTGAACTTGTATTGCATACACACAGTAGGACTTTTTCAGCCAACTTTCACAAATCATGTGGTTTTTCTGCCGAAGTCAGTCATGGACAAGTGAGCGTAGCCACTGCCCTTGTAGAATGAGCCCTGATGCCTTCAGGAATTGCCAGTTGCTGGGAGGAATATGCTTTCTTAATGATCTTAACCAGCCAGGATGCAATGGTGCATGAAGAGGCTGCTTGACCTCGCTTGGATCCGTGAGGGATGACCAAGAGAGAATCTGTCCTTCTGAACGAGGTAGTAGCAGATAGATAATTGATGATGGTTGACCTCACATCCAGAGGGTGTGGATCCCCCTGATCATTAGAGAAGGATGGAAGAATCATATCCTGGTTGTAGTGGAATGGAGTGCCTACTTTGGGTATAAACTGCTCCGAGGGTCTTAGAACCACTCTGTCAGGAAAAAGAACTAAATGAGGTTCCGAGATCATTAATGCTTTTATTTCTGATTCCCTTTTTGCTGATGTAATTGCAATCAGGAAAGTCAGCTTTAAAGTTAAGTCCCATAGAGAGATTCTATCAGTTGGAATAAACTGAGGTGAAGATAGGGCGTGAAGAACTACTGATAAATCCCATGACGGAAAAAATGGCTTCCTGGGGGGTTTGATTTTCAGATAGGCTCTTAAGAACTGGACAACTAGAGGATGACAGGCCCACTTCGTATCCATTTTGGTTGATAGGGCAGACACCTGAACCTTGAGGGTACTTAGACTCAGGCCCTTGTTGACCCCTGATTGGAGAAATTCCAGAATGTGAGCAGGCTCTGGAGAAACGCTGTTACATTCTTTCTGTTGAGCCATGGAGCAGAATCTTTCCCAAATTCTAGAATAAATGGAATTGGTTGTGATTTTCCTAGCTTGCATTAGAGTCGATATGACCTCTTGAGAGCATCCCTGGGCTCTCAGCCTAGCCCTCTCAATCTCCAGGCCATCAGGTGCAACCTCTCCGGAGCTGGATGCAGGAACTGACCTTGGGACAAAAGATCCGGAGATACCCGAAGGGGAATAGGAGGTTGAAGGCTGAGTTGCAGAAGTGTCGTGAACCATGGCCTCCTCGGCCACATTGGGATAATTGCGATCACTGTCGCTGAGGATCTCCGGAGTCTGGACAGAAACCTTGCGACTAACGGAATTGGAGGAAAAATGTATCCCAGCCTGAAGTTCCATGGGTGACTCAGACAGTCCACCCCTTCTGCCGATGGGAATGACCCTCTTGATAGGAACCTGAGGCATTTGGTATTTGCTGGGGTAGCTGCTAGATCTATCTCTGGCATTCCACAAAGTTCCGTCAAAGGAGGGAAGGTTCGAGGGTTCAGGGACCACTCGTTGTTGGAAAAAGACTCTCGACTTAGGCAGTCGGCTAACATGTTTTGCGCTGCTGGAACATATACTGCTCTTAGGCTTGAAAGATGAATCTGAGCCCATTCTAAAATGGGCCAAACTTCCTCCATCAAAGTGACACTCCTGGTACCTCCTTGCTTCTGAATGTAGGCCACTGCCACTTTGTTGTCCATGCGGATAACTACATTCTTGCCTCTCAGGAGTGACACAAAGGCTCTCAAGGCTTGGGAAGCCGCTCTGAGCTCCAGAATGTTGGAGACTAAGCCTAACGCCTGAAAATGCCACTGCCCCTGGGCTGCCTGGTCTTGAAAATGGGCTCCCCAACCCATCTGGCAGGTGTCCGAAGTTACTACTTCTGGATCTGGAGGGACTATCGGTCTGTATTTCCCAAGATTGCTGTGGTGTGTCTACCACCATATCAACTGCTTCACTGTACTGGAGACAAAGATGATTTGACGCATCAATACTCCATCCCACTGCCTGAGAAATGAGTTCTGGAGAGTTCTCATGTGCCACTGTGACCACTGTATCATAGGTATAGTTGCCGACATGGACCCCAGTACACTTAGGCAGGCTCTGGCTGGCAACTGATTTGTCGACAATAGTCTTTGCATTTTCCACACTAGAGGTTTGACCTTCTCCTGTGGAAGCTGTATCCTGTTTAATCTGGTGTCCAGGTCTGCCCCCAGAAAGACCATTCTCTGTGTAGGTTGCAAACTGCTCTTCCTCCAGTTAACTATCCACCCAAATTTCTGAAGGGTGGCAAGCATGCAATTCGAATGGTGTCTCTGGGACCTGTGTGCATCCCAGCAGACAGCGCGGCAGGATGGGAAGAGGCATAGACTCCCGTGGGAGTCTATGCCCAGAAGTGGGTGCAAATACCTGTCTTAGACAGGTATCTGCACCCCGCTCCCCCCTGAAAAGTGCCAAATGTGATACGGGGGGGGGGAGGGTTCCAAAAAGTGGAGCTAGCTAATTTTACACTTGGAACATATAGTAGATGCTGGATTCTCCTTTTGAGGAGCTGGCAACTCTCTTTGCACTTGATTAGAAATTTGCTTTATTGGGTGAGTTGTCCTGCAAACCATTTTAGTTGTCAAAGTAAATCAGCCAGGCATCGTAGCCCAGTCCTCAGTCTTCACTTCCTCAGAAACACCACCTGGTCAAGAACAAACGATTGCATCAGCATCAAAACCTGTGGACTATAGTCAGCAGATGTGCATGTATCCTTCCACTGTGAGTGTTAGGAACTACAGAATGTGCTGATATCATAAAGGTCTCCAGGTACTTACACTGGTTGTGTCACGCCTTAATGGTTGTAAGGTACATTGGTAAAGAATATGCAGCACTTATGACTACTAATCTCTCAGCCTTTGTTTCTAGTGACTATTGTGGACCTCATTTTCCATCAGCAATGGGTAAACATCACATACAGTGTGTGTGTATATGTATATGTGTGTGTGTATGTGTATATATATATATATATATATATATATGTGCGTGTGTATATGTATGTGTATATATATATATATATATATATATATATACACATATGTGTGTATATATATATATATATATATATATATATGTGTGTGTGTGTGTATATATATATATATATATATGTATGTGTGTGTGTGTGTGTGTGTATATATATATATATATATATATATATATATATACACACACTGATCAGCAGGGCTTTTTTCCCAGAGAATAAGGGCAGGAACTCCCTACGTAGCAGCAAACCGGTCAGGGTTCTTATGCTGACCCATAGCCATAGGGTTCTTATGCTGGTCCATAGCCAAAAGCTCTGACAATAAACACATAAACCTGAGAAACTGGACCATGGAGCAATGGAAGAAGATGACCTGGTCTGATTAATTCAAGAATGGTTTGAGGAACACAACAATAAGTTTGAGATTTTGACTTGGCCTCTAAATTCCACAGATCTCAATCCAATCAAGCATCTGTGGGATGTGCTGGAAAAACATGTCAGATTCATGGAGGCCCCACCTTGCAAATTACCAGATCTGCTACTGATGGCTTGGTGCCATATACCACAGCATACCTTCAGAGTCATAATGTTATGGCTGATCGGAGTACATATTTATAGTATTTAAGGTACATATTTTTGTAATGTACTGTAATACTAGTTCTTTATTAATTTTAATACATTTTAATAAGAATACAAAACAATCAAGCTAGTATTAGTGCCAAGCCACGATATGCTTGCTGACTATATATTCTGCAGCACTGAGTACAAATTTGTAATCTCCCTTGAGAACAAAAAGAAGAACAGTTATTAAATAAACAGAGACCTATTGTAATGAACATTTTAATGCATCATTTTAAATCTAGGTCACAGATCTAATGTAGTGTTTAGCTATATTGAAAACGTGCTGCTTAAAAATGATGTTTAATTAGACATGAATCCCTAGAAGCATTTTAAAAAAAAAGATTAGAAATGTCTGCCATAAAGTAAATACAAAGTGATGCTGACTATAAAGTATACACAAGAAAATTAGACTGAAAAATATTAACGTGACAGGTTTTTGAACACAGCTTGGATTATAACAATATGCTATGCGCTGTTTATTTATTTTTTATTAATTTTGAATGTACTAAAGTTAGCTAATTAACACTTAAAGAGCTTTAAAGCCAATATTAACAACTGTGAGTGACCTAAATTGTCTGCTATTCCTTTATTCTGCTGTTTTTGTTAAATCATTTTTAATTTTTAATGTTTTACAGTTATAGTAAGTAGTCAGAATAATGGTGCACACAGGCTTTTAGTTTGAGCACTTTTTGTTAAAAAATTTAAATACAATTCTATTCAAAATGTTGTTCAGATTGCAGGGGTTACTATATTGTTTTACAGTGGTGCAGAATTAAATGGACATGTAAAAAAAAAAAATAACAGTAAATAGTTTATCATGCTATTTTTTGTGTTATATATTCAAAAAAGAGAAGCATTTTTTTGACTTCACAGTAAATCCCCTCTTGCCATCTATGGACATCTACTATATGTTGTGTCTCTGTGTTCTTTTAGAGCCAGTGCCAGGAAGAGATCCTTTAGAATCCAACTCTAATTGTGGAATAATCAAACTACAACCACCCACATTTCTTTTTTTGTGATACCCAAAGCCAGCTGTGGCCTCAAGACATTGAATAATGACTCAATATATACTGTAAGTACACGGGACCCCAATATAATGGGGCACAGCACTATAAAAAATAATAATAACTACACATAAAAAAAAAATCAAGTGCAATAATCCATTCCAACTATTTACCGTAAGTCTAGTGCTGTGATTGTGCTTAGTGCCTCTCCAAACACTTCAACATAAGTGCTACATAAATCATTAATTATTATAATTCCATATGGCATCTTCCACTTAGTACCTCCAAAGACTGTGAACCACAAATTTCACAAGAAATTGACACCTTTACCTAACAAGTGAGTCAAAAAGTGCCAAAGGGCTCCCTTCCTGGCTACACTCCAACTGGCAATCCTCTGCTGCACTTTCGAAAAGTTCCCTTGTTGAGAAACAGGCTAGTCCATAATGTACCTGACCTACCTAATTGTTGGTAACCTTCCTCGATCAAAACATTTTTTTTTCAGGTGTTATAGATGTATTCCTTGTGGAACAGTGACCCATTAAGAAAGAAAAAGTACTAATTTCCAATCCAATACCACCAAGTATACAATACCTTCATTTATATCCCGTGACTTTACCTACCTCCTGAAGTGCCCCTGTGGGCTCCAGTATGTGGGTCCAACCACTAGGAAATTGGGAGTAGGAATAGGAGAACATGGAAATTGTCAGAAAAATGGTGTTCAGAGAATAGGTCAGTAGAATAAATGGGAGCCATAGGCGCATCATGTGATAGATGGTTCCCCCTGCTGGCCTATAAAGGGTGCCTCTGTCTTACCCAAGTTGCTGGATTATGTTCAGCTCTTATCTGTTCCTGTGTTATACTTTCAAGTGATTCCTGTAGTGACCTCGGCTTGCCTACTGACCTGATCTCCTCTCCAGTGTTTGACCCCCGCTTGGCTCACAGACTTTGCTATACTTGCATCTGCCTGATTACCAGTGTTTGACCCACAGCTTGGCTCACAGACTTGCTATACTTGCACCTGCCTAATTACCAGTGTTTGACCCTTGGCTTGGCTCTCAGACTTGCTATACTTGCACCTGCCTGATTACCAGTGTTTAACTCCCAGCTTGGCTTATCACTTACCTGTGATTGACCCTCAGCTGGCCTCCCCACAGCCTCCAATCTGCTCTCCTGTGTTCTGCCCTCAGCCAGGCTTTTAGTAGTGTCTGAATTACTCCTTGTCATCTTCTCAAGCAAAATCCCTTCTCTTTATGGAACTACTACATGCTTTTTGTCTAAATATTAGTGATCAAAGTGCTGCAGAGGATTACAGATTGCCAGTAGTAGTGTAACCAGGTTGGGAGCTCTTTTGTGCTTTTTGACTCACTTGTTAGGTCAAGGAGTCAAATTCTTCTTGTGAGTGCAGTACGAAACTTAGGATTCGCATTGTTTGGAAGCTCTGGGTAGAAGACACCATATGGAATTATAATTTATGTATCACTTGTTGTGGAAGTGTTTTGAGTGCCACTGAGCACAGTCACAGCATTGACTTATTGTAAATAGCGGGACTGGATTATTGCATTTGAATATATAATTATGCATTTTTATACATTTTTTTAAAGTGTAGTTTTACGTAAAACATTTTTTACAGCGGTGTGCCCCATTATATGGGGGTCTTGTATACCCATAATTGCTGAAGCTGAGACCAGTTGGAAGAAACAGCGATTGGACCGGATAGAAGCCCCTGTTTGATGGCTATTTTATCACCCATAAGCTGGAGTCAAGTTCACCTTCAGGGAGATTTTCAAAAAAATCCTCCTATGCAAGTCAAGACCATATTCTGAATAGTACATACCAGCATTCCTCTTGTATCAAATACTGCACTTCCTCCCAGTGCACATGTGGCTGTGGGGGGCCTCACCACAAAAACTGCTAACCCCTCTATCCCCCCTGTCCTGCTGTTTGAAAGGCAGGTTGGATAATACTAAGGCCGCGTACACACGGGCGGACTGTCTGGCCAACTAAGTCCGTCAGACAATCCGACAGACAGTCCGTCCTACTTTTGAATGAACGGACTTGACCACACACGACGAACAGACAGTCCGCTGAAAGCTTGCGCGATGACGTGTACAGCACGTACGACGGGACTAGAAATACGACGTCCAATACACTGCAATGCAACCTTCGGCCGTGTAAATCCTTTCTGAGCATGCGCCATACTTAGTCCGTCCAACTTGCCTACACACGAGCGGACTGTCCGCTGAAACCAAAGTTGGACGGACAATATTACGGAAATTTCCGAAAGACTTAGTCCGCCAGACTGTCCGCTGAAAAAGTCCGCTGAAGCCCACACACGAGCGGACTGTCCGCTGAAACACGTTTCAGCGGACCAAGTCCGTCAGACAGTCCACCCGTGTGTACGCGGCCTAATGTGCACACCCTAGTGGCCCAATTCCAGCCATTTAAACTGCGCATGTGCACTCTCTACTTCAGCAGAGCTGAGTACGGGCCACACTGGGTCATTTAAACTGCATGTGTATGCAGTGCACTCTCTTCTTCTGTAGCTGAGCTCAGCTAGAGAAGAAGGGTGCACACATTTAATGGCCTGGAGCAGCCGATACCAAGTTCAGTTAGAGAAGGAGAGAGCACAATGTGCCTTGCAGTTTTAATGGCCTAGAGTGGTGGCTGCTGAGCTCAGCTGGAGAAGGACAGACGCGCTATGCATGACATTTGAATGGTGATAAAGTTACACAGATGTGGGTTGTCATTTTTTTTAACAATAACGTTTTTTATTGAGCATAAGGAGGTTGCAATATAAACCACACAGTATTGGTACATTTATCAAAAAATCTGCACATCGGTATACAGAGTACTTTAACATCTTGCTTGCTGTGTAAATTTAAAATTAACATTCTAAACCGGAGCCATTCACTACGGTTTCCAACATACGTGCGGGGGGGGGGGGGGTAGCGGTTTGGATATAAGTGAGACAAAGGGTGGGAGACAGGGAGAAAGGAATGAGAGGGGGATAGACGAGAAAGGGGGAAAATAGTACAAAATAAAAAACACAAAGAGCCCTCACTAAGGAGGGCCACCGACACAGGTTTGTTAGAATATTAGGAGATCATACTGAATCAGAACAGATCTGATTTTGATTGCAATCTACAGGTCCAGAAGAAGTCTTTTAAATGCATCAGAATATTTGAACTGCAGCCAAGTGGCCCATGTTTTGTGGAATTTATCCAAGGATTCATTGGCTATGGCAAGCGTTTCTTCTAACTCAAAGATGTGACTGACTGTATGGACCCATTCTCTAATTGAGGGGGTTGTTGAAAGTTTCCAATACCTAGGGATCAGGGATTTTGCAGCAATTAGATGTTTTATCTTTCTTGGGGAAAGTTGGATGTATGCAGAAGGCAGCAGAAACACTGACTGCTGCACTGATGACAATCTATGTTAGTGGAGCAGCCAGTGTCTCTCCTATCAATAGTCACAGCAGTACAATGTCACCAGAGTGACACTGCACTGTTCTTGAGACAGTATGTAAAACATTTGTCACCAAAACAAGGGTAATGTTGCTATGGTGCCATTGTACTGTTGTGGCATTGATCATGTACAATGGCTTGCTGCTCTGATATCCCTGTATTTTTGTGCAGTCAGCCATTGTCTCTGATCACTACCAAAGCTGTACAGTGTAACCAAACCAAGGCAGCCAGTCACAGTGTCACCAGACCAGTGTAGGCCAGCAACAGTGTTCCTGATCGCTGCCATACCAGTGCCAGCGTCACCAGACCAGTGTAAGCTAGCAACAGTTCATCAGATCATCACCACACCCGTCTAAGTGTTGTTAGACCAGTGTAAGCCATCAACATTGTTTCTGTTCTCTGCCATACCAATGACAATGCCATCAGTCCTGTCATCAACAATGTTCCCTATCACTAGCCATACCAGTGCCAGTGTCACCAGAACAGCCATCAACATTGTCCTTGATTGCCACCACATCTGTACAGTGCCCCCAGAGCCAGTGCAGCCAGTAACAGTCTTTCGTGATCACCTCCACACCAGAGCAGTGTTGCCTCTGCCTGCCACATGTACTGACCCATGCCTATTTTTTGATAAAATTTGTTGATTTTAATACAAATGATACAATGTTACTTAATTAGCACAAAAACTGGAAAATTCTCACACATGTGGTATCACCATACTCGGGAAGAGTAGCAGAATGTGCCTTAGGGTAACATTTTAAGAATGCCCATATTGTGTATGAAACTCAATTCAATTTTAGTCTCCTCTGACTCTAACCCTTTTTTCCATGTGGCCTCAGAATCTTCAAGGTGTGTTTAAGACGGTCAGATGAGACAAAAAATGTAATTATTTGGCCTCAACACCAAAAGATGTCTCGCGGAAATCCATCCAAATAACACCATTCCTACAGTAAACCGTGGAGGTGGTAATATCCTGTTATGGGGGTGTTTCTCTGTAGCAGGAACTGAAGCACTTGTCAGGATAGAAGAAACACTGGATACTACACTGTATGTCAGCTTGTTTGGCTGTAATTCTTCTGCGGATTACAGGAGTGCAGTGCGTTCTGCACCCTTGTGACCTGTTTTTAGCATACAGCTGGCTGAAGCCTGCTGTCAGCTCACATCTCAGAGCTAGTCCAAGCTCGGGCAAGATCACGACAATGACGCCAGAATCTGCCCACATGCCTGGACCGGCACCTGGCTCAACCGCTCAGTGAGTCGCTAAGCCACAGCCCAGAGCTCCAGTGAGTGAGTAGGGGGCAGAGCATAGAGCCGTGACTGACAGTCACCAGCTCTCCCTTCATCTCATCTCCAGTCACCAGCATCTCTGAGCTACACTGTCCAGTGCGTGCTTGCTTTTTGTTTGCAGTGGTTACATAATGATATTTCACCTTTAACAAAGTAAGCAAATAAACTGATGATAAATCGCTTGTAATTTTGATTGTTATAAATAAGAACAAGATTTTTTAGAAGTGTTTTCATTCACCCATTACCATGTGCTTTCAGTATTGAGGCATCATATAACATAGTTGTAGTCTCCGGATTTACACAGAAAATTTATGAAGACAGAGCACATAATTAGTTCAGTGGGTGAGAATTAGCATGAATACCTTTTCACAGCTGTTTCATCTGACTTAAATATAGGAATTATATATCCAGCTGATTTTAAGAAAATACCATTTGGTGAAAATGAGGATAATTATATATACTTTCGTGCACATTTTCCCTTTTGCTTCTGCCTGGCTCAATTATTGTAGCTTAATGATACTTATAGCTAGATATTCTTAGTTAAAAAAAAATCCTGATATATCAAATAGTGACTGGAATTGTGAAGTCATATGTCAGAAAATCCAGGTTTGGAATACACCATGCAACACTAGAATACTACACCAACAGGTCATGCATGGCGGGGGAATGTGGATATTGGATCATATGCAGAGATAATGTACAAGATCAAAATCTAGGTGGTGGTGGATATGAATACAGGATCTTATGGAAAGATAATGAACCAGCTCTCAACAGGAAACATCAGAGATATTTATAAAGCATATCTAGCTTGTCTTTGTCTGAAATGCTGCATTAAACATGCAAATGTTAACCCCTCTCTTGGAACAATATGCTTATATTCTATGTAAGATATTATAGATTTTGTTTTCTCTTCGGTGCTGTATAAGAGCTTAAACTAGACAGCAGAATGTACAAAGGAGAGATTTAGTGCAGATTTTATCATGCCCACCACCAGCCATACCACAACTAAGCTGTACGCAGCAGTTTATCTGCAGTTTAATTGAATATGACTTGATGAAAATGGACATGTTTTGTGAAACAAGGACCTCTCTGAAGAATGCACTAACACACAATTAAAAGCATATGGCTCATCAGCAGTTACAATCAATCTATTGGACATACAAAAAAAAAATCCTATTTCTATCTGCTTTCTCTTCTTGTTGCACCCCAGTTGTGGACAAGCATGCAAAGTTTTGTTCATTTGCTTATGAAAGAAACTAAAAAGAAACAAAATTGTCCTCACTTCCTGTCCTGAAAAAGAAACAAAATTGTCTTTGCTTCCTGTCCTGAGAAAGAAATTAAATTGTCTTTACTTCCTGTCCTGAAAAAGAAGCAAAATAGTCTTCACTTTCTGTCCTGAGAAAGAAACAAAATTGACTTCACTTCCTGTTCTGTTAACACAATAGGAAGTGAGAGGAAATCTCCTCTTATATAGTTGTCTCTAGACAAGGTATCGCCAATTCATCATTTCCCTTCTATTCCTGTTCTGATGACTACACACATGGATTTTCACTATTAGTCTTGTTGCCACTGGTCAACAGAGAATTAAAAAGATGACATAAACAGAGTGAAAATAATAATTAAAGGGTAAAACTATATATTAGGTCCTCCAAAATCCTTCAAAATCTCCCAAAAAAACAATGCTGAAAAAATATACGTTCATACAACAATCCAAGGATACCACTGGACCCAAAGGGTTTCATTCAAATAATTGTACCTATATACCCTAACCCCAGGAGAAAACCCTTAAAATTAAAGTTAATCCACCAGATCACCTGGAAGAAATCAATATCAATTGGTATAATTGCTTTAACAATATTTGAACCCACAAGTATATAAAGTTATTGGTTTAGAGACGCTATGATTTAGAATATAAATCCAAATAATGGTCTATCACACCATAGATCATCAATCCTGATAATCCTTTTTCACCAACTCGTGACAAAGGACTGGCTAATCTCACATAGCGCTGTCACTTGTGTAATAATACCTCTCTCAGTCTCACTTGGCACAAAGATTTTCCACCTCGCAGGACCACAATCTAAGTGCCAACAGACTGAGAGAGATTGTCCCTAGGTGAAGATAACTAAGAAATTAACCCTTTAACCACTTGGGATCCGCGCTATTGCAAAATGACGGCAATAGCGCGGACCCACATTTTCGGGACTACGTCTATTGACGTAGTCCCGGTTACGAGCGGCCTGCGCGCCCCCTGAGGGGCGCGCGCGGCGCGCTCTGTGATCGGCGAGTCCGTGAGACTCGCCTGATCACCGATCCGTGTAAGGGGTCGATCCCGACCCCTTATCACGTGATCAGCTGTCAGCCAATGACAGCTGATCATGTGATAAAACGGAGCCGGTAATCGGCTAGTATTCCTCCTCGCGCTGACAGCGCGAGGAGAAAAAAAAAAAGCCGATCGCCGGCGGCCGTGTTCGGGACATCAGTCCCGATCACGGCCAGCAATTTAAAAGGACACCTGCCCCCTGCCAGTGCCCACCTGCCACCCGCAGTGCCATCCTGAAATAAAGTAAGTGCCCCCCTGTCAGTGCCACCCAGCAGTGCCCATAGTGCCCACAGTGCCACCCAGCAGTGCCCACAGTGCCACCCAGCAGTGCCCACAGTGCCACCCACAGTGCCACCCAGCAGTGCCACCCACAGTGCCACCCAAAATCTGCCTCAGGTGCTGCACCCCAGTGCCGCCCATCAGTGCCCAGCAGTGCCGCCCATCAGTGCCCAGCAGTGCCGCCCATCAGTGCCCAGCAGTGCCACCTATCAGAGCCACCTATCAGTGCCACCTATCAGTGCCCATCAGTCCCATCTATCTGTGGTACCTATCAGTGCCCATCCGTGCCACCCATCCGTGCCACTTATCCGTGCCACCCATCCGTGCCATCTTATCTGTGCCCATCTTTGCCCATCAGTGCCGCCTTATCTGTGCCCATCGGTGCCGCCTTATCTGTGCCTATTAGTGCCGCCTTAACTATGCCTATCAGTGCCCACCAGTGCAGCCTATCAGTGCCCACCAATGCAGCCCATCAGTGCCCACCAATGCAGCCCATCAGTGCCCACCAATGCAGCCTATCAGTGCCGCCTAATCAGCGCACTTCAATGAAGGAGAAAAATGACCCGTTTGCAAAATTTTATAACAAACTATTAAAACATGATTTTTTTTTTTTTTTTTTTTGCATCTTTTTTTGTTTGTTTAGCAAAAAATAAAACTCCGAGCTGTAACTAAATACCACCAAAAGAAAGCTCTATTTGTGGGAAAAAAATGATAAAAAATTCATTTGGGTACAGTGTTGTATGGCCGCGCAATTGTCACTCAAAGTGCATCAGCGCTGAAAGCTGAAAATTGGTCTGGGACTGAGGGGGGTTTAAGTGCCCAGTAAGCAAGTGGTTAAACTGCCACCTCTATCTTTTTACCAAGAAGGAGGACACTCACAATCTTAGCAACAACAACTATGATTTTAAAATGAACATCTGTACACACTTTTACCACAGACATGTATATTCAGACATTTATCATATACAGTAGTGCTCTTCAAGAGTCCGTGTTTCTTTTAGTTTGCATTTAGAGCCTCCATCACTTTCTAAAATAGGGTTTATTAATGAAAAGCTGAAAATGGTGCAAATAAAATATTTACAAAACAGGAATGGGTTACAGAAGTGAACCACATAATGCACATGGAAGAGTTGGTAGGTTCAGCTAATGAAAACAGTTCTAAGTTCAGGGAGATATGGACCCCATGGGTTTAGTTTCTATACTCTATAATAGCTACACTAGCTTGACGTTTTGGGATAGATATTTTAATGAATTATTAGTTAGTTAAAAGTCTTTGTATAGATCTATATAGGTAAAGGTACAGATACAAAAGCCTTTCTCCCCTATAATAAACTAGGAAGGGTGGTTCAGCCGAAAATTCTTACGGCTTGGCAAACAAACCCCTAAAATGTAACACATATGATGTATATGTGTAAGATGACCATATTATTTGTCATACAATGATCATATATGAAGGGGTTAGTGGAACCAATCCAGAGTAGGTGAATTATGCTGTAATATTCAAAAATTGCTCGACTAGTTTCACGCTCTGGACATGCTTCTTCTGGAGCTATACGAATCTAGTGTTTATTGGACACTTGGAATCTACAGAGCCAGGAGAGGTTTTCAGTGAGCGTAGACTTACAAGTATCTATTAGCATCAAAGAAGGCTAGCTAAATACTAGGCCAGCTACATCCAAAGCTCATTGCATGTGGCCCATGGCATGTGTCCTAGGCTCTGGAGTTCCCAGGAGTGACAAAATCCTGCCTCTGGACACATGTCATGAGCCACATGCAATGAGCTTTGGATGTTGATGGGGTTTGTTTGCTAAGCCGTAAGAATTCTTTGTAATCTACCAACCCAGTCCAAAGAGTTTTAGTTTGAACACTGGACTGTATGGTTGGTCACCGAGACATGTTTTAAATTACACTCACTTAAGTAAAAACATTTTTATCTTTGTCCTAGTCTTTTTTCATCAATGATTTTTACTAAATAAACATTTTTATTTTTTAACAAAAAGAATAATATATCTGAAAAGTATTTTTTTTTCCAATCCTTGTATCTTCATGATTATTTTAGGACATGGAATAGTGTATTACTAATTGTGCTGTCCACAGCACCACCCTGTGGTGACAACACTAACATACCCATATTACTTAATCTTGGACACCATGATCGCCAGATACCGTTTTTTTGCATGCCCAGTACGTGATATAATTACAGCTCTAACCATGGAAACAACCCTGGCAGCAGGTCTGGAACAGTCCCTCTAGCAAAAAAGGGGCCCATCAGCAACAGTCTCTCTCCCAGGATTTCTCTCAGGCCTACTCACTATGCCTCTGACTATCTGGATGCCTCCTTGAATTTTCAGCTCACACTGCACCATGAGCCTCCTGATAAAGTCCTCTTGGGAAGTTGCCTTGTTGTTCCTGCAACTTGGGGTGATCCTTCAGCTCTTTGGTGAGCTAGAAACATCCAGAACTCACAGCTTCTCAAAGCCTTGGAAGGTTTAACACCACTTCCAGGCTGGGTCACTCTCCAGCAGAACAAAAAACTTCCTTTACCTTCCTTGGTTGAGCCAAATATTGTTTCATGTGTATCTCACATGCTTTTCCTCCCAGGCATTGCAGCTCACAGTTGGAGGATTTAAGGAAAAGCAGGGTTGTCAATTCGGAAAGCAATGGGTATATCTAGGTTCTGCCAGGTAAGGACTGACAAACTACAGGCCTGTGATTCAGTAGTGACAATAATGATAGTGCTTTATGCAGCACACCCTATATACACCTCTCAGCCCCCTGCTGGTCATTCTCCCGACCAGGGATTGGCTGAGGTTGTATATCAGATCAGTCCACTCTCTACCTTCTCTGCCCACTATGTTCCAAAGACTTCTGGAAACATAGGGGGAGACCAGCAAGCCTTCAGCTGCAGTGTGGAGAACAGACCTAACTAATCAAATCAGCTCCACTGATTATAGCAGTGCCCAAAAATAACTACATTTACATTAACTATACTAGCACATAACTAGGAGGGGGCTATTTATGAAAAACCTATGACCCCAATAATCAAGTAGGGTTAATAATGACTTTTAAAAAGTTTTACTTTTTTAACCCTAGACTGGCATGTCCCATTAGGTTGAGAACTTAGTACTGGACAGACCGCATCCATTTACTGTTTATTTTTGCAATTCTTAAAGTGTTTGCCACCCCAGCATTTCATATTACTGATATCTGTCTGCGGTACCATGTACTTACATTAAAAAGTATCCTGTTCTCTTTGTAATGGTTCCTTTGTGTGAAATCCCTAGTTCTCCTGCCAGTCCCTCTGATTTTCTATCAAAAACTGACCACACCAAGCGGGAGAACACTTCATGATCAGTTCTCTAGCTATGCTGGGAACCCAGCCTTGTCCTGACATGCCCTCCCTGCACAGCCTTTCACTGGGAAGATCAGTGTACTGTTGCTTCTATCCTCCCAAGCTCACAGGGGGCATGTGATCACATATAAAAAAGGGAAAACAAGGTATATATATATATATATATATATATATATATATATATATATATATATATATATATATATATATATATATATATATATATATATATATATATATATGTTATGTCTATACACAAATGTTTTTCCTTTCATTTCTATTTTAAACTGAATTGGTTGTTTTACAATAGGTAATAGGTAATAAACAGATGATTCATTCCCAGTTTAATAGGCCATGCTTAACCACTTCCTGCCTGGCCTATAGCAGAATGACAGTCGGGTGGTGGTTCAGTTATTCTGACTGGGCTTCATATGACGTCCAGCAGGATAGCATGCCGGCATGCCTGCGGGGGTCAGTGGCGCTGTGTGTCACTATGACACACTGCATCTCCGATCGCAGTAAGGCGCCTCTGACGGAGGAGCCTTACCATGTGATCAGCTTGACCAATCACAGCTGATCACAGCGTGAACCAGGAAGTGCCGGTAAATGGCTTTCCTCAGTTTGCGATGACAAGAAGAGCTGATCGGCGGCTTTCCCTGTCAGAGGGGGGATCTGTGCTGATAATCAGCACATTGATTATCAGCATAGCCCCATCAGATATGCCACAAACCATGCCAATCAGTGCCCATCAGCAGCCAGTGTCCCATCAGAAATTTTTTCCAATGGATTTTGTCCGAAACTGGTGTTGCATACACACAGTCGGACAAAGTTGTTGGAAAATCCGATCGTTCGGAACGTGATGACGTTCGTTCGTTGCGACGGGACTACGTTCCATGCTAGTAGCCAATAGCTTTGCTCTCGTACTTTGATCTGAGCATGAGTGGCACTTTGTCCGATCGGAATTCTCTACAAATGATCGGAAAAAGTCTGATCGGAGCTTGTTGTCGTAAAGTTTGAGATCCTGCTCTCAAATTTTTTCAGTCGGAATCTCCGACGGAAAAAGTCAGATAGAGCCCACACACGATTGGATTTTCCGTCAATATAATCCGATCAGACCTTTTCCGTCGGAATTTCCGACCGTGTATATGGGGGCTAAGTGTCCATCAGTGCCATCTGTCAATGCCCATCAGTTCCACCTGTCAGTGCCGCCTATTAGTGTCCATCAGTGCTGCATATCAGTGCCACCTATCAGTGCTCATCAGTGCTGCATATCAGTGCCCATCAATTCTACATAATTAGTGCCTGTCAGTTAAAGAGAAAACAAAATGTTATAACAGAAACAAAGAAAAACTTTTTTTCTTTTCAAAATGTTGTTCTTTTTAGTTTGTTTAGCAAAAATAAAAACCCCAGAGGTGATCAAATACCACCAAAAGAACGCTTTATTTATGGGAAGAAAATGATAAAAAAAAAAAAATTGGGTACAGTGTTACATGACCACAAAATTGTCATTCAAATTGAGACAGCACTGAAAGCTGAAAATTGTCCTGGGCAGGAAGGGGGGAACGTGCCCTGTATTGAAGTGGTTAATTAATGGGCACATGGGCTATTATGGATGAGGAAGGGGACAGAACAGAACTGGGGTAAATATTTACTCATTTTGGTTAAAAAAAATCTTAAACAAATTAAACATAATATGGACAGGGTCTAACAAGCAACCAATATTCTTGGATATCTTTGAGTTGGCTTAAACCAGGTTGTATATCAATATACACAGTTCAGTTTTCCCATTCTTGGATTATGTACCTAAAACCTAAGATTTTCTTATGAATAAATAAAAGCTTTATACAGACTCTGTGATGTAATCCTCATGCATAAGGATATACAGACCCTTTGCAATCCTCATGCATAATTCAATATGCATTCATTAGGGGTATTTCATATTGTCAATAACTAATTAACTGCAAGATGGTCAGGCATCCTGACATATGTTTGGGAGCAAACTACCAAATCTCAGAAGTTAGCTCTGCCTGCGCCTTACAATACAACTTGGAGTCTGACATCCATAAAAGAAAGCTGGTCTTTATTACTGAAACAAATGTTGACTTTATTTATTTATGTATATTTAAACTGCAGATGTATTACTTTGTCTTTGCAAAAAAGATCGATTACCACTATTTATAGTACAACTAAGGGCTATACCCAGTCCTGATTCCCCCCTTTTCTTGCATTGTCCTAGTTACCCTTGCTTGCCATATTGTGTATATTGGTACATATTGTATATAGTTACCGTATATACTCGAGTATAAGCCGAGATTTTCAGCCTCTTTTTTGAGGCTGAAAGTGCCCCCTCGGCTTATACTCGAGTCACCGCTGTCTGACTGCTCGATCAGCGTATCGAGCAGACAGACGGCGGACATTAAAATTCAAAAGCCGCGCCTCCTTCTCCGCCTCCGCCTGTGATAGGCGGAACACTGAATTTCCCAGCAGTCAGTGTTCCGCCTATCACGGACATCCGTTCATTCTCATACTACGGACGAGTATGAGAGGATGTCCGTGATAGGCGGAACACAGGCTGCTGGGAAATTGAGTGTTCCGCCTATCACAGGCGGAGGCGGAGGCGCGGCTTTTGAATTGTAGAATGGCCGCCGAGAAGAGCGGCGATCCTGGAGCGGCGATCCATCGGCACGACACGGGACGGAGGAGGCACGGGACGGAGGAGGCTCGGGACGACGGCGGCTCGGGACGGAGGCTTGGGACACAGGTAGGCTGGACACACACACAAGGCTGCACGGACACACACACACACACACACACACACACACACACACACACACACAGGGATGGATGGATGGATGGATGGATACACACACACACACACACACACACACACACACACACAGGGATGGATGGATGGATGGATGGATACACACACACACACACACACACACACACACACAGGGATGGATGGATGGATGAATACACACACACACACACACACACACAGGGATGGATGGATGGATGGATACACACACAGGGATGGATGGACGGACACACACACAGGGATGGATGGATGGATGGACACACACACAGGGATGGATGGACGGACACACACACAGGGATGGACGGACACACAGGGATGGACAGCCATGTCTCACCCTCGGCTTATACACGAGTCAATAAGTTTTCCAGTTTTTTGGGGGTAAATTGGGGGCCTCGGCTTATATTCGGGTCGGCCTATACTCGAGTATATACGGTTTTCTATGATTCAGCTACTTTTGGTAGTGGGTCACTTTTTATGTTTGCTATTTGCTGCTTGTGTACATGTCTTTTTGCTTGCTGTTAATAAATTTACTTCATTATACATTGTTTGGTCCCAGTTTCCTTGTGTAGCTAGTAGCTACATATATCTGGGCATCTCCTGTCTAGATTCCTGACAACGAGCCAAAAGCACACATGCACAGGTGGCTTCATTGAATCCTGCAATGGACAGGAGCCACCCGAAAGGGGATGTCAGGACCAGCGCTCATGGGACAAGATTATTCATCAGGAAAAAGAAAATTGAATATATCAAACATCAGTAAGGACTGTAAGTTATTTCAGACACATCTAAAATATCTTTAAGAAGTTAGGCTTTAGAAGGATAAGTTCACCTTCTGAAAAAAAAAATTCATGCAAATTTTCTTGCAGGTAAAAAAATGTGCATTTATTTCATTTTTTCTACGGAACCTGCAGAGCATTGCACTCATGATCAGTAGATGGGGGGGTGCAATGTCTGGCTCCTGCAGACTCTAACTAAGGATAATTGTCTGCTCGTATCTCATATGGACAAGCAGTTACCTGGGAGCAGGAAGTTAAATGAACTATGGAGATGCTCACCGAGAACTACTGTGCAAGCCATCAGCTGCAATGGCTGACCGTACTGGTAGGCATTCATTCACAGGAAACTGTAAATGAATGATGTGGCTGTGTGGGAGCTCCACAGGGGCCATGCTATTTTAAAATTGTGACAGCGGGTGCGGGGAGAGGATCCCTCACTCAGCTGTCACGGGGAGGGAGAGGCTGCAGATGTTGGAACATGTTACATGTTCCACCCTAAAAACAGGTGGAATATGTAATATGTTCCAAAGCTGAACTGATCCTATACCAGCTTTAGCCTTATGACATGCAGGAAGCACAGCCCAACTGCTCAGTTCTTCATGTGGACTTTGCTGTAGTGTGTCAATCCACCCCATTTAACTGTAAGTGCTATTGAAGTTGAAACACATTTGTCAAAATAAATAGCAGTACTATTGTGTAATGTGGTGCCGCAGCCTAGCTGTGTGCTGGGAAGCATGTCCTCCACTTGCAAAGCCATGCCATCTGGTGGGAGAGAACTTACTCTCTTTAACCCATTCCTGCCCAGCATAGGTTGGCTCTCTTTAGAGTCACTGGAGCACTGGAGCAATGGGCATAGGATACTCCCCTTAGTGCTAAATGGCCACGCACAGAGGCCATAGTCCTGGTCTAACTAGCACCACAGTAGTCCATCCTATGTCTTCCTTGGGTCTTATGGCAGTAGACCCCAATAGCAGTCCACATAAAAGAAGCCTTTTAATTCTCTATAGTTGATTTTCTAAGATGAGAGCTAAGTTGATGAGCAGCCCATGCCTTTAGGGGTTTGCCAGAGTCCTATATCCCAAGCAATCCTTACTCCTGCAACTCTCCTTCCTTGCTTCCTCCTAACAGGAAGCTCCTGGATGCTAGAACCTCAAACATGACTTCTTTGCATGTCTTGGTCCTTGTACTGCTTCCCACGACCAACTCTTCAGGTGGACTCCCAATGGACTGTTTATACAAATCTCTCTATTCAGGATGCTGTCACATTTGGAGTTTATGCGAGGATCAGAATATTCAAAGTATCAAAAAAGTACAGGCTAACCCAAAAGGTTTCCTTCCCTTTATTTCTTTACCATACAAACAGGCTGCATTTTGTATGAACTCTGAATAATTACATTTCCTTTTGTGGCTGGTTTTCATTTTATATTGGGGCCGAATTAGTTTTGGTATATGTGGGAGCTGTTGGAGATATTCTTGCATCCTGTCCATATGCAGGTGGTAGCATCCTAACAGACTGGAAACCTTTACCCTAGGTTACAACATAGGACATAAGCATGACATTTAGCAATACATTGCTGATCCTTTGAACACTTCTATTCACAAACAGCAAAGTTGTATACATCCAATAAATCCTTGAGATTGTATAAAATGTTTCACAACATCACATTAGTACAGTAGGTTACAGAGCTAGATTTTGGCTTCTTTCTGAATTAATCTAAAAAAGTATTGTATTTCAACTTCTTTTAGCAACCCCATAGTAAAAATGTTTTAGCTGACCCAATACTTTATAAAAAACATTTTGGTTTGTTACAATGATCTATTAGCTCTATTACCCTTATGTACAGTGCTTGCAATTGTGTCGTGCTTAGAAATGCTGATCCAACCTCATGTGTAATTGATTGCAACATTTTAAAAGGTATGCTATAAAGATTTACTGACCTATAAATTGAATTGTATGACTTGTTCTGTTTTTTCTGGGTAACATTACTACATTATGTTTGCAATATTTCTGTCATCAAAAATGATTCTTGTAAAAGGAGACAATTAGTAAAAAAAGATAAGATGCAAATAAAATTGAAAACAGGATTTTTAAATCATTTTATTTACAGATTAAAAGAGTGCTTGGCAATAAATAAAAAAAGAAAACAACGTTTGTATCAATATATTGTGTTGTGAAATAAATTGTGACTAAAGCCGCGTACACACGGGCGGAATGTATGGCCTACTTAGTCCGTCATACAATCCGACGGACAGTCCGTCATACTTTCGAATGACCACACACGGATGCACAAACAGTCCGTCGAAAGCTTGCGCGATGACGTGTACAGCACGTACGACGGGACTAGAAATAGGAAGTCCAATACACAGCAATGCAACCTTCCGCCATGTAAATCCTTTCTGAGCATGCGCCATTCTTAGTCCGTCGAACTAGCCTACTCACGAGCGGATTGTCCGCTGAAACCAAAGTATGACGGACAGAATTACGGAAATTCCGAAATACTTAGTACGCCAGACTGCACGCTGAAAAAGTCCGCTGAAGCCCACACACGAGCGGACTGTCCGCTGAAATGTGTTTCGACGGACTAAGTAGGCCATACAGTCCGCCCGTGTGTACGCGGCCTAAGATGTGCCTTTGAGTATGGCAGATGATACTTAAAATTAATATTTATTTTATTGTGTGTGACTTTTAAAGGTAAGCTGAACACAAATCTATCACAGTAAAGTGACCTACTAAAAAGCAAGCCTTCCATTTTACTACTGCTAAATGCTAGTTAGGTAACTTTTCATATGCTAGTGGGTATACTAAGCAATGATAAACTGAACAATTTGCTTAATGAATAATTAATAGATATTTACTCAAGAGTGACTCAATGGGGTTTGCACTGAATTCCACAGTCACAGTTACCCCATTTGCAATTGAATAGTTGTGCACCAGGTGAATACAACTGCTCATGGACAATCATCGAATCTCACAGTACACCATCAGTAAAGATTTGGATAGCCTGAGGGCAAATCACCATGAGGCATTTATAAAAGCATTTCTAATGTACAAAATGACGTGAAATGGCCTTAAAGTGTTACTAAATTCACTATATCTGGTCTCCCACAGTACACAGAACATGGCAATGCAATCATTTAAGTAAATATAAACTGCTAAATACATTTTCTCATCAGCAGTATATAGCAGTCTGGTGATTTCTATCAGTGTCGTGTTAAAGCTTGTAGGATGAGTTTTCATACTGCACTGAGCAGTCCTATCAGGATGCAGGGCCCCTGACCCTTTGTCTAGATGGTGCTGATCGGCACTGTGCTGATCACACACACTCTTCCCAGAAAAAAACAACAACTATCTAGCAATACACAATAAACTGGGCAAGTGTAGCCTGACTCCATAGAGTCTTATACTGTACAGACTGATTTTAGAACAGACTGAGTTTAGAACACTTTAAAGAGGAGTTCCAATCCCCCACCCCACGAAAAAATTTAAAGTCGGAAGTCACAAATACTGTAGCTGCTGACCTTTATTATTAGGACACTTGCCTGTCCAGGGTTCCCGCAATGTCGGAACCCCAGACGATTTTCGGATTGGCTCTCGCGTGCTGTCACTGCCATTTATGGTAAGGGAAATTGGCAGTGAAGCATTTTGGCTTTACAGCTGGTTACCTACTGCGCATGCACAAAGCGCACTGCACTTTCTGTTTAAATTTTTCTTTTTCTTAAAGAGGAAAGAAGGCTCCAATTCTTAGAGCATACATACATATTTTAGATATTAGTAACCTCAATCTTAGGTAATACATTCATATCTAATAAGTTACATATCATATTCCATCCAACAAATTAATCAGAATGTCTTACCTCTCTCGGTCATGAACTTAAGCACTAACGTGCCCCAGATTTGTAATCCCAAAGATGGTAATAAGAATGCTAAACCTTCTTCTCCCTTCCCTCCTTCCCCTTTCCTATTAAAAAAAGAGAAAAAAAAGGGGAAGAGGGGGGTGGGTGGTATGGGGGGAGGGGAAAACGAAACATTGCCGCCACCAAAGAAAAAAGTGACCAGTACATCTTCCTCCTCCTCGTTGCTCTCAAAGGAGCCAAATTAATTACAGGGAGACATTGCCCTCTCTCCTCAATTATTAGGATTCACATCAATGAGAGTCCTTTCTTCTTCTGAGTTGACAAAAGGGTTCTATGGGGTCTATGTTTTGTCATATACCTCTTGCTTCTGCCTGGTTGTACAAACCAAATATTCCAATTGATTCAATTCTTCCACCTTTTCTAATCCATAATCCCATTGAGGGTGGTCGGGTCTGCTTCCAGGCTAGGGGGATACAAGATTTAGCCACATTTAAGAGGTGGCACATAACATTTTTGTTCATATTTACCTGGTATTTTAAATTCATGCAGAAGAAAAAAAGTTGGGTCTTCAGGAATCTCAGTATCACTAAATTTTTGAATGATCCTTCGGACCTCTCTCCAGTAGTTCACGATTCTGGAACATGACCAGAAGACATGTAATAGTGTCCCTCGCTACCTCCAACAGTGCCAACATTGATCAGAGACATTTGGAAAGTATCTATAGAGGAGGGTCAGGGTTTGATACCATTGGGTAACAATCTTGTAGTTTGTTTCCTGCATTTTATTACAGATTGAAGATTCAAATATGGAGTGGATTATGTTAGCCGCTGTTCCTCATTTTAGCCAAATCCAGCTCCCATTTCCGAAAGAATGGCAATTCAAAGTTTTCAGAAGGTGCTACTAATAAAGTGTATATCTTTGAAATAGTGTGAGAGAGTGGTCCTCTCTCAGTACAATACTCTTCAAAAGGGAATACATTTCGCTCAAAAACATCTGGAGCTTGTAAAGTATGTAAATAATGTCTCAATTGGGCTGCTCGCCAGAGGTTAACCAATTCCAGAGGTTAACATTTGAAACGTAGGCCATTCCCCAGGTGGTATAAAATGAGAAGCCTGATAAAGCCCCTGGTCCATTAGTCTATCGAAATTCCCCCCCTCAGGCCCGGTATAAAGTGTGGATTCCCCAAAATTGGGAACAGTGGAGAATCTGGGGATGAAAGCTTGCCGATAGTAAAGAGCCCTGAGCACTGCTGCAACATGGGTCCTATCAGGGGATGAGTCTTAATATTGGATGGAAGGCCTCCACCGTACTATGGGGCTCTATGTAGCAATGCACCGCTTGCTGCTGTACCTGTTCGAGATTAGGCCAAATTTAAATGTCCCCATGCGACACCAATCTATCAGGCAGCCCAATTTGAGTAGGTCAGGTACCCCTGGCAGCAGAAAAAAGTTTGCATCTTCCATCCATAAATGCTGCTATGAGTGTGTCCCATGTATAGAAGGAGAGATCTCTGACATTTCAGGATAATACCTGGGAAGACGCTGTGATTATTGCTTTACTTCTTTAAGGCCTGGTCTGGGTATTAAGCCAAAAGCGTGTGTGATCTCCTGTAATAGGAGATCATTTGGAGTTGGTAAGCGGCAGTGTGTGTAGAGGTGGAGGTTACATCTTTTCTCACCACAACTCTTGTGTGTATCGTGTGTTAGTCTAACATCTGAAAATCATCTTTAATACAGTGGAATATTCATAATATGAAGTAATGTAATAACTAATACATTTTTTATCTGCACGGAGTCACTTTACTTAAAAGTTTAGCATTATCGATGTTTATTGTATGCATTCACTTTACATGAAGGTTTAGCACAACTTAATATTGAAAGTTGTTGATTTTGTGTGTATTTCACAGGAAGTTGCAGCTTAGCTTTCTAGAAACAAACACATTCATACTTCATCCATTCACCATTTCACATGATTTTTATGACAGCGCACTAATTTTATTTTGTCTGACTACCCTTATGCCTGCTGCCTGTCCATGACCTCTGCAAAGACCTGTCTACTCTTCTGCCTTTTATTTCATGCACAATTTTCACACCATAGGCATTCAGTTCCAGTTACCACCTCGAAGTAGGCAATCAAGAGGTTCACGACCTGGTGACCTCTTGTGAAAAAAAAACTGGGACCATTAGGACTTCCAGCCCATCTCTACCAGCTTTGGTGAAAATCAGTTGTCACTTAGACTCTGTGCCTTGGGCAAACCTATGCCATCCTCCAGTAGGTGCCATAACAGCTACAGGCAGGGGTTCAGAATGAATGCAACAAAGTGACAGTAGTAAGCCTTCAGAAAGCTCAGAGTAGTAATGTGAACACCTTGCCATCCTGATGTGAAATACAATAATATTTCAAACTTGATGTTACAGGACTATTTAATAAGAAAAACGTGAATTATGAATATTGTTTTAAACACTAACAGCAGGGGTAGACAAACTCGGCACTCCGGCTGTGTTGAAACGGCAAATTCCATCATGCCTCTGTCTCTAGGAGTCATGCCTGTGATTGTCAGGGTCTTGCAATATCTCATGGGACTTGTAGTTTCACCACTGCTGGAGGGCTGAGGTTGCCTAGACCTGACTAATAGTATTGTGACAATATTTAAGACCTATCCTACACACAAAGCATTAAATAAATAAAAAATCCAAACCACTATATGCAGCAACTGGGCACACATGTCACGCTTACCCCAAACGCAGGTGATCACACACACTATAGCTGGTTACTGTGTTCTTCACCTTTAGCAGCCCCCCTTTCCCATGAGGTAAACAGGCCTACCAGTACTCAGTTGCCCCCAGGATTTATACACAGTTCTATAGTGCCTGGCCATCACGCAAGGGCAGGTGAAAACTGAGCAAACAGGTACTTGTGGTTGGCTGACAGGCAGAGTGGTGGTGGAGGTGAAATGACAGTCCAGGTAAAAGGCAGGCAGAGTTCAGAGAAGTGGCAATATTCGTTTGGAGGTCATACATAGGGAAATCTAATCTAGTAGAGCAGGGCAGACTAACAGGCATTGGAAAAACAGTTAGAAGTGGCACTGGCCCCTTTAACCCAAGATGAAAAAAATTATAAATATACTATGCAAAAGCTGTTTTATGGGGTAAATGCAAAGCTGTATGTGTAAGAAAAATATTAATTCTTACACATACAGCTTTGCATTTACCCCATAAAACAGCTTTTGCATAGTATACTAGGTTAAAGGGGCCAGCGCCACTTCTACCTGTTTTTCCAATTCCATACATATTCCACCTGTGGGGGGAATAAATTGTAGAGGCAGCTTTAACCCCACAGTATAGAAAAGGGCATCTATTGAATGAGTCAAATCCGTAGCGCAGCCTCACCTCATCTTTTTTGTTCAGACTAACAGGCAGCTTGATCAGGTATTACACACTCTATCACAAACATAAAACTGCAAGCTTGGCTAGCTTAAATCAGGTTTGGTCTTCACCCATAGTCTGGCCACAATAAATGACCTTGCAGGTGGACAGACAAGAAGAAGGCCATAGCCAAAAACAGGATGCTGGAAGCAGCAGCTATGATGAAGCAGGAGTGAGACGAAGAGCCCTTTCTTTACCACCTTGGTTGCCTATAGTTACTGCATATGAGTTACTAGGGTTGAGCTTCAAATCTAGTGCCCACCTGTTGGTTCTAAAAAATGTGGTGTGAATTCTAGATTTTTACCAAGCATCTATTATCCAGCACTTAGTGAAGCTTGGTTTTCTTTGATGAAGCCCAGTACCCAAATATTTTAAACATGTAGCTGAAATACAGAAGCTGCAAAAGTTACCTAAGACATACAAGAAGCTTGGGTGTGTGAGTTGATTGAGGTCACCTCGTTCCACCCATGCATAAATTATAATTTTAAGGTTGACTAATCTTTAAAGTAAAATTTTCCATTACAAACCTGAAATAAAATGAACAAGATGTGTTGGGCTTCCTTTGGATTGTGTGCATGTGTAATTGAGCAGCACCTGCATATTTGCTTAGCACAGAAGTGTCAGGCTTAAGTAATTACAGGTAGAAAGCAGCACGCTGTCCATTTATAACACAATAACACAGATCATCAGCACTAGCAACTATGCAGTCCGCAGGGAGAGATTCACATTGTTATAGAAATACTGGCTAAGCATATTTCCCTATTTTCTGTCGAACTCATTACAAATTAGTAAATGCAGCTCTTATATAATGCCTTAGAAATAATTCACTCAAGTGTAATTACATTTTGGGAACAAGCTGGATTAGTATTGTCTATGGTTACGTTTTTATACTGCTACACCTTCAAATAAAGCATTATTCTGGCAGACAAAAGATTATATTGTAAGAGCACAGAACACTATATATTATTCTCAATAACATACTTTTACCTTTATCTGGAAATTAGACAGAATTCTCCTAGTGAAAAACTTATTTTTGGAATCCTCAATCAAAAAGGATTAGATGTTATGTAACCATCAATTAACTGCAATCAGACCATGATTACACTGTGGGATCCATTGTGATGGCACTTTTATGACAATGTGAGCAAATTTTCAGTAGTCTCTAGCCCTTTGCCCCTTGAGGGAAAGGGTAGGAGTCCTTCTGCCCCTTCCCTCCAGCACTGGCATCCTTCTAATATAATTTACTAGGTCTAGTATGTTTTAGTAATTTGGCTATAACAAGGCATTCATTTGAATGCATTAAAGTAAAACAATCAAGCGTGTACACAGAAATTCCATATTTAGGCATTTGATATATGCTAATCTAATGAACTCTAATGGATATTGATCTGCTACAATATGGCCAATAATGAAAATTAAAATCAATTTGAAAATCCAGCAAATGTCAAACAGCAAAGGCAGGCAACCCTTTACAGTACCTATCTAATGAAACTACACTGAGCCAAGTTACTACCATGCATGAGTACCAAATGTTGAAAACCAAAAATTTATATATATATATATATATATATATATATATATATATATATATATATATATATATATATATATATATTTTTTTTTTCTGTCTTTAACTGTATAAAAATAACAGTGATATTATTTACCTTCTACCCTACCTTTTATGTTAGCAATGAATGATTTTGTGTACAACATGCACAAAATCATTAGTCAGATGTCATTCTAGCACATACTGGTTCCATTTGACAGCCTGCAGGATGCTGGTAGTTCAAAGAATTCAGTCACTGTACACTACTACCTAACTCCAGGTGAATCTCTTGCAAGCGTGCCATCCTGGACCTCTCCACCTCTAGAAAAAAATCTTTACCTACTGAAATATAGTCATAATAATACTAATACATACAGTATGTGTCTGAAATAATGGGTACTGCTAGCTATGTCGTGTTTGTGCATCTGCCATACCCCCCATTTTGTAAAGCATGGCCTTAGGTGGACTGTTCATTTAAAGTGGTTAAAGGTTTATATAAAGTTCTCCTTGGATGAAAAAAAACACATTTGGATCAATCGTCGGATAATCTGATCGTTAATACACAACTTTCAAGAGCTGATCACGGCAGTTCATGCAAAAAATGTTTCTCCTAAGATAACTGAAATGCTGATTTTTGTGCATTAGTATGGTATTTGTACAAAAAAAAAAAAAAAATCAAGTGGCCCAGACCATGTGTGCATGGAAACAAAAGGATACATTAATATACAATACAATATAATCACTTCCAAAGTTGTATTCTGTCTTACGAGAATTTTCTTAACTTTAGTGACCTATCTGCTTTTGATATGAGATCGCATGCAAAAAAAAAAAACGGATAATCATTCATCTGATATTGTGTATTGTATTGTGTGTACAAGGCATAAAGAATAACCGCTTTGGAGAAAAAAAAAACTGACCTTATATTTTTAATACAAAACCAAAATAAAGTCAGTTGACCAAAACCCATAATTTTCCTTTTCTTAAGACACGTTTGTTTGTCTACATATCGAGACTGTTAGGACCATAAAAATGGTTGACATTATGAATACTCTGTGCAAAGATCTCTGTAAAAATATTTTATTGAAAAACAAAAAAGGGACAGGAATAAAGACATCATCAATCTTATACAGTATATATATATATATATGGTTTCTGAATATACAGCATGACATTTGAGAATACAATTGTCAGCACAAGTGATAACTGTATGCCTCATAAACCTTATTCTATACAAAGATCTCCTAAATATAGCTGGTAAAAAAAAAAAATCTTACACAAAACCAACTTTAAATATACACCCTTGTTTACATAATATTAAAAATACAGGATAAGCAACACAAACTATTGTTTTTCTTTAAATGATGGTGTTCTTTATAAAAGGTGTCTTGTAGAAATCCAGTTCTACCACATACAAATTGTAGTAAAATGTCCATGTACAGCAATGGACTCTTACACAGACCATACATTTGTAAATTACATATGATCCAATAACCCAAGTACCGACAATGACATACCTCTGCTGTGGTACACATGTAAATGCAAACCATATTTGCTACTTTTAACACTGCAATAAAGATTGATACTCCAAACATTACATACTACAGTCCACCACTTCTGGTAGCCACCCTGAGATCGCTTACTCAATCAGGAAGTGCAAACAGAAATTGTGTTTTGTGCAAAAGCTCAAAGCTACCAGATTTACTAAGAGTCATATACAGTATGTGAAAGTTGAATTTTGATTGGATCTCAGCATCATGCTTGCACTTTACACAGTTGACTACTTAAGCGTAAGTGTCAAGCATTATGCAGCTCCAAACAGAGCATTCTAGTTTGCAGCTAAATACCGGGCCACTTGTGCAATTAACAAATTGTGTATTTGCTTATTTAGATTTATTATACATAGGAAGAAGAGACTGTTCATTTACAAATAGTCCAAGCATTTCTTAACCCCTCTTTAGACATGAACACCCACTACTCAGGGAATATTGTACAGGTACCTGTTGGCTGTGAACTACCTCTTCGTTGCAAAAGAAAGAGCCTGGTCAGAATTTCAGACAGCATAATCTACATTTGTGCCAACAAAAGTTATCCATAAAAGTTCTTTCTGTTGTCACAGTGTGTCATGTCACACTGTTGTAAGTCAAATCTGTATTCTCTTGTGTTTTGGACAATCGCCTCCTTTTCCAAATTAAAACAAGAATAACTTTGGTGTCAGATATAACTTATTTAAAATATGCATTCAGTGGGGCATCACACAATTTGCTGTTATAGAATACCTAGACTTATTTAACATTTTAAAAGGAACACAATAATTATAGAGGAACTTCCGGCATTTGTACAAAAAATAAAATTCAGCAGCTACAAATACTGTAGCTGCTGAATTTTCACAAACATATACTTACCAGTCCAGGGATCCAGCCCTGTCATCATTTGGGCGGGTTCTTCACCGGTCTTTGGGTCCCCAGCACCACCATCTTCTTTTGGGAAGCCAGCTGTGACTTCCTACTGGCTCACAGCTGACTTCTAATTGGCTCTATTCTGCTTGCCTAGACCAGAACAGCAAAAGTGGGAGTGGGTACAAAATAGATACCCGCACCAATTTGTTTTTTCAAAACATGCGGTAGGACGGGGCGGGGGAGGAGGAGGATTGGCGGAACTTCCCTTTTTTAGATGAGTTTCCACTTTAAAATTCAAGTTTACAAAAACAGAATGACTTTTTGTACAGATCAATAGCCCACTAGGCTGTTTCGGAGTTCGTTCACACTAGTCCCAATTCAAAGAAAATAAAAAAGGCGTTGCTTTGTATCGGGCCTCTTTGCACCAAGGCACTGAGTTGGGGTATAATGTGATAAAATGATGCAGGCATACATTTCACTACTACATGTAACACACAGCAATTCAGCAACAATGTTGTAATGCCATTAATTAATAATGGATCTCCAATGCACCTCCAACACACACCTTGCAGCACAGCAGAACACATAGCAACACACTACCACACATTGTGGTGTGCTGTGTCTAGCAAAAAAAAATATTGTTCAGATAATATTGACAACCGAGTTTTACTGTTATGGTGATTAAGATTTTTTATAGAATTACAACATTAGATGATATATAAAACCTCCTCCGGAGAATTATTCCCTCCCCTCCCCCTCCTATATACCTTTTATGTTCTTCCCTTACTATATAATACTTACTATAAACATACTTTAGAAGTTATGGTCAAAACTTTTAAATCATATATTTTCTTTTAGACATATTTATATTTTCTTGTGATTAAAATGTTTAAAACTCAGGTATCAGAATGTTTTCAAATTCTAAAATATATAAGGCCATTTATTGTCATTCTCACGAGAATATCTTGAAATTCTTCTTTGCTTTGTATCATCCGTACTTCGATATGTCTACTTTTTATTTCTGGTATCACATAATTTGTCTTATATTCTGTACATGTAATTTATTTTAACATAAAATAAAAAATTTTGAACGAGAAAAAAATATTGCAGTGTCTGATTCTTTTTTTCTGTTCTGCTGCATTGAAAGCTCATTAATTTGAATATGCTGCAAGCATATAGCATCACCCAGAAACATATACAGTAATATACTTCTTGTGCATTGATGCAACACACCAGAATGGACATGTGTGAATGGGCTCTGAATAAGCAAACATTTTTCATTAATATCATGGTGTTTTGATTTATTTTATTTTTTGCATTTTGTGAGCAGACACTAAAGATGTTGTGTTGAACTATAGTTTAAATATTGTTTTAAAGATATCTCTTTTTCTTTATCGATTTTTTTCGTATTCTTTATCCATTTATTTGTATATTTCTAGTAAGTATGAAATACATAAAACAAAAATGTGCATCGCTATATTAACCTAAAACACAATATAGTCCAAATATAAAGTGCATAAGTGCTGTGAAATTATTCCAAAGAATAATACAGAACAATATCTAATAATCAATAATAAATGCAAGATATGAAAATCATTAGGAAGTGAAAAATAGTGTCCATGGCAAAAAATAAAAAATAAAAAAATATATATATATATTTATTATATATATAAATAAAGAGTAAAAAGTTGATCCAAGAAAGTGTCCCACACTAGTGTAAGCCACAATAGTGCTTGAATTCAATCCACTCCTTTAGTGCTCAAATATGGCGCAGATATAAATCACTGCAGTTGTCCTCCCCCAGGAGTATTCTCATCTGAAGTAATGCGACCACCACAACCAAGTAGGGTCAGTTCAAACTTTTTAGCCTTTCCAGGGCTACACCGTGGCAGCTACAGATCCTCTCTGCTTCTTTGGAATATTGTTTGGAATAATTTCACAGCACATATGTACTTTATATTTGGATTATATTGTGTTTTGGGTAAAATATAGTGCTGCACATTTTTGTTTTATGGTTTTATACACATATGGGATTGTGTCAGCAGCTTTTGGTAGACTCATCTTTAAGTAGTGGCATGTAGGCCTAATTATTCTTTAAGTATGAAATACATGTTTCTAAAGAGGAGTGCATATTTACCTAATGTAGAGCATACTACATGTTTGTAAAAAGAAACATAAATATAATTTATTTATACATTTAATGAATAATAAAAAAAAGTAACAGTTATTAAATTTAAACATTTGTATATGTAAAATTGTGAATTTCTAACAAGCTATATAATCAGATAAACCCTGAACAAGCTTTCTTAAATGTTATTAGATTCATCCCAGTCCAGTGTGCTTTTTAGGGATTTATTCTGCAACTAAAATTCCTGAAGAAGGAGAACTGGTAAGCCCCTGAAACATGTTGGAGTCTCATAAATCCAACATGAAGTTTGGTGAATAAAAATCTATTTAATCAATTTAACCTTAACTTTGTAACTTTTAACTTAATAAAATACATAAACAAGTGCTAACATAATAAACCTCACGATAGAGGAAAGTATTTTTTTTTGCCTTATTAATGCTACCTTACATACAGTATAGTGGCACACTGGTGGCACTAGAGTTTTGTATTGGACTAGCCATTGATATAACAAACAAAACAAAAAAATAATGATACAATGTATTGATAACAAAGTAGCTGTAAAAAACAAGGAAATCCCTTGATAAGTTCCTATCATTGGTATCAATTTTTCTTTTCTTTTTCAGTCTTCTCAAAATGATAATCTCATGGATAGAAAGATTTATAAAGCTGTGCTTTAGGATGCTAGCCATATGCAAACACCACTATAAGTTAATATCCTTGAGGTTTACACCCCTTTCACACCAGGGCGTTTTGCAGGCGCTATAGCGTTAGAAATAGCGCCAGCAATCCGCCCTAAAGAAGCTGCACCATTGTGTGTAGTGTGAAAGCCCGAGGGCTTTCACACTACAGCGGTGCGCTGGCAGGACGTCAGAAAAAAGTCCTGCCAGCAGCTTCTTTGGAGCAGTGAAGGAGCGGTGTGTTTACCGCTCCTCCACCGCTGCTCCCCATTGAAATTGTGGCGGATTGCCGGCGGTTTTAACCCTTTCGCGGCCGCTAGCGGGGGGTAAAAGCGCCCCGCTAGCGGCCGAAATGCGCCGCAAATCCGCCGGTAAAACGCCGCTAAAAATAGCGGCGTTTTGCCGCCGACGCAAAGGGCGGTGTGGTGTGAAAGCGGTCTTAGTGTACGCTTTAATAAGAACTTCAGATACCCTACACCAGTACCAATACAAGTAACATTTCTACTGATCTGGATTATGCAGTTATAGGTGGGATCCTGATGCAGAGGAAAGAAAGGGGGAAGAGATGAGATAACTATGTTAATTTACATACTGTACTCTTAAATAGCAGTAAATACCATAAAACAAGCCTTCAATGACCTCTGTAGCTACAAATACAGTCAGTTAATTATTCCTCAAAGATCACAACAGAAACTGGCTGGCTCTGGCATGATCATGACAATGAAGTCAGGATCCACCCACATGCCTTTACTGGCACTGGGCTCAGCTTCTCAGCGAGCTGCTGAAAGCCTTAGCCGGCTACTCCCCCCTTTCCACAGCAAAATGCTCCAGTGACCTAGTCAGATTTCATTCAACTTTTAAAAAAGTATTTTTTGCTAGAAAATTACTTAGAACCCCCAAACATTATATATTTTTTAGCAAAGACTCTGGAGAATAAAATGGCGGTTGTTGCAATATTTTATGTCACACAGTATTTGCGCAGCGGACTTTCAAACGCAATTTCTTGGGAAAAATACACTTTTTTGAATAAAAAAATAAGAAAACAGTAAAGTTAGCCCATTTTTTTCCTATAATGTGAAATATAATGATATGTTGAGTAAATTGATACCTGACATGTCATGCTTCAAAATTGCACACGCTCATGGAATGGAGACAAACTTTGGTACTTAAAAATCTCCATAGGCAACATTTTCTACAGGTTACCAGTTTAGAGTTACAGAGGAAGTCTTGGGCTAGAATTATTGCACTTGCTCTAGCGATTGCAGTGATACCTCACATGTGTGGTTTGAACACCGTTTTCATACGTGGGCGCGACTTGCGTATGCGCTCACTTCTGTGTGTTCGATTCGAGGGACGGGGTGCTTTAAATTTTATTTATTTTGTTTCTTATTTATTTTATATTTTTTATTTTTACACTGTCCCTTTAAAAAAAAATGAAATCACTTTTATTTCTATTGCAAGGAATGTAAACATTCCTTGTGAGGCTCCATGCACACTGGAGCTCATAAACTGCAGTTTATTGGAGTTTGGGCGTTTTTTTTAAAAGCCCATAAACTCCACTCTATGTTAGCCTATGTGTCCATGCACACACGGACGTTTTTTAGCTTTAATGAGCAGTGGAGTTTATGGGCTTTTTTCTGAATGCCAGAAATTCACGTTCAAAGTGCCCTTTTTCATCGCCAGAAAACGACAAACGCCGATAAACGCTTAGAAACGCTCATAAACACGCGTTAATTAGTGTTCGGGATTCGATTTTTTCAATGCATTGTGGGAGTTTGGAATGTACTGTGGGATTCTTGGAGTGTCCTCTGTGTATTTTTATTGAAAACGCCCATAAACGCTATTAAAAGCATGTTTTTCAACCAGCGTTTTCTGCCAGCAATCTGGCGTCCAGAAAAAGCTTTTTTGACGCCAGATTGTTCAATGTGCATGGAGCCTGATAGAAAAAAAGCAGGACAGGGACTTTTTTATGTGAGATCTGGGGTCAAAAAGACCTCAGATCTCACATTTACACTCCAAAGCAATAAAAAAAAAATGGTCCCTTTAGGGCCGGAGGGCAGAAGTGATGTTTCACGTCGCTCTGGTCCTCCAAGGGCATAGAGTCGAGTGGGGGGGGGTCATCTTGCCTTCACTCGACTTCCTGCCCAACCATCCATCAGATCATTTCCAACGGTAGGCAGCGGAGACTACCGGGACACGGCGAGAGGGGGGCACCTCTCCCTCTGCCTATTAAAGTGATCTTGCAGCGAATCCCTGAGACCACTTTTATGTTTAAGCATAATCATGGCAGATATCTGCTGCCATAACCCGGGAACTTAAAGGCAAAGTAGTGACGTATATCCATGGTGGGCGGTCCAGAAGTGGTAATGAGCTGTAATTGATGGGAAAGCAATTATAATTAATTTGTCTCTGTTGTGAAGTTTGAAGATGCATTTCTCCACAGTTTCTATAGTTACAGATGTAACTGGGGGCTTGTTTTAAATTGATTTTAATGCCTGTGATTGTGAGTATGTAAAGAATGTGCATAGTCTGGACATCTAGGCACAGGTTCAATTTGAATGTGCACCTTTTCTTTATAGCATCTTTGTAATAAACAGTTTGGATGTTAATTTGAAGATCCTTGATGTGCTGGCGACTTATCTTCTAAACTGGTAGGTGTTACAGCACCCACTTACTTTGCAGCTATTTATAGGAATGTGTGCACTGGGAAAAAAAATTCTGGACTTTTCTTTACAGCAGACTCAGGATATTGTGCAACTTTCATTGCAGTAACCCTATCAGTTGGATAACTCTCTCTGTTAACAAGCATTGCTACAAATATCCATATGAACGTTAGCAGAGATAAAAGAAAAATTGGATCTGATATAAATACAGGTTTTCTGTGAACTGCCATTTGTAGCTACAGTTACAAAAATATTAGATAACTAGTTCATGGTTGCACACCTACCACTGATCCTCAGTTGTCTGGCAATGCTGCATACCTAATACTCCCATTCTCTAATATTTACCACTTTTGTGCAGACTGACATACCGTATATAAAATGTACATAATGAACCACAAAAAAAAAAATCACAGGAACCAAGGTGACCTTCAAGTGTACTCTCCATTCTTATAATAAAGTCACTCATAAATTGCTAGTTTCTATCATCTAAAGTTAGAAAATATAGAAAAACCTATTCAGGCTTCAGTGCTAAGTTTTATATAGTTTTCTTCCCATAATATTTCATATAATAATTTTAAAATTCCTATATATTATGTTTCTCTCATTTGGCTTTGTTTTCCTTTTCAAGTTTATTTTCTGAAGGTGTGATGTTTTCAGCATTTGCAGTAGTGCCAGGTGACAAGCTGCACAAGCAATCTTTACTACCTTCATCAATTGTGTCAACTATTAAAATTCTGTCTGTATTGCTTTCATTGCTGAGATCTTCTGTATTTTGTTCCATGAATGTATCTACTTTAAGAGAAGAACTTGTTGTGTCATCTATGTGTGTGGGCAAATCGTTCAGTTTAGACTTTTCTATCTTGCCACTGTCAGTCTCTGTTGCCATTGTGTCCTTAAAGTCCTCCAATGATTCATCTGAGGGATGAACTTCTGCAGTTTCCTGCTTGGTCTCTTCTACTTGAGCATTTCCTGGTAACTTTTCCTCAAGAGAATCAATTCTTGCCGTTTCAGGCTCTTGCTCAGTCTTAGCATCCTTAGATTTTTGTGGATGTTTTTTCAGTAGTCTATTTGAAGCTGTGGTCTTTTTAACCGATTTGCATCGCTGAACTTTCTGTTTTGTTGGGGGTCCCCAGATAAAGTGCTCAGGAGGCTGGTAATAAAGACAGGCGTACCGCAAAAGTTGTCTTCTCTCTCTCCTTACCTTTATGGTATAAACAAAATACTCCAGAGCACTTTGTTTCATATTTGGGATTGTGTTTTCAACAATGGATTCCTGTAGAAAAACTTTTACTAAGGGAGACTTGAAATGTTCATATCCAAGTTCTCCAAGACTTTTCAATATTCTGGTGATTCTCAAGTAGTTGTGCTGAGATCTGGAAAGAAAAAGAAATAACTAGCGTAATTTTTGTCCTTAATACTGAATATCCAAGTTCCTCAAAATACATAGTTCAAAGGCAGAATCAACACAAAATACACCGTTCCAGACATAGATGTTAATTTTATAGAGGCCCATTATATCTGTGTTGTGGTTCAGCTACAGTCACATGAGTCAAAGCAAATAGTTGCTACACAGTATAAAAGTATTGAGTCATTCAAAAGTCTTCTCAATTCATTTCTGTACTATATCCATGCCTTTACACTAATTAAACCAAACATGCAAGTTACTTTCAGCTAGATGGACATATCCTGTTTGATTTAGAAAAAGATATAAACTTTATGTCAACCTTGTCAACATGTATTTGCTTCACAGACTCAGAATTTGGAATGTTTCAGCCTAACGGCTTTTGTCCCCTTGAGATAAAAGTGATGTAGTGGATGTCTATATAGCACACAAAAATGCATATCTCTAAAATTTGAGTGTGCAAGTCTCTTAGGTTGTTGGATGAAAAGGGAGATTCGTTTTCTGTCTCAATATCATTTGAATATCAAGCTTTTAGTAGATCTCCTCTTGCTAAAAATAAGTTGTGATCATCCTCATCAGACTGATGGGATCTTTTGCAATTTCTACTATTGGTTTTTCTATGAGGGGTACATGTTGGAGTTGACCATTAATTGATTGTGAATACGTTACAGAAAACATGCTGAAAATAAATATACGTCATTACTTTGACATTAAATACCATTGTTATGGCAATAGCTAGCTGTCATAACCCCAATATCTTTATTTACAGTAGGCGTTCAGCTTTCCGATAAAATTGCTCCCAGTGGTGGATTTGCCGCTGGATCACTTTCATAGGTGGCAGAAGAGGTGTCCCCCCTGCTGATGTATTCCGGGCACACTGGACCCATCGGTAAACCCGGAAGCATTCCGGGCCAATCAGTGGCTGGGCAGGAAGTCAAGTGAAGTCAAGATGGTCCTTCCTTGGCTCTATACCACTGGAGGACCAGAACGACACCTGGCGTTACTTCCGCCTCTCGGGCTTAAAGGGCAACATTTTTTAAAAGCGTCACCTATGGAGTACCATAGTTTGTCCCCATTCCATGAGCATGCACAATTTTAAAGCATGACATGTTAGGTATCTATTTACTCAGCGTAACCTCATCTTTCACAATATACAAAAGAATTGAACTAACTTTACTGTTTGGTTTATTTTTTATAAATTATTAAAGTGTATTTTTTCCACAAAAAATTATGAAAATGAATGGCAAAAAATCTTTTTTTTTTTTACTTTTGCATACTGGCTTATCTGAATGTATTAATGCAGTCTATTTGTTATATAAAAACCATATCCTGACAGAATATTAGTGACTTCCTTTTAAAAATGATAGTTACCTAGCTAGCTAGCTGGCTGGCTGGCTTTGGATTCATTATATTCTGACCCTCTGACCTAGAACAAGTATGCAGTTAGACCCCTTTCACATTGGGGTGGTTTTCAGACGCTTTAGCGCTAGAAATAGCCTGTGCTAAGTGCCTAAAAACCGCCTCCTATTCATTTCAGTGTGTCTTTTCACACTGGGGTGGTGCGCTTGTGGGACGTTACGAAAAGTCCTGCAAGCAGCATCTTTGGGGCAGGTTGGGATCACTATATTTGGGAATCCCACAATGCACTGCCCATTGCAATGAATGGGCAGCACATCAAAAGTGTCTGCAAAGCGCATTGAAAGCACTGCAAAACAAAAGTTTTTACCCTTTTTTGGGGGGTAAAAACGACCCCGCTAGTGTCCAAAAACACAACACGAACAGCCGGGCTGCTCAGTGTGAAAGTGCTATAAAGCCTCATACACACGATCGGACTTTGTACAAACTTTCCCGTGGACTTTTGTACAAAGGGCGTAGTCCACAAGTTTGTATTGCATACACACGATCTGACTTTTTAGGCAACAAACGCGAACGTAGTGACGTTTCAACGTACTGACGACACTGTCGGACTTTGTCAAAAAGTCTGATCGTGTGTACGGGCCTTTAGTAAAATCAAAAACAACTGAACTGACTATTTACTCCAGGATAATGGGGGAGATTTACTATAACTGGTGTACACAGAATCTGGTGCAGCTGAGCATAATTATCATCTTCTAAATTCAGCTTGTTTGATTAGGCTTTGACAATAAAACCTGGAAGCTGATTGGTTTACATGCAGAGCTGCACTCAATTCTGTGTGCACCAGCTTTAGTAAATCTCTCCCAAAGTGTTAGGCCCCTTTCACACTAACGTCCCGTTCAGGCCCGCCTGTCAGTTTTTCAGGCGGACCTGAACGGGTGCTCCATAGAGGTCTATGGAGCGTCGGATGTCAGCGGTGACATGTCCGCTGACATCCGACCCGCTCCGATCCGAAAAAGTGTGACGGAGGAAAAAGCTATTTTTCCATCCGTCTGCGGATCGGATCGGATGACGACGGGCACTGCGGTCCGTCGTCATCCGATCTCCCATAGGGGAGAGCGGCGCTGTGACAGGTCCGTCCCTGCACAGTGTGCGGAGACAGACCTGTCATCTCCCTGCTCAGCGGGGATCGGCGGAGTGATCCCCGCTGAGCAAACGGACATCCACGGGGCGGATCAGAACTGATCCGCCCCGTGTGAAAGGACCCTTAAAGCTACTGTATCAGCATGATAGCCAGGCAAACAGTATTTTTAAAGACAGCTTAGAAAATCAAGCTAAATTACACGTTGCTCTTCACACATTTGATTTTGCCATTTCAATGCCAGGACCCGTAAAATGCAGGTGATGCTTCATTTGATGTAACTCCTCATACACAGAGTTCACAAAGTTTGTGGTGGAAAATAGTATAGACTAAGATCTGAACTGGCTGGGCTGTTCTCAAAGAAGTGAAGGAAATGTAAAGAGCTATATTTGCAAACTGACTCTTTTTTGTAATAATATCTTAAAGCATAATTACACTTTTGCAGTCAGATTTGAGAAACCCCCGCTATATGTTTGTTTTGTGTTCCCACTCACACAGTATGCCTAATTTTTTTTTTATAAGTCTTAGCTTTTAAATATTTAGAGGTGTCATGGCTGACTGAAATGATTTGAACAATGTTAGCATGAGCCTGTCCCAAGTCTGTTCATAAAAACATACAATGCAATGCAAGAAGACCAGCCTCAATATCCTTAACCCTTTGATAGAACAGACATTGTTCAAATTTAGTTACAGTTCATAATAAATATCTGTCTACACAGTACAGACAGGGTTAACTGAGGCCCAGTACAGCTACCCAGGCCTCTGGGCAGATAAGCAACTGTGAAGGGATGGGGGAGTTAACACAGTTTAGCTTGGAGGGAGGGGTGGATTTAGTGAAAGCTGTAGTAAAGGTAACGCTCACTTTAAATCTTCTGGCCAGGGTCTTGTAACTATATACAATCAAGTCTCCGCAGCGGCTAATGTCTGGTAATGATCTAGGGCAGTGATGGTGAACCTTGGCACCCCAGATGTTTTGGAACTACATTTTCCATGATACTCATGCACTCTGCAGTGTAGTGTAGCATCATGGGAAATGTAATTCATCATGGAGTGCCAAGATTCACCATCATTGATCTAGGCTGTCTAGGCTTTAAAAAGATTTTAAAGGCATTTTTTTTTAAATTAAAATAACCTGTTATACTTCTCTTCTCTGTGCAATGGTATTTCCGGGGAAGGGCACAGCAAGTGGCAAATGTTTTTTACCTGAATACAGGCAATACATTAAGGTAAAAACTTTACGTTACATAAGTGAGCTTGGGTACAAAGGATTTTTACTTAAAGTGGATGTAAACCCTCACATATACCCAGTGAAGTGAACAGCCTCAGATAATACACAGAAACAAATCTCCCTACATAAGTTTTGCATGTACATTTGCTGTCTTCATCTTTATATATCCTTTAGAAAATGCTCATCATGTTACAGATTTTCTCTTTCTTTTCAACACTGGGAGTGGATTATTGGCATTCAGCCAAGACAGCTGATTGGAGGAAAGGCAATCCCCCTGATCCACATTGGCAAATGAAGGAAGTATTGTGCAGAGCTGTGCTCTGAATCGAGCAGCACTCTGCTAATCTATTTATAGCAATCTCCCACGACACAATCTTCAGGCTGCTTTTATCTCCTGTGTCTGAGAACTTGTCAGAAGTTATCAGGCTGATACCAGAGCTACAGGACAGAAGAAACACACGGGACGCAGTGCTTTGGAGAGAGATAAGAAAACACTACAGATATATGTGCCCAGCTCCAATTTCATGAATCAGGTTTACATCCACTTTAAGTCAAGAAAATAAGACTTATTTGCATGCTAGTTAGTGTGAGAATGAACTGACATACTCATTTAAATGATGAAATCGGTCTTGCCAGTTTGCAGCTCTGGAAACATTTCCATTCTTGTCTACCAACTTTAACCCAAAAAAATCCAGCATTATCTTGTATGCCATAATGAATCTTTTGGTTGCTTCCTTTGTTTTTTTAAATTCCTTCAAGAAAAAAAAAAGACACAATGTTAATACACAAACAAAAACATTTGAATGCTTTTAAATGAAAGAGATTGAATATCCAGTGATACCTAAGGCTCGGTTCACACAGGGGGCGACACGAGGCGACACGACTTGCCGCGCCGCGACCTGCCGCGACCTCAGCGGCGACTTGCAAATGACCTCTGTATAGAAGTCAATGCAAGTCGCCCGAGGTCGCCCAAAAGTAGTACAGGAACCTTTTCTCTAAGTCGGAGCGACTCGAGTCGCTCCTCTTAGAACGGTTCCGTAGTACAGAACGGGGGCGACTTGTCAGGTCGCGGTGCAGCAAGTCGTGTCGCCTCGTGTCGCCCCCTGTGTGAACTGAGCCTTAGTGAGGTGCTGGAGGAAAATCAAATAGAGAAATTTATGCCATACAAAAATTCTATGTGAACTCAGGCATCTTCTCATTTAATAAGTAATCATACTTCTCTCATGTCTGTACACTTCCAAAACTCAAAGCAGGCTTTCAGTACCTTCAATTTCCAACTTCATCCTCATCCCTCTGTTTCCTATATCCCTGCTTTATATAGCTCCTTAACCTAGCCCTATCTACTGGAATTTTCTCTTCCTGATTCAAACCTGCAGTGTCTCATAAAACTCTCTTGGACCCCTCCACCCTCTTTAGTTACCATCTTCTTCACATTCACCCTTCTCATTCAAATTTGAATAACCTCTTCACTCTGAACTATAAAGCATGTCTCCACTAATTAATTCAATAAAGGCTAATAAACTGTTCACTTGCAAGGGAACTTTTTCTTAGGCTAGTGAATTTGTGAAAATGTATCTCACAACAAATACCCAATCACGTGCAATAAAAAAAAAAAGAAACATGTTATGTTTTCTTGCACATGATAGCATGACATAGGTTAGTAGTGATTTACCTTATGCACTAAGCTAAATGAAAATTCCCTTGGAAAGCAAATAACCCATTTGCCTTTATTAGATCATAGCCTTGTTATTCACCTTTAGCTATTGGAGTCACTCTAATCCATTCATGACTGCTGATTGACTCAACATCTCGACAACATCTCATCAACATCTCTCCTTCCTCGCCAATGGTGTTCCTCTTTGTCGTTCCTACCACTGGCTAACAATTTAGAGAATCCAAATAATGTGTCCACTTCTAACCTACAGAGCTCTCTATAGTTTGGCATCTCCACACACAGTATTTCCAGATGCCATCCCAAAAGTAACCTGCACCCCCTCTTTTATCATTTTCTCACACTTCGCTACAACTTCACCACTTGAATACCTTTACACACATTGTTCCGTGCTCTCCAATCCTGGACACATATAAGCACATGTTTAAAAACCTTCTTCAGACTGTCATATAATCTTAGCTAAACTATTTTTTTTAGTTACTGACCTACTTTTTCATCTGTCAGAACCCCACTCTAATCTCATATACAGTTTAGTAATTTCCTTTACCTCTTGTTTCTACCCCTTATTCCTCTAATTTGCCAGCTTCTATGTATGGAGGCCTCCTTTCAATACATATTTTTTTTTATTACAACTCTGTGTACAAATCTATGGAATAAGTTACCTATCATACCACCTATACTACCCTTCTTTATTTTAATATTGATACTTTGCCACTGGAGATGATGGCACTATGAAAACACACAACGATCATATTTTCAGCATAATCTTTCCACAATTTACAATCTTTATATAAAAATCACTGACAAAGATACTGTTTTATTTGTGAAAATATAGGCAAGACAGGAATAAAAATACTAATATAGAAAAGAAAAATAAGTTACTGAGAAGAGGGCTTTGCAGAACACCACTACATGCTCTTGCCCACTCCAAAACCTGGTACGCACCAATAGTTTTTTTTTTCGTTCAACCCAATGGCTTGAACAAAAAGAAAAACCTGACAGCTGTGGTCGGAGTCGCTGTACTAACAATCCAACGTTAGTACAGCAATCTCCCCTGGCTCAATGTCAGCTGGTTTTTATTGAATAAAATAAAATAAAATAAATAAATATGGATAATTAGTAACTGAAATTTCATCTCCAAAAGCTGGCATAATTTTTACAACCAACATATGTAGAAGTAGCGCTATGAATATTTGTGTTCTACTATCGTTTTCAGGAGGAAAGCCCAAAGAAAAAGAGGGCTTATTTGCCTGCTAGCATGCTATTGGGTCTTTCATTGGTGTATTTCGTCTTCTATATGATGGTGATAAAAAAAAAATGCCTGTTTTTGGAGTGAATATTTTAGTTGCAAATGGTGTGTAGAGTGAGGAAGAGCATGTGGCGATGTTCTGCAAAGCACATTTTTCCATAGTTTATTTTTATTTCAAGGCAGGTTATTGCAAGCTGTATACCAAGATGGATCACAGAAGATGCACATTTGCTGGGAGTGTGTATTCATATGCTGTGTATGTCTTCCCCTCTACAAAAACATCTCAGTAAAATATCAAGCACATTGCCTTAAATGTCTCTGTAGGCATTCCTTATATCACTTTTACCATGTTATTGATGAAAAACCTGTTTTTCTTCCACTCCCCTTGTTGGTTGTATCCCTAACGTGTCCCCCTTTTTTTCAGAAATTTGCATAACTGGTATTTGTCATAGGGAAATGGCATATCTCAGAAGTCAATTGAGAATGGAACAAAAATGGTAAAAGTGACAACATTTATGAAAAATGGTTGCAAACAGAATAATGTATTTCAAAGTGGTTTGGCAAATGCATACCAAAAAAGAGAACATTTCTCATTTTAAGTCACTTTGAAGCAGAACTTTAATTGACTCAATCAACGTTAATTTTTTTTTTTCAGGGCTTTTTTCCCAGAGAATAGGTTTTGAGCCAGGTTTTGAGCCACCCCTTGTTTTCGCTCCCTACCCATCTCTGAGTCATATCCCTCGGTTCCACCCCCTACCTACTGCCCAATACTGCCTTCAAATATAATTTTATTCAAACACAAGAAAGGGTCATGCCATACCATAACATCGCAGACATGACTATATTGGAGGACGCAGCCTCCTGAACTGAGTTATATAAACATGACATTGGTAGCCTTGTAGATGGTAGTATATAAACGATACTGAATAATTGTACATACAATGAAACTAAGATAGCCCACCATCATATAACCACTGACGGCTACCCTTTCTTCTTTTCTCTTTTTCTGTTAATAATTATTAAGAGTTAATAATTAGAAAGGCAGTGTAAAAGAACAGCCAAAAGAAATAGAAAAATAAATCTAGTGGAGAAAGAAGGGCGGCCATTGGCTTGGGGAGGGGGGAGAAAGGAAAAAGAGAAAAAAAAAAAAAAGGGCGGGGGGGGGGGGTCTCAGCTATGGGTCTGGTTCGCATCTCTGTGTCTGTACTCCTAATCCTCAGATATCCGGTACTCCTAGGAGGGCTTTCCCTTCCTCCGAGAAGATAAACATATTCCAGAGACTCCACGTGTTCCTGAACACCTCCTGCCGGTCCTGCGATGAAAGGACCAGATCCTCCATTTTCTTAATGTCTTCCACCTTCCGCAGCCAATGTGCTGTGGTTGGTGGGCGTTGTTGTTTCCACAATTGTGGGATACAGGATTTGGCTGCATTGAGCAGGTGTCGTAGAATCGACTTTTTATACGTCCTGACAGGGATGGAGGAGAGGTGAAGCAGGAAGAACGCCGGGTCATCGGGAATAGCGTATTCTGTGAATTTTTGGGAAATGGTACGAACTGAGGTCCAAAATTCTGTCAGTTTAGGGCAGGCCCAAAAAATATGTAGGATTGTCCCTGTTTCCTCCTGACATCTCCAACATCTATCTGACGTGCCGGGAAAAATAGAGCTCAGACGGCTAGGTGTCAAGTACCATCTGGTCAATATTTTAAAATTGGTTTCTTGGATTTTGGTACATATGGACGATTTAAGGGAATGTCCTATTATGTTTAGCATCTGTGAGGTCGTAAAGGTGCGGTCCAGATCCGTCTCCCATTTTCGCAAGCATGGAAGGTGCGGCTGCTCTCAGGGGGTGGTCAACATTGCATAGGTCGCAGAGAGCACTTGTCTGATAGGTTCCGTTCCAGAGCAGAGCTCCTCAAAAGGTGTCAGTGGGTGAGAATAATTCTGCGGGCTGGGGAGAGAGTGGAGGAAATGATGGACTTGTGCCGCAGGCCAGAATGCAAGGCGGAACGGGCCTACAGTTTCCATGAGCTCCGCCACAGTAGGCCACCTCCCCTCTTTCACGAAACTATGGGCCCTATTATAATTGGTCTCACGCAATGTCGGGAAAGCCAACCCAGGTATACCTGGGGGGAAACGTGGGTGGCCTAAGATCGGGGTCAGTGGAGACTCCGTAGTCGTCAAAGACGCCGCCAGGGACGCTCAATAGCTTTGGCGCAGCGTATTTCCTATCAGCGGGTGTGATTTAATCTCCTCCGATAGGGAGCTATAGCACCATAACGCGCTCTCCAGGGGGATGTCCATTTGAGCACTCTCTATTTGAACCCATTTTTTCAATGCCAGGTGGCGTCCCCAGTCTACAACTCTGCCCAAGTGAACCGCTCTATAGTATTTCCTGATGTCCGGCAGTGCTAGACCCCCATACCGCTTTGGAAGGGATAATTGGACACAAGGTATTCTAGGTTTCTTCTGTGCCCACACAAATCTGGTAAACAAGGCCTGTACCTGTGCAAAATAAGAGGGAGGTATCCTAACTGGCAGGGCCTGAAATAAGTATAGAAATTTCGGTAAAATGCTCATCTTTATCAAATTGCACCTCCCGAACCAGGAGTGCAAACCTGTGTGCCATTTTTCCAGCAACTTCCGAGTTTCAGCTAATACTGCCTCTTTTAATGAAATACAGAACCGCATATTATTTTGTGGTGTTATATGTATGGAATTAGTTAAAGATAACAAAAAAGGCAGTAAAATGGATCCAGCTAGCAAAAGTAGATCCCCCAGCAACAATAGAACCCCCATAACAATATACCCCAAGCAACAGTAGATACACCTCAGCAACAACAGACCTCACCAGCAACAACAGATCTCTCAGCAGCCAGCATCAATAGACCATCCAGCACACCCAGGACCCCTTGCAAATACATACTGTACATTCAGTGCTGGAGGTCACTTGTGTGGCCACTGAAAAAAATACCTGCCTTTTTTTAATCCTTATAAGGCTGTCCTTGGTAAATGGATAGGAAGCTTTATTATGTTCAATAAACAATAGAGATCATGAATGGTTGCACTCCAACAGATCCACTTTACGAAACATGCCAACCTTGATCTAATTTACCCACTATATATAATTCTGCCTGTTGGAATTTTATCATATCAATAAAGTGGCTCTATTGGAGTGTGGCCGTCCAAGTTCTCTATGGTATACTGTGCAGTTTGCGAGCTGGATGTGCAGCTTCTCGGCAGGTGTGTGGGTGGTGGGTGGTGGATAGCATGGACTGGCCTGAAGAAGTGGTTCTTTAGTGTATTGTTTGAATTTTTGTTGACATGTCTTTAGTTGCCTCCTGGTTTCTGTCCGAGGCCAAAAGAATGTCATGCATCTCAAGATTCTTCATGGCCATTTTTTTTTCATCTGGAGAAGGGAGGAGGGGCTTTCTCAGCTAAGCCCACCCTCCTGTCTGCATGCCTGACCTTCTGAAAGTGTGTAAGTGTGTAATCGTGTAAGTGAGTACACCCCTCACATTTTTGTAAATATTTATAATATTATATCTTCTCATGTCACAACACTGAACAAATTACACTTTGCTACAATGTAAAGTAGTGAGTGTACAGCTTGTATAACTCATCGCACAGCCATTAATGTCTAAACTGCTGGCAACAAAGTGGAAATGTCCAATTTGGGCCTAATTAGCATTTTCCCTCCCCGGTGTCATGCAACTCGTTAGTGTTACAAGGTCTCAGGTGTGAATGGGAAGCAGGTGTGTAAATTTGGTGTTATCTCTCTCACTCTCTCATACTGATTACTGGAAGTTCAACATGTCACCTCATGGCAAATAACCCTCATGCGGATCTGAAAAAAATAATTGTTGCTCTACATAAAGATGACCTAGGCTATAAGAAGATTGCCACGACCCTGAAACTGAGCTGCAGCACGGTGGCCAAGACCATACAGTGGTTTAACAGGACAGCTTCTACTCAGAACAGGTCTTGTCATGGTCGACCAAAGAAGTTGAGTGCAAATGCTCAGTGTCATATTCAGAGGTTGTCTTTGGAAAATAGATGTATGAGTGCTGGCCGCATTGCTGTAGAGGTTGAAGGGGTGGGAGGTCAGCCTGTCAGTGCTCAGACCATACACCGCACACTGTATCAAATTGGTCTGCATGGCTGTCGTCCCCAAAGCAAACCTCTGCCAAAGATGATGCACAAAAAAGCCTGCAAACAGTTTGCTAAAGACAAACAGACTAAGGACAAGGAACCATGTCCTGTGGTCTGATGAGACCAAGATAAACTTATTCGGTTCAGATGGTGTCACGCGTGTGTGGCGGCAACCAGGTGAGGAGCACAAAGACAAGTGTGTTTTGGCTACAGTCAAGCATGGTGGTGGGAGTGTCATGGCCTGGGGCTGCATGAGTGCTGCCAGCACTATAGAGCTACAGTTCCTCGAGGGAACAATGAATGCCAACATGTACTGTGACATACTGAAGCAGAGCATGATCCCCTCCCTTCCGAGACTGGGACGCAGAGCAGTATTCCAACATAACAATGACCCCAAACACACCTCCAAGTCTTGCTAAAGAAGCTGAGGGTAAAGGTGGGTAAAGCATGTCTCCAGACCTAAACCCTATTGAGCATCTGTGGGGCATCCTAAAAAGGAAGGTGGAGGAGAGCAAGGTCTCTAACATCCACTAGCTCTGCATTGTCATTATGGAGGTGTGGAACAGGACTCCAGTGGCAACCTGTGAAGCTCTGGTGAACTCCATGCCCAAAAGGGTTACAGCAGTGCTGAAAAATAATGGTGGCCACTTAGGGTCCAATTTGGACATTTTCAATTAGGGGTGTACTCACTTTTGTTGCCAGCGGTTTAGACATTAATGGCTGTGTGTTGAGTTATTTTGAGGGGGCGGCAAATTTGCACTGTTATACAAGCTGTACACTCACTACTTTACATTGTAGCAAATTACACATTGTAGCAAAGTGTAATTTCTTCAGTGTTGTCACATAAAAAAGATATATTATAAAATACTTACAAAAATATGAGGGGTGTACTCACTTTTTTGAGATACTATATATTGTACTGGGCATGCACAAGATTTTCTAGGTTGTTATCACAGTGAGGGTAGATGGATTCCAGGAAGTAAATGCTACATTAACTATCTGCCCTTATTTAAGATGACCTAGGGAGTGTTTTTTAAAGTGATTGTAAACAAAATAAAGCATGGACACATGGAGAGATGGGTGAGATTGCTCCGAATATTAAAAATAAATGAATTATCATTTTTTGTATGTGGTACTCAGATAAAGCTAAAGGGTAACTTTACTTTTCTGGGAAAATAAATAGCATGTAAAAAAATTATAATATAGCATATACAATTGCTACACAAGTCATATTGTCTTATTGTATTGTGTAATTTGCTGTAATTTTCTTTAAATGCAATGCAATATACCAACCTAGAGGTGTTCTGTAACATACGCTGTGTTATTAGCTTGCTGATTTTCCCAGAAATCTATACTAAGATATACTAGATTTTGGGCATTTTCTAGAAAAGTCATGTTTGGTGAGATACTCCCAAAGGGAAATCAAATCTAAAGGGATACAGATCCTGGCAGTCTCCGCATTAGAACCCTGCAAGTGCAGTAGCTGATTGATAATTATAAAACCACTGCCATTAACATTTTCTGTGCTCTTGGACACAAACAGCTGTTTTTTGCAGAATAACAAAAGGTAGGAATTTACAACAAAGTTTGTTTAAAATCCCTGCAATGCACATAGATCATCCAGAGGGGAATGTTTTTTTCTCAACAAAAGTAAAGTTACACTTTAAGTTCCACTTTAATACAGGCTTGTCAATTTGTACTGTACATGATACTTTGATGTATAAAGTTTTAAATGTTACATTAGATGATCAATTTAAACTCAGCAACATTACTAATGTTCTAAACCCATGTGTAATGGTGTGAAAACAGCTCTAGGAATTTATGCCGTTGATCGTCTACGAAGATGATTGGAACTAAGATGAATTGCAGACAGAAAGCTGGAAAAAAGAACAAAAGCTGGAAACCAGATTAAATAAAAAAAATACATTCTCCCTTAATTTTTCTCTCTGGAGCTTATTTTCTACCAGCCTCTCAACTTTTAGTAACCATAATTGTGCAGCACAACCATCAAAAAATAATGGATTTGAAAACACGCGTTGAGTGTGGGACTTAATTTGCAAATTAAAATTATAGAAAAATATTTATGCCAAATCCATGATAACTGAAAGAAGATCACTGTCTAGACTTTGAAACGCATTGCTTAATTATATAAGACAGACAATCACAAACAGAATATTAAGACAATTTACTATTACCAAGGTAATGCTACAAAAACAGATTAAACTGCTCAATTTTAATAAAAATTTCCAGAGGAAATTACCATAAAATAAGCAATAAAATGTAGGAAAATAAATATACAAAATTGCTAAGAATGTTTTTATAAAAATACATGAATATAATATGATAATTATAAATGATCTCCACAAGCATTCTATTACTATTCATTGTTTAGTTAATAGATCTGAGGGTAGCACGTCAGCTGGAGACCTTGTTTTGCATATCTCTGTGCTCATTAGTAAAAAGCCACTAAACAGTTTTAAAAAAGTGACAGCTTATTAAAGCCAGCATAGGGAAGTCTTCCCATGTCATTTGCTCATCTAAAATCTTCTTAGAGCTTGATGTATTAATAGATGTCACACAAGCACTTCTGAGAACATCAAAGATGTCTCCTACTCGGTTTCTCACAAATCCATGAAAACAAATGTCAACCCTCAAAGCGATGAGAGAGAGAGAGGGGGGAAAAAGCCTATTTAGACACCTTTCAAGTTGGAACTGTACACAATATGTTGTGTGAAACACCTGTCTTCACAAGTGAGTATTATAAAATGCAGGCTACACAATTTTTCAATGTTTATAAATTTCCTTATGAAACCAGTAATCATGAAAATATAAAAATGATACAAATAATTCTGGTTTACCTCAATTTCATATGAGGTCAGTTCCTTGGCGTAGAAATTTAAACCTTGCTCTCTTAGAGGAAAAAGCCTGCAAAAGAAAAAAAAACACTACAATGTGAGTGTTATCAAAATGCCTAGATTTAGGTGTCTTTTTTTTTCAAAATACTTGTTATTTTACAGGTTTAGGTGATAATCACATAATTAATGAGGCAAAGTGGGCTGAAGACAATCTTGGTCACAGGATATAATGCACAGTACAAACTTGTAAGGTACAGGCTTCAGAGGTGAATCCCAGGCAAACAGATAAATACACAGTTTAAATACACGTATGTCTAATGTTTATCTTCCAAAACAGCTGACACACATTTTTGACCTTGTACAGCCAGACATGTAACACATAAAGTTACTGATTAAAGGCGAAGTTCACCTTTTTTTTTCTAAGATCCAGCTCCTCGATGTACCAATATACCATTAATCTACCTCGGTTGCAAAAAAAAATACAAGCTTTCTGTGATTTTGAGAACAAGGCCTTTCCTTAGCCCTTGCTATATTTCTTAGAAAGGTTCAGTGACTTCCTGGTATACAGACAGAGACAGAGAAACCAGTAAGACACAGGAAGAAGTTTACCAGCTGACCTCATTAGCACACACCTTCACCCATCAACTAAGTTTTAACAGCATCACCAGCATTTCTCCACACATACATTTTCCTGGCTTCCTCAGTGTTCCTTCAGATGGGCTCAGGCATCCTGCTAAATTCCCTAGGGCATGCAGCCTATGGGACACCCCTGATGTAGTGCAAGGGCCTGGTTGGATTGGATACAGAGTGATTGGATAGATGGTGTCCTCCTATTATATAGTTTTGTTATATAGTTATAGACGCTTTCAGTGTCATTAATTGTTAATGGTATACCAAACACTGAAGCAAACACACAGCATGTGCAAAACGAAACATGCGCTCCCACTACTCTAGGTGTGAATGAGGGCTTGGAAGTGAAAGTGAAATTGGTGTGTTTACACGAGAACAATGAGGCTCCATTCACATCTTTGTGTTTCCAAACATATGGCAAACCACACAGAAAATGCACACTTTGCCATGCATTTCAGAAATGCTGAAAATGTGCATCGTGCCTGTGTTGTCATTACATGTTAAAGACACCCCAAGTGCGACAAACGCACTGAAAACTGTGGTAACGCACCATGCTCCAATCCAAAAACAGTTCTGGAGCCTCTCTGTGGTGATTGCTGCATGTAGGGAAGCTCATTCAAGTGAATAGGCTGCCCTATGCGTGATGAATGAAAACGCTCCAAAACAAATGCATGCGAGAATATGAGTTTTCGCTATGTGGAGATGTGCATGAGGCCTGACAATTGATTGCCGCCATCCACTCCCTCCTATGTACTTGTATAAAGATGGCCATACACTATGCAATCTGATTGTACAATCTCTGTACAATTTTCTTTAGATTTACCAGAACATTGGAAGAGGAAGGCACACCTAACCAATCCATTCAATTTGTATCAAATAAGCCCTTTTACTACATAGCTGATGGGAGATCTAAAGGAGATTGTACAATAAGATTGTATAGGAAGCAGGTGGAAGGTGGTATTGTAATGTGGGAGGTGTGACCCAAAGTGGTGAACACACCCTATCACACTCTCTACTGTGATGCAAAAAGGGAGTAAAGGCTTCTGGGAGATGACCTAATAGGAAGTGAAAGCTGAGAGAATCTACAGGAAGTGATGGAATCTGAAAATCATTAAAAAAATTCAAATAAACTGAAAAGATTTTAAACCTCCTGTGGATAAAGTGAGAGAAATGCACATTGGGATTGCTGGGCCAGAAATCACATTGAAAATGCTTCTATTTATTATGAAAAGTGAAATTCTGCCCGAAAAGGCGAACTTATCCTTTAAGCGATTCTTTTGCCTGTTCAACAATTCACCTTCAAATATCATCTGTCTGACTTCTGTTTGTTCATTGGTCATAGAGTTGCCATCATCCCTTCCTATTAACAAGGAAGTAATCAAGGAAGCAGAAAAGCTGAACCAGGAAGAAGTGTATGCAGTGTGGGAGAGGTGTGCAAATCACAAGACTGGTTGGTCAGAATTACAATTCCCATGGCAGGAAAAATAGTGACCATGGGGGTTATTTACGAAAGGCAAATCCACCTTGCACTACAAGTGTAAAGTGCACTTGAAACTTCACTGGGAAGTGCAGTCGCTGTAAATCTGAGGGGTAGATCTGAAATGAGGGGAAGCACTGCTGATTTTATCATCCAATCATGTGCAAGTTAAAATGGCATTTATTTTTTTCCTTGCATGTCGCCCATGGATCTACAGAGACTTCAGTTCCAAGTGCACTTTCAGTGCACTTTGCACTTGTAGTGCAAATTGGATTTGCCTTTCGTAAATAATCCCCATGTCTATTTCCACAGTGTAGTAAGCTGCTTGCCTTAAGTTCCACTATAACAGGCATATATAAGTGAGAGCAGGAGCCATCACTTACCATTGTATATAAGTATGATTATGTTCCAATTTATCATAGTCTGATTTCCATTTGTTTAGAATGTCTTCAATATATACTCCTGCATGAAAACAAAGCAGCATTCATGAAGCAGAACCAAACATTTACAAACAAACAAACAAACAAAAACAATCATACACACTGGCTATTACTAACTGTAGCAAACATTTAAAGCAGTATTAAACCCAAAACTTCAGTGTATAAAATTTCAGCTCACCAATTCTTAGATGTGGTTGATGCATTTGTTTTCTTTTTTTTTCTATGCTTTTTTCTCTTAATTTCACCTGGTGATCCAGTCAGTAAGACTGTTATTTTTTAATGTCACAGTGGTTCTCAACTTCAGTCCTCAAGTACCCCCAACAGAACATGTTTTGGGAATTTCTCTTAGATAATATAGCTGTCCAAAATACCAAACCATTGACTCTGATTTAAAACACATGTGCAAGATGAAGGAAAACCTGCAAACATGGTGGTTATTTACGAAAGGTAAATCCACTTTGCACTGCAAGTGCACTTGGAAGTGCAGTCGCTGTAAATCTAAGGGGTAGATTTGAAATGAGGGGAAGCGCTGCTGATTTTATCATCCAATCATGTGAAAGCTAAAATGCTGTTTTTTATTTTCCTTGCATGTCCCCCTCGGATCTACAGTGACTTTTCTTCCAAGTGCACTTTCAGTGCAAAGTGGATTTTCCTTAGTAAATAACCCCCATGGCCTGTTAGAGGGTTGAGACCCACTGCTTTAACAGACCAAGCTGTACGAATGAACTAGCACTTAGAGGGCTGAGACAAATCATTTAATACTGACAGGGATGAATGATCAGCTTTTATTCATAAATGTAGAACCTTTGTCCCAAATGGAAAAAAGTTTTGCTGTAACTGCTTTTAAAGTTTTAACTGGAATTAAACATTAATTTGTTAGTCAAGTCCATCTAAATCTGCTAGTCTAAACCTGGCTATAGATGGGTCAAAATTCAGCCAGTTCAGCAGGAACCAGCGGCATTTTGATCCATATATGGCCGTTCCTGTTTATGAAAGGTTGATTTATTGATTGACCTCTTATGAACAGGACTGCTGGAAATTTTCAGTTCGATCAGCACTGCAGACAATAGGCTGCAGCGTTGATTAGTGTATTCCAACAGGGGAGACTCACTGCTGTCAGAATACAAAGACACATCCTCACCAAATGTGTGGATGGGGAAAATTGGCTCGGTTTTTGTTTCATTCAGCCAGCTGTCTAAAAAAAAAATGGAATCATGTATGTCTTCCCTTGAGTACAATGGAATGAAATAAAGGTCTTGGTGGTCTGTTCTGGGAGTGAGAAGACCCACTGGTGATACAGACATTGCCCTTTTTTAGGTTGGAGAGAATCAAGCGAAATATAACTAGGATAGTGTGGAGATTATCCACAAAGTGCATTCAGACTCTTAATAATAATGAATCTATTTGTTTGAGTGAGAATTTGAGGGGAGGAGGCACAAACAAACACTAACAAACACTAGTGTGTGTTTTTTTCTTCCGAAGGAAGTGGTCACAGAATATATACAGTAACATATTTGTGTGAAGTTTGTCTTGCATTTTCATATTAATTCACTTAGATATGAAGTTTTGTGTTTGCACAGAATGGCACTTTTGCAATTAAATACTTTCCTAGCACAAAATGATATAAGGTTCATACTGATGAACTTTATAATATAGAGTTACATATAATTCATTTATGGATAATTAATTTAGCACTTTATGGTAAAAGATCCTTCATTTTTTTTCCCACCATAGATTATATATTATATGTTACTGTTGAGTTTTTTTAAGTTCCATTTATATATTGCACTTTGAGAAGAATGTGATGTGATGTAATTATATAGGGTCATTTATATGGTTTGTAATTTACTGGGTCATTATAATCTTAAATAAGAACCCTCTTAGGTAGTGATGCTTCTCTTCTATGATGTCCAAAGATGTCTGCTTTACTACTTCCAGAATGCCCGGTACACTAAGACAGGAAGTGTGTTATTGGCTGGATTACTAGGAGAAATTAAGGAGAAAAAAAAGCCTAAAAAAAAAGAAAACGAATGCAGACACCACATCTAAGGATTGGTAAGCTGTAACATATTACAATTTTGTTTTGGTGTTTAATACTGCTTTACATTTATACATTGAGGCTTATTTACGAAAGGATTTGGGAATGTTCACACAATAAAATGTGTGACGATTTACATCAACTATCTAATCATGGGTAAAGAGAAACTGCATTGGATATTTGAAGTGAATCTTCATCCATTTTATATTGTGAACATTTTCAAATCCTTTAGTAAATCAACCTCAGTTGTCTTTTACACGTCAGATATTTATTCACCAAATTAAATAAATGTCCATGATAATTAACCTTATATTTAACCTTCAACTGTTTTATTTAAGAAGATAGTAAAAAAAATAATCCTCCGGTCAACTGGTGTTTGGAAAAAAAAAGTTTTTACCTCTTTTTTGTATATTAACCACTTCAATACACTTATACTCCCTTCCTGTCCAGATCAATTTTCAGCTTTTAGTACTCTTCCACTTTGAATGTCAATTACTCAGTCATGCTACACTGTACCCAAACAAAATTGTTATCATTTTTTTTCACACAAATAGAGCTTTCTTTTGGTGTTATTTTTATTTTTTGCGACATAAGTGAAAAAATTGCAAATATTACATTTTTGTTCATAAATTTGGGCCAAAATGTATACTGCTACATATCTTTGGTAAAAATAACCAATATTAGTGGATATTATTTAGTCTGTTGGAAAGGTAAACTCCACAAGCCATGGTGCAAATCACTGAAAATTGATCACACCTGATGCACTGATGGCCTCATTTCTTGAGGCCCTGAAATGTCAGGACAGTACAAATACCCCCCACTTGACCCCTTTTTGAAAAGTAGACAGTCCAAGGTATTTAGTAAGAGGCATGGCTAGTTTTTGAAGTTGCATTTTTTTTCCACAATTCTTGGGAAAATGAAGAAATTATTATTATTTTTTTTTTTTCTACACAAAATTGTCAAGTTATTTTTCACACACAGCATATGCATAATTCCAGTTACACTCCAAAATACATTATGCCACTCCTCCCGAGTATGGTGATACCACATGTGTGAGACTTTTTCACGGCCTGGCCACATAGAGAGGTCCAAGATACAGGAAGCAATGGAAGGCATCTAGGAGCATAAATTACACATATAATTTCATAACGACCTATTACACTTTTGAAGGCCCTGGAGCACCAGGACAATGGAATTACGCAAAAAATTACCCCATTTTGGAGATCAAACACCCCAATGTATATTTTATGAGGCATTATGAGTCTTTAAGATGTCCTCTTTTTCCACAAGTTTTTGAAAAACGTTTCTTTTTTTTTTTACACAAAGTTGTCAATTTATAAGATTTTTCTAACACATAGCGTGTACATAGCAAAAATTACACCCCAAAATAAATTCTGCTACACCTCCTAAGTATGGTGATACCACATGTGTGAGACTTTTACACAGCCTGGCCACATACAGAGGCCCAACATTGAAGTAGATCCTTCAAGAGTTCTAGGAGCATAAATTACACATCAAATTTCTCAACCACCTATTACACCTTTGAAAGCCTTGGAGCACCAGGACAACTCACAAAAAATTACTATACTATTTTGGAAAGTAAACACCCCAATGTATATTGTATGAAGCATAAGGAGTGTTTTGAACATGTCATTTATTTTCCAGGGAGCACCGCCAGGCGTTCAAGGAGCATAAATTACACATGTAATTTCATTCCTACCTGTCATACCTTTGAAGGTCCTGGAGCACCAGGACAGTGGAATTATACACAAAATTACCCATTTTGAAAAGCAAACACCCCAACGTATATTCTACGAGGCCATGGGCTGCAGATAGGTACTTGGGTAATCTGATGGACTGCAGCTAGGTACTCGTGTACATGATGGGCTGCAGATAGGTACTCGGTACTCTGATGGGCTGCAGATAGGTACTCGGGTATTCTGATGGTCTGGAAACAGGTACTCGGGTACTCTGATGCACTGCAAATAGGTATTTGAGTACTCTGATGTGCTGCAGATAGCATACTTGGGTACTCTGATGCACTGAAGATAGTGTACTTGGGTACTCTGGGCTGGAGATAGGTACTTAGGTACTCTGGGCTGGAGACAGGTACTTGGGTACTCTGATAAGCAGGAGACAGGTACTCAGGTACTCTGATGGGGTCCAGATGGGTATTTGGGTACTCTGATGGCTTGGGACAGGTATTTGGCCCCTATGAGGGGTTGTGACAGGTACTCAAGTACTTTGATGGGCTGGTGACAGGTACTCTGATGGGCTGGTGACAAATACTTTGATGGGCTGGTGACAAATACTTTTTATTACAGTTGTTCCTGCCAATGTCATATTACCAAGGCCCGATAAGGAAGTGGTTATAATTCACAGGGGTCCATTTGATAACATTTTCTTCTGGAAAATGTCAGAATCTCATGTTTGCGCTATAACACATCGGAGCCCCCTTTTACATTACAGTCACTCCCCCATATGTCACTGTCTTCAGGGATCCCTTCACATTACAATCCCCCCTTAACATCACAGCTTCCCCTTTACATCGGGGTCCATAGTCCCACTTTACATCACAGACCTCCTTCACATCACTGTCTCCCCTTTAAAGCAGTCCAATAGTGTCCTCAGTTCCCTTCACATCCCAGTGCCTCCTTTACACAACACAGTGGCCCCTTTTACACATCACACCTATGCAAGGTGGTATGCTGACAGTAAATTAATGGTCTGCTTGTCACATGAAAAAAAAAAAAAACAAGCAACAAAACCTGAATAGCACACTGCAAAAGTGTGATTCAGCCCTAATCATACAGCAGGCAATGCTACCATGACCAAGGCGAATAACCTTAAACTAGGGTTGCACCAATACTAGTATTGGTATCTGTGCTGATACTGAGTATTTGCAGAAGTATCAGTACTCGTGCAAATGCACCGATACCTTAAACTGATACTTTCAGGCTCGGTTCTTTGAGCTGTCAGTGGGTCTCCCCAATGTTAAAGAAGTCCAGTAATTGGAGCTGTCAAAAAAAAAAAAGCAGTCGGCAATGTTTATTAACAACATTGCTCAGCCCTGAAACACTAAAATAAAAAGAAACATTGTTTCTTTTTGTATATTTCTGTTTCTTCATCTGCAGATCAAAGGGATGAACAAATGTTCCTCTGTTTAACCCCTTAATTTACTCTAATCAGCCTTAACCCCCCTAGCGGTAATCCCGAGTCTCGGGTTGGGAATTTAATAGCAGGAGCGGTAACCCCTGAGCCAGACTCGGGATCGCTTCGCTTGATGCAGGGGAGGACGCAGTGAGACTTACTTACCTTGTCCCCTGGATCCAGCGATGTCCGCCGCGCTGTGTGATCGAGCTGTCCTCCGCTCAATTCACAGTGCCGAGTGCCGCCGAGCTCCGTTCCCTGCGATGTTACGGTGCACTGGAGCGGAGATTGGCGGCAAATTCAAAAAAGTAAAAAGACACAAAACACACACACAACTGTAATCTTACAGATTACAGTACTGTATTACAAAATTACACACCCCTTTTGTCCCTAGTGGTCTGTGCAGTGCCCTGCATGCACTTTTATATTATAAATACTGTTTTTTCTGCCTGGAATTTGGAGATTGTCCATAGCAACCAAAAAGTGTCCCTTTTTCAGTGTTTTAGGATTTGATTACATTATTGAATAATTTTTATTATTCTTTATTATATTATAAACTTTATCCTACCCGGGATGTCTGCTAGACTCTGGTTTGAAGAGATTTAAGAGCATTATTCCTAAAAATTACAGGACTACAAAATAAAACGCCAAATTTCCATGCAAAATAATTGTACCGCTTTCAGCACCTAATTCCAGACTGAATCATACCGCCAGGGAGGTTAATTAACTCCCTATTCTCCTCCATGTAATTATTATTTTCCTGCTTTTTTCCTTTTGTTCAGATCGATTTTATAAACGATAAACAATTAAAAAAATTTTTTGTTTGCTTTGTTAGTGAATATTTTTACACATATATATATTAAAATATATTTACACATTTCACATTGAAAAAGCGCTACATTAAAAAAAAATATAAGAAAATTATTATCAGTACATTTGATGACTTGACAAATGTCATTTTGAAAGTACTTCATGTTTTCATTTACTTTTAAAATTTGATTTTAGAATGAATGTAATTTTCCAAACAAAAGTCACATTCACGGTTAGAAATGTGTTCAATAAAAATTTTCTATCCTGCTCCTTTGCGTATTCTCGTCACTGAAGTTAAAAACAAACATCAGTTTTACTCCACTAACAATTCGAAAATCAAACACACATTCCAGACAAAATGTTTCTAGAATATGGCCAGTTTAAGTGTTGTAAATACTAATGCTGTGTGATACATAGAATATACAGTAATGTCTTACAGGGGTATTCAGAGCCTTAAACAATTTTCATTTTAATGAATAACAAGTATTTCTCATAGGCAAGAGGCTAAATACTTTTGAAATATGCTGTATGTAGATACTATATAGAAAGGATATTTTTTACCAAAAATGGTGGCTAGTAGCAACTAGGTTTCCCAACTGCTTTAGTTGGAGAAGAATATCTACAAAAGGAGTTGCAAAACATGAGGGCTTACCCTGCATTCTAACCTTATTTTTATCATTAATAAAGAAACTCATTTTAAAAACTTTAAAAAAACTTGTAAAAAAAAAACTGTTCTAGTCTCCCTCTCAAATCCCATTCAGCATTATGATTTGTTAGTTGAAGGTTCTAGGCTATGCTACATTGTTAGTTGAAGGTTCTAGGCTATGCTACAGTCACTGCCTGATCTTTTTAAAATATAAGTAACTCTACTCTCTAAATTCTTCATTAAATAAAAATAAATAAATAAACAGCAGCTGAACAGGACTCCTATGTTCAAAGGAAAACGACAGCAATATCACAGTTAAGGACCCACATCGGATGAATTTCCACTTTCACTGGCCTTATTATAGCCCCTGATAACAAGATATGTGAAAATGTAACTTTCAGTGAAGAAAAAAAGATTACGAAGCTCTCACTCAAACTTAGGACCCATATACAAAGATATTTAAAGGACTTTCAACTGTACGTACATACCAGTATATGCCATAGAATTGACTTATTCCCACTCCCTAAATTTGTAAATACTTTGTTCATACTGGGCTGTATAAAAGAGAGACTGAACAGTGAACACACACAGCTTCTGCTGTGCCTTCTCTTAAGTATAATGTTTTTTTTAACAGTTTGTGACACCAGTGCCATAAGTACACCTTATATTAAATTCACATATAATATAAATATGTTATATTAATAGTAAAAAAATATATAAAAAACATTTATAAAACATACAAAAACAAAATAATACTGACTCAAAACCTTTATAGTTTCTAATTTAAACTACTACTACTACTACTAATACTACTACTACTACTGCTCAACCGATGCTCATTTAGCTTTTTTAATACAAATGCAGCTATCTAATTCTTCTCCATTCATGCTATTTGTAATGCATGTAAATTTAATTCCACCATCAACCTCCTTGATGGTATTTCCGAGTGTGGCTCGGGGTGGATTTTCAGCACCAAAAGTGGTAACCGTGAGCCACACTTGGGAGCACATCTCAGTATCCAGGTACAGCTCACTCACCTTGTCCCCAGGATCCTGCGATGTCCTCCCCACTCTGTGTGAGAGCCGTCCTCCGCTCGATTCATCACAAAGCCAAGCTCTGTTCCCTGGAAGCATTGCGACGCACGGGAACGGAGAACGGCGCCAAAGCCGAAAAGTGAAACACACACACAATGCATACAGTACACTGTAATCTTACAGATTACATTACTGTATCAATTTTTTCACATCCCTTTTGTCCCTAGTGGTTTGTCCAGTGTCCTGCATGCAGTTTTATATCATACATACTGTTCTTTCTGCCTAGAAACTGGAGATTGTCCATAGCAACCAAAACTGTCCCTTTATATCAAAAGCAGTTTTAGACCTGCTAGAAAACAGTGATAATAAATTAGAATCATTTGCAGAATTGAGTGATAGTGATTTGTGGGGAAATCCATCATCAAACACTGAAAGTAATGACAGCGACAATTCTGCAACTGAGCAAATTTCAGTGTTTTTGATTTGATTACATTATTGAATCATTTTTATTATTATTTGTTATAATTATTTATAGTTATTTATTATATTACAATTTATGATTTCGTGTTTCAAACTTTATCATACCCGGGATGTCTGCTAGACTCTGGTTTGGACAGATTTAAATAAGTTATTCCTAAGAATTACAGGCCTACAATATAAAACACCAAATTTCCATGCAAAATAATTGTACCACTTTCAGCATCAGAAATCTGACATAATCATACCGCCAGGGAGGTTAACATACCATCAGGCTTAAAAGGGATCTTGTTCATGTAAAATCTGAGATTGCACAAGTCATTTTGACAACGTAGATCTTTAAAATTCTGCTGGAAAACAAAGAAAGATACCTAGTGATATTCTGCCTGAACCAAGTATCATCATTAACAATGGATGTATCAGTAGGAATTTTTTATGGGTAAATTTATCAGTACTGCATATTCTTTACCATTACTGCAGAAGGAGATCCTGTCAGAATAGAAGTTTGGGGATTGCCAATGCTGACTTGCCTTTAAATGTAAGCATTTGGGTGGGTTATCGTTACCATCCATTTTATGCTACTATAGTAAGTCAATGACCAAAGAAAGCTAATGCATTTGTAACTCTTATAAACCTGCATACTTATTTATGGTCAGAAACTCAAATAGTGAAGCAAGGATGAGGATGAAAGCCACAAATCTTCCCCCCCTTAAGCATAACATTTTGCCATTAGCGGCTTCCATATTTCTATCTTAACAGGTTCGATTTAAACCATTTTTTTCATACTGTATACTGTCTATCAGAAAGATAACTCCATTCCACAATTTTCAAAAGTACTGATGCATTGTGCACCCTCCCCCCCCCCCCCCCCCTTTTCCACCTGCCCTTTTTTTTCTTATGAATTATTCAAATATCCTCCCTGTTATTAGACTGGGATTTACCCAGATACTTAATGCTACAGATGATCGATATACACTGTTTTCATTTTCATTGTTTCTTTAAGATGGAAGCTTGTTGCAATTTGTTATATTTGTAATATCCCTTATATTGAATCTCGTACTATACCAATTGTATGGCTAAGATATTGTTAAATGGTATAACTGTATAAGCAATATTTTTCTTCAATAAACCTTGTTTAGAAAAAAGAAAAGTACTTAATTTGCTTCTTACATTTGGTTTTTGGATTGAATGTACTTTCCCAAGAAAAAAATTTCCATCCTACTCCTAATTTTCTCTTCACTGTGTTTGAAAACAGTTTGACCCCTCTAACGATTAGAAAACCCAATGAACGTTCCAAACATGAAACATTTTAAATACAATTCTACTAGCCTATGGCTAACTTTACACACTAACTAGGGTTTATTCACTAAAGGAAAATAAACTGTGTACTTTCTAAAGTGCAGTTAAACTCTGCGAGAGCAGTTGCCCCAGAGCTTAGTAAAGTAGGAAAAGCTCTGCTCAATTCCATCATCCAATCATATGAAAGCAAAAGGGCTGTTTTTTAAATTAATAAATTTTCCTTGCATGTGATTGGGTATTCTTTGCTAAGTGAAGCTTTACCTCATTTACTAAGCTCTGGAGCAACAGGACTAGCAGAGTGCAACTTTGCAAAGTGCACAGTCTTTTTGCCTTTAGTAAATCAACTCTAGAGGATCACAGGGGTTGATTTACTAAAAATTCAGAGTGCAAAAGTTGGTGCAGCTGTGCAAAGTTGCCAATCAGCTTCTAACTTCAGCTTGTTCAACTAAGCTTTGCTAACACAACCTGGAAGCTGATTGGTTTCTCTGCAGAGCTGCACCATATTTTGAACTCTCCAGTTTTAGTAAATCAACCCCTAAGTCTCCTCAAAAGAAAAAAAGGACAGGGGCTGAGATTCGAAGGGATGCAAAACTCAGATATTTTAAGGCTGGGTGCACAGTAGCTGAGGCCGTGGCTCACAGCAGAGGTCCGGTGCATGTCTGTTCACTGCTTCAGGTGTGAATTAGGTCAGAATTTTTGGCTGAATTCACACCTGAAACGGACCAGAAGAAGCACTGGACCCTTCTATAATTTGGATCGTGACTGCCCCGGAGGTGCGTGAACCAGCTCCATTGAGAGCTGGTCACACTCTCCTAACATGCGAATTGGATGTGGGGAAATCCACATCCAATTCGCATCAGTATAAACCCAGACTAAAAATGTTGAGGTTGGAGTCCTTGTTTAAATAGTCCATGAGAGGTAAGGGTATGTTATACCAATTCAAGAGCTGAAATTATGATTTTTGCAAATGAACAATGTTGACCGTTTCTGTTTAGTTCTATTTTAACACAAAGAAGACACCTTGAAAAAAAAAACATGGATAGAGGAAAAGGATGTCATAGAAATCTTACTGGGTATTGGTGTCGATACTTGCACAAATCTCTTGCTGCATAAAAGCTTCTCTTTGGTTTGATGTTCTGTTCCAATGCATTGCTGTCATTCTGAAAAATACAGATTGAAAGATTAAAAGCATAGTAATAAAAATTCCATAGATTTCACTGTGGGAAAGCAACACATTTACCTAAAGGTTTAAATATGGTCTCCCATTGAAGAAAATATACAAAGATTATTATCACTGAGCAAAATATTCCCCACATGTCTCCTGAACTGTTTTTTTTGTACAGGAGTTCTCATTATATGTGTGTCTTCCTATTTAAATTGAAAACAGTGGGATCTGTCTGTTCCCCCATGATGTTAGACTGAATGACTCAGAATAATGCAAATGACACAGGTACATTGAGGAAAGCAGGAGAGTAGTGAGATCTGTCTAGGGAACAATTAGTATCTTTCCCAAGAGCAGCCTTTATGTGCAGTGCTGTGCAAACATTTCAGTCCAATATACAGTCCAAGTAGAGGCTTACATCGGTACCCCGTCCTCTGTGCTGGCAGGCCTTATCAACACTGTCCCCCAGTCTAGTGTGCCCACAGCTTAGATTACACAGCACACAATTATTTCAAATAATACATGCTTGTATAAATCAATGAAAAGCAACAAGAAAATATAGGTAATGACATTCCTGACCTCTCTTTTTGAAAATGCTAGCTGCCTGGCTGTCATGCTACTCCAATGGCTTCAATACTTTGAGACAATGAGAAAAAGCAAGTATGTAGGTGAGGAGTTCTGACTTCATTTCTTCTATGAAAATGAAAAAAATGAAAAATAAAAAAATAAAAAATGAAATCTGTGAACCTTTTCCGGGTCAAAGAAACTATAAAAGTAGCACACAGACAAGGAACTAGTATTCTTGGAAGACAACAAGGGGCAGCTCCCATGAATATATAAATAAAAACTAAATCTACCCCTAACCTAGACACTCAAAGTAATACTTAACATTAACCAACACTTACACTTAAAGTGGATGTAAACCCAAAATGTTTTATTTTGGCACAATATATTGTATGGGATTTCAGATCAGCTGTGCCTAGTCTTGCCACAAAGAGTTAATCCAGCTCTGAGCAATCCTCATATCTTTTTTCAGTGAAATAAAACAAACTTTTCGTTCTTGCTCCTTGCTGTGATTGACAGGTGATTTACATATCTCGTGCACTAGCCTAAGGTTATTTTTTAATTCCCACCCCACTCCTTTCTTCTGCTGCTCTGCAAGGATTGGCTGCTCCACACCTCAGCATGATTTGGCATGTTGAAGTCATGTGGGGACTTCTTAGGGTTTTGACTGGATGTTAGTGATCATAGCAGAAGTTCAGTGTAAGAAATACACAGGAGAAAATGCATGTTGATAAGGGGAGTGTAGAGGTGGGCGGGGAGTCTACTGACATCACGACTCCATCCACTGAGCCCTGGAAAACAGACCCACTCACAAAATCGGCAGTTTTTCGGGTCTCGTAGCAGACAGAGGGGAGACATTTGACAGATAAGTATTATACATGCAGGAGGCATGAATATCCTTCTAGATAACCAATATTGCAGTAGTTTAGAAAGAATGAGAGTGGGTTTACATCCACTTTAAGCCATAAACTTCATCCTAAACCCAACATTTAAACTAAATTACTGTATTACACATTTTTTGACAACTGTGCTGGCAGCATTGTTTTTTTTCATATTTTTATTGTAATTTTGATTATACATTAATTTATTATAGGTGTACGGCCCCATCATGCAGGTGTTTGGGGTGTAAGCAAAGCCCAAATAATACACATAAAGTACAACCATAGCAGATATTATCACCAATAGAAAATAAAGTTGTACAGTCGATAAAAAAAATTTTCAAAATGAGTTTTGCATTCTTCACAGTCTAGCTCACAACTGATTGGTAGGAATGACCAAGGAGCAAGCACTTCTAAAGAGATGGCGGGGATACCTACCTCCTTTCAATAAAAGGAAGAACAGAAAACACTTTGCTATTTTTTTACCCCCTTTTGCTCTGTACACATTTCCAGTTGTAAATTCTTCTGCACAGTTTATGAAGGCATTTGCTTTAAATAAATTATGATTGAAGGGTTCCTGACATTGAAAAAACCAAATATGTCAACAACATAACCGATAATCTAATTTTTATCATAAAGATGAGATGCACTTATGCTATAAATGCTTAGCCAGTTAATTGTAATGCATCTATGATTTACGCTACAAAAGCGTACATCTCTTTCGTACATATAAATCCTTCATGGTATATTAAATGAGTCACTCTATCCCCTGAGACTAGCAGAAGTTGAAATGATAAGTAAAAAATAGAGCTTAGCATAGAGAAATTTCTGATAAGAATATATAGACTTGCATATGCTGCAAGGAAATCTGCTTCATATGTCGCATTTGTTACAACAAATCAAACAGCTATTAGACATGAGCTTGAGGCATTAACTCCACAAGTTTAAATGTTTAATTAAACAACTTAAAGCATAACTCCACAAAGGCTTCCACAAAAAAAAAAACATACAAGATTAGCATATATTCTAATTAATAAGGATTCTTTACAAGTATTTTACTGACAGTTTATATGTTGTAGGGCTTTCCCCCAGGGAGTTTATGTTCAAGTGCTGAAAGCATATAAGCAAATATATGTTAAAGGGGGTTTTCACTTTCAGCTAAATAGTGGAAAACCCTTTGACTTTTCGTGCCTGGCAGCATAGATAGCAATCAGAAGTTCTCAAGCAGCTGCAGGGCTCCTGTCCATTTCCTGGCTTTCTTCAGCTCCATAGTAAGCCAGCACAGTTCCTGCCAAACTTGCATGTGATTCAAATAATCCATAATTTACTACAATAATAAATACACACATTTTTAAATGGATGCAAAATAAAAATATGTAAATGTTAAAATTATATTTAAACGTTATTAAACCCAAAAGCAAACATTTATTATATTGCAGCTTATCAATTCTTATGCCGCGTACATACGATCGGACTATCCGGCGGACTTTCTCTTAATTCGATCATGTGTGGGCTCCAGCGGACTTTCTCTTCCCAAAATTGTCCTCCACTCGGCTTTTAGCGAACAATCCGTTAGTCTGTATGCTAGTCCAGTGGACTAAAACTGACACTAGGGCAGTTATTGGCTACTGGCTATGAACTTCCTTATTCTACATCATCACGTTGGAATCTTTTGGAGTGATCGTATGTGGCCAAGTCTGTTCGCTTGAAAGGACCTCAGTTGCAAAGTCCATCGGATTGTCCACCGGACTAAGTCTGCCGGACAGTCTGATCATGTGTACGTGGCATTAGAGTTCATTCACACAGGGGCAACATGACTTGCAGCACGACTTTGGGAGGAAACTTGGACACGACTTGAGTATGAATCACAGCACGACTTGGGCGACTTCAACGCGACTTGGGGTGACTTACAACACGACTGCAGGGGGGGTTCCTCTTAAAATCCATACCAGACCTAAGGGCCTGGTTTGCCCCTGGAGGGGAACCCATGCCGGTTTTTATTATTAGAGAGGCGACTTTTCCTGTAAAGTCACTTCAATATAGATGGAGATCCGACTTGGAGGCAACTTCCATTGAATTCTATGGGTATAAGTCGCCTAGAAGTTGGATTGAAGTCGTACAGGAACCTTTTCTGAAGTCGGAGCAACTGCAGTAGTGTGCATTAAGACGGATCCATTCACTTACATTGATTTTTTAATGTAGCGTGACTTGAGGCGACTAGGGGCGACTTGGGGCGACTTGAAGTCGGATCCAAAGTTGCCCCTGTGTGAATAGACTCTTAGATATGATGGCTGCATTAATTTTCTTTTTTTAGTCTTTCTTTCTTCTATTTTCATCTGGTTATCCAGTCTTTCAAAAGCACAACCTCTCCAGCAGAATGTATCAGAATCAGTTTTATAGGGATGAGGCAAACCTTTTATCCATGGCAGGGGTTCTTAAAATGATCAGCTTTTATTTAATAATTGAAAACCTTTATCCCAAGAGAAAAAATAAATGTTTGCTGTACCTGGAGTTTGGCTTCAATTTGTTAGTGTATTTAATTCTGCTAATACATTTAACACTCCCCTCCCCCAGACTGCTATGCCTTCTGAGTTAATTCATTCAGAGTGGGGGCAGTCCTTGTACACACAGTCGGAAATTCCGATTTTTTCAGACGGATTTTGTCTGAAACTGGTGTTGCATACATACAGTCGGACAAAGTTGTCGGAAAGTCCGATCGTTCGGAACGTGGTGACGTTCGTTGCGTACAATGGGAAAACGCAGAGGCTAGTAGCCAATAGCTTTGGTCTCGTAATTTGATCTGAGCATGTGTGGCACTTTGTACGATCAGAATTCTCTACAAACGCTCGGAAAAGTCAGATCGGATCATGTTGTCGGAAAATTTTATATCCAGCTCTCAAACTTTGTTGGTCGGACATTCCGACGGAAAAAGTCAGATGGAGCTTACACACGGTCGGATTACCTGACAACACGGTTCGATCGTGTGTACAAGGGCTAATACAGTAAAAGTGGTACTCTCCAGATCACCAGATGAAAACAGAGGGGGAAAAAAGCCAAAGAAAAGAAAACGGATGCAACCACCACATTAATGATTAGCTGCAATATACTACATTTTGGTTTTGGGTTTAATACCAAACTTACATGCTATTGCTGTTTTATAAATCTTCATCTCATACTGCTCACGCTGCCGTACTCCAGGTTCATGGACACCCTTCCCTCCTCCTTTACAGCAATCATTGACAGCAACCCCTGAGTCAGCGTGGCTTTAGCACATCTTGGGAATGGCTGCATGTAAAGTTGTAGTTCTAAACTGGAGCAATTTTTTGTGGATCTACAGGAAACTGTATAATCAGTTTGTAACGGGAAATACATTGAGCTGGCATTTCTCTTCTACATGTAAAAATCATAATTTTATTTGCAAGAAAATTACTTAGAACCCCTAAACATATTATATATTTTTTTAGCAGAGACCCTAGGGAAAAAAATTGCGGTCATTGACATTTTTTATGTCGCACGGTATTTGCACAGCAATTTTTCAAACACAATTTTTTGGGGAAAAAAACACTTACATGAATTAAAAAAACACAAATATTTACCCCATTTTTTTGGGATAATGTGAAAGATTATGTTATACCAAGTAAATGGATATCAAATATGTCACTCTTTAAAATTCTGCACACTCATGGAATGGCGCCAAACTACAGTACTTAAAGTGGTTGTATACTCAATTTTTTAACTTTTACCTACAGGAAAGCCTATAATAAGGCTTACCTGTAGGTAAAAAAAATATCTCCTAAACCTGTACGGTTTAGGAGATATTCCCCTCGGTATGCGCCGCTGACTGCAGCGGCGCATGTGCACAAGGGGATTCTCGGCCTGAAAATCCGGCAGTGGCCGACCGGCCGGAACGAAATCTCCCGCGCGCATGATGATATCGCGGCTCCGGCCACTCACAGCGCCGGAGCCGCGATACCCGGAAGAAGCGCCGAGGGAGCATGTCGGCTCCCTCAGCGTGGATCGGGCCAGATGTCGGGGCCTCGTTCTAAGGTAAGTATTTCATAATGAGCTAGTATGCGGTGCATACTAGCTCATTATGCCTTTTGCTTTGCAGGTTTAAAAAAAAAAAAAAAGTTTGCGGGTTTACTACCGCTTTAAAAATCTCCATAGGTGACGCTTTAAACATTTTTACAGGTTACCAGTTTAGAGAGGAGGTCTAGTACTAGAAATATTGCACTCACTCTAACAATCGCAGCGATACCTCACAGGTGTGCTTTGAACACTGTTTACATATGGAGGCACGACCTAGGTATGCATTTGCTTCTGCGCGCGAGCATGAGGAGATGGGGGTACTTTAAAAGAAAGAAATTTTTTTTTTTTTACACTTTACACTTATGTTTTTGCCCACTTTTATTTCTATTACAAGGAATATAAACATCCCTTGTAATAGGAATATGGCATGGTAGGTCCTCTTTGCAGTGAGATCTGGGGTTTATAATTCCCCACATCTCTCCTCTATGCTGAAAAGCCTGAAAAAATTATCTCAGGCTTTCCAGAAAAAAAAAAAAACAATAGCAGTGTTTGCATCTGGCAGAGCCAGAAGTGACATCATGACTTTGCTTTCGGCCTCCGAGGGTCATAGAGATGGCAGGGGACCATCTGGTCCACGGCCAGCTCTATGGTAAACCACAGCACCCAGCGGATTCATTCTTTGGCTCCGCGATCGCTGGAGGGAAAGGGGGGATATCCCCTCCCACCGCCTGTAAAAGCAATCAAGTGGCTAGATGCAGATGCTATGATGGTTTTTACATTGCACAAAATAGTGGGCTGAAAAAAAAGATATCTGAATGATGAAGGATCAAAGTAAATGACGTCATATGATATCTACCTAGGGGAAGTGGTTAAAATGGGAATTCAGGTCACTTTGGGAGATATCCTATAACTTCCTGTTGCGTAGTAGGAAATTTCCTCAGTGGTACACAGCCAGCAAATAAATGATCGTGTTGGGGTTTTAGCTATATGTACACTTTCATGTTCACAAACTGGAATAGAGAATTTCTTTAGAGACTTTTGTAAAGTTAACAGAAAGCTTATTCAGATTGACAAATCTGACTGTACTCTTGTTCCAAGGATGTACCACTGTACTTTATCTATGTATTTAAATACACTATTTCTTCACTGGACTATGGCCTGGGAATGTGGAGATTGAGTGATCAGTTAATGAGAGTTCAAGGGAAACCATTAGGAAAGAAATCAATAAGCTTTTTTTGAACAATGACTACCATGATGTATCTATTTTTATGATACGATCTGCTTTCAAGACCCACGTTAGATTGTTATGACCTTTAATAACTTTCAGATGAAAAAAACACCACCTCCAGAGCTACTGGAAATGTACATTGTCCTTATACATGAGAGTCACAGGTCATGGTCCCCAAAACCAGCTGTTCATGTGGCTGCTGATTCTATGCAGGATCAGTCTGCTGTTTTGCAACTGGGACCCATGCTTGATTCCTGTTCATTGGTTGAACCGCATTCGAACTTCAAAGAGTTCTTTTCAGGTTGCAGTATTTAGACTTTTTCACACTCCCCAATGGTTCTAAGCAAGAATTGCTGCTGGACACATCCTCTGAGGTCATGCCCAGAAAATCTATTGAAACCTACTGAGTGCACTTGGGAGTCATGGAGCGAAGACCTGTCTGAATATCTGTCCCCCAGGCTTCTGTACCATTTATGACCTCAGCCTGTTTCTCCATGATTCTTTTTATCTGCCTGCCCTGACCTTTTGCCTTTTAGACCACAAATTTGTGTTGATTTTGTACCATGTTTTGTTTGTACCTACTGTCATCTGTACCTCTCTAAGTGCAACCAAGGGCAGCAACCTGAGAGCCATCTGCAGCAACGTTCATCATCCCTTGCAGAGTGCTCTGGTGACCATCAGGTCATTCCTTAGAAGTTATTTTGAGATGGACCTATTGTATACTGCTAATATACAGTATATATAATTTTTATTATGTATTTGTGTTTTATTTTATACTTTACTTTATGCTATGCATCTCTGCCTCTAATCCATATCTGCCCCCTAAAAGTAGGATATAAAGAAGCAAAAAAAAAAAAAAAAAACAATCCTATATATAATTAAGCTGTAAATTTTATAAGGGATGATAGGAATTTTTCCAGCCAATGGTCTATGAAATCTGGTAAAGCCATTTTTTTTTTCACATAGAAAAAATATACATAAATGAAAGGTAGGACAGAAGTTCATCCATGAGCTTCCCACCTAATTAAACAAATAATATTTTTTTTACAGATCTCTTTGACTAATGCCCCACACACACGATCAGAAATTCTGCAAAAGTCAGATGTGAGCTTTTGGTCAGAAATTCCAACCGTGTGTATGCTCCGTCAGACTTTTGCTGGCAGAACTCCAGCCAGCAAAAGACTGAGCGCAGGTTCTCTATTTCTCAGTCGGAAAAAGTTCCTATCCGAAAATGCGTTCGTCTGTATGCAATTCGGACACACAAAAAATCACCCATGCTCGGAAACAATTCGACGCATGCTCGGAAGCATTGAACTTCATTTTCACGGCTCATCGTAGGGTTGTATGTCACCGTGTTCTTGACAGTTTAAAGTTGAGAGAAGTTTTGTGTGACCGTGTGTATGCAAGGCAAGCTTGAGCGGAATTCCGTTGGAAAAACCATCCAAGATTTTTCTGACGGAATTTCTGATCGTGTGTATGGGGCATACACATACAATATAAAAAGTGTAATAGTTTTACTTTGGCAAAATTGCATTTAATACTAGTTTCAAATGCTAATAGTGTATTTGCATTGCTGGTTGATGCCATATATCACATACTGTATACTGGTTGCATAAATAGCATTGTTTATTTAACTGACTAATGGTTTCATGTTTCTTTAGCACTCTATCAGCAATGTAGTAATAGGTTACGTAATTCAAATATTCCCTCACCTAATCTCCAGTATCAAATAGACAGCTATATGAATTCTCCAGACACAAACCATGTTGATGCATGCTATTTATTTTGTTTACATTAGCAGTTTCTGGTAATTGGCCTATTCTAAATGTCTGTGGATGAAAAAAAGAGCATGGCAAACACTTTTTACAGTTATCCTCTGAAACTGTGATGGTTTGCAGTAATGTGGCACACGTCATCTTTGCATTGTGCCATTCTACCCAATGAAATTGTAAAAAAATAACAAAGAAAAGATTAAAGTGTCATTAAAACCACATCATAAAAGACTATGAATCAATCCTGTATTACATGCTGTTCATACTCACTTTCACTATGAGATTAGTTTTCTGTATTCTGCAAAAAAAAAAGGTTGATCCTGCTCAATCTCCCCCTTTTGTCTAAGTCCCCAATTCAGCTAGGGATTTTGCAGAGCAGTGTTGGCAGCTCTGCACATGCTCAGTTTTCAGTGAGTTTCTATGCTGTGCATTTCCTCCCTATCACATCTGAGCAGCCCATGTGACTATAGAGTTACATATGTGGGCGTATACACACTCACAGTGGTAAATGACAGTACACTGCCTCTCTCCTCCTCCTTGCCCACTAACAAGCTAAACACAATGGGAAAGGGATATTACATGTGACTGATGGAGGCTTCACCTCCCTCTTTGTCTAAAACACAGGATGGAGGGGCATGACACTGCCTGTGACTGGTAGAAATCCACTCACACCATGTTATTACCAAAAATAATAAAGATTTGATTTCAAATATATATTTTTATGACAATTTAAAATGGTTTACTGATATAAATTATTTATTTTTACTCTGTATTCCAAAGGTTATTTTTTTATTTTTAATATGTGACCAGCAGCAGAGGACTAGAAGCTCCTCCTGCTTATGTTTTCCTACAGACAGGCTGGGAAAGAGCTAGGTCATGTGACAGCTGTGTATTGATTAGAAAAAAAGGTGCTTAGATTTATTTTTATTAAAATAATTGCAGTGCCATCATCCATATACAGAAATAGAATGGACAATACAAATCAAACAGTGTGTGTTTAGTATCACCACTGCACCAATGTTGGTTGGTACAAAGTGGCTAAAAGAGGTAAAAATTTACACTTTCTTATGTTTTAGACATTACATTTCAAGAATAAAATAGAGTGTGTGCATTTCACCATCCTCTATCCCTTTAAAAACACTGTAAATAAAGAAAAACATGTAGTGATCTGCCAGAAAGCTCACAATATAGTGCCTTGGGCCGGCCATACATAGGTCGAATTTAGAAAGAATTTTCTTTCGAAAATCTTATTTAAGCATTTTCGTTCTAATTTTCCACCATTAGTTTTTTGTGTGGCCATCGAATTTCAGTAATCGGGCATGTTGGAATTTTTTTTAAAACGTACGATTTTCAAATCAATGATGGGAGAATTATGTGAGAAATGTAATCGAAAAATAAATTTGCATGTGCAAAACAAGAAGATTCCCAGCCACGAAAATTATTTTCTGTAGCAACATGAGGTGAAATTGAAGGCTTGGTTGGTCGAATTTCGAAATCAATGGTGGCATCATCAGATCACAAAACGCACAAAATTTCTGATTTTCAAAAGATAATTCTTTTGAAATTTGACCATGTATGGCCAGTCTTAACTGCACTGAAATCCCAGGCAGCATGATCAGCCCTGCCTGCTGGACTAAAGACCTTCACTTGTTTCACACCCTTCACTGTCCCACTGCACATGCATACATTATTTTCCTAGCAAAACAATGCAGCTGCCTTGACCCACAGAAGCCCGTCCACACACTTTGTGTAGGGAAATGGCACGGGGAATGTCAAAATCAAGAGGCATATTTTAGGCTGGCCATGAGTCATTTTTTTTCATTCAACAAGTCTCTTGAACAAAAGAAAATTACTTGATTCCCCCATCCACATTCGATGTGGATAAAGGAATCCCTCATGCTGAGTAATTGTAGACTTATTGAGAGACTTCTCTACTGTCAGAATACACAGATCAGCCCTGCCAGAGAAACAGGCTGGTTGTACACAAATTAATCTATTAGGGGATTGGGTGTGGGGGGGTTGGGGGTGGAGCTTTGGAAGTACATTTGGGTAATGCCTACCAAGTTCTGGGAAAATTTCCTTGCAAAGTGAACATTTACTTTTATTAAATCAACCTCATGGTGTACTGTTGTAGATCACCAACAGCAGTTCACCTACAGTAAAACACTACTCACACAAAGCGTTAGTACTTGGGAAAGGAAACTGTACAACACAAAATGATTTGCAAGGTGTTACAATCTCCCACTAATTCATATTTACTAGAGAAATACACAGAGGAAAAAACACTGAATAAGAACAGGACATTTTCTGTAAAAAGACAGAAATATTTCACAAAATTTACTGAAGCAATAAATATTGCATTAAAAATGGAAAACAAAAAAATTGGCGTTCAGCCAAGGTTTAGGGGGTTTATTAAACAATTTACTTTGCACAGAGAATATGACAGAATTTATATACCTCTAGGGAACAATATGTAAGAAGTAAACGTGTATGTACTCTAGGTGATGGTAAGGCTATAGAAAGAGTGTTATGTCGAGAGAGCAAATTACACTTAAAAAATGTGTAAATCAACCCCATAGTGACCTGGAACCAACACTGCTAATGCCTGTCTCACCTGCTCTTTAGACCAGGGGCTCCCAAGCATATCAAGCAAAGCATAGCTCAGGTTGGCCATTCTGCTCTTGAAACCATTCTGCAGTGGTTTTAGGCTCCATGGTACCTTCTTCTGGTTCATTAACTGACTCACTGGTACATCAAGCAGAGGAATCCTGGAGGAGCCCCCACATGTAGTGCTACCCCCCTCAAGTGCCACTGGTAATTTGGGTCCATTGCTCTTGGCCTAGCCATGTGCGAGGCCTCACCCCCACTGACACCATCAGTACATCTTTCTGTGACAAAAAAAAGGGGGTTGGGATACTATATTTGTAATTATAGTTCACACCCAGTGTCCAAACACCTTAATAAGATGTACTGCCTTGTAACTAAACATATGTAGAGCTGTGGATAACCAAGCAGTTAATATGGCAGAAAACTAGACTTGCTGGCTAGTTGTAAAAATACTTTATTAAATAGATGGCATTATGATAAATATCAAAACTAAAAACTAAAAACAATGTCACACTAAAGACACCCGGTCCGAATGTCCATGTGGATGAACACATCTAGTGCAGTACCCTGAAATTGTGCACAATGCCTAGTGTGCAACTCACATGTACCTCATGGCTACCTAAATACCCCCTAAGTTGAGTGTCTCTGGTTGGAAATATATTTCCAATGATACTGAGAAAAGTACAGTTCCAATACGACTTTAAGAACAAGATGCAGATATCAGAAATCAATCAACAAAAATTATGGAAAATCCTGGCTCAGGTAATAGTTTTTTATCCAACGAGAATTGATTGATAACACTCAGTTATTTGATTAGGGGATATGGCACTACTAAGGAAAGTCCTAGGTCATTGTAAGGAAATATAGAGTGTCAGTCTATATGCCGATCAGGGAGTATACAGAGCTGGCTGTGCTTACCTAGGCCTTGGATAGCCTCCCGATACATCCTTTGAATGACCTCCTTATATCTTCCACCTCAGAATAGAGGTTATCTGGTCTTTCACTGGCTCCAGTTCCTCCATGCATTCACTGGAGACTGCAATGATTTGTGTGTTGTCTCATATGAGACGTAGCTCCTATGGAGTCAGATTGCAAGACTGTATGGAGCAGTTGATCCTACACGGCTTGTCTCATCACAGATCCGCGTTGTATATCGCTGTGTAGACTGTGAAATGGAATCACTCTGGGATTCCTAAGACTCCTTAGCTGTTGTGCATGTCCATTTGGCGTCCAGTGTTTTTGGGCCGGTGACACTATGGTGACGTCAATGCGTTTCGCTAGCTTCATCAGGATGAAGTTCCTCACCTCCCCTAATCAACTAGCTGGGTGTTATCAATCAATTCTCATTGGATAAGGAACTATTACCTGAGCCAGGATTTACCACATTTTTTGCTGATTTGTTTTTGATATCTGCTTTTTGATCTAAAAATCATATTGGAACTGTACTTTTCTCAGTATCAATAGCAATATATTTCCAACCAGAGACACTCAACTTAGGGGGGCTATTTAGGTAGCCATGAGGTACATGTGAGTTGCACTCTCGGCATTGTATACGATTGAGGGGTACAGCACTAGATGTGTGCATCTGCATTGACAGCCGGGTGACTTTAATGTGACATTGTTTTTATAGTGGTGAAGGACAATTGTCAGCACTGTGTGTTTTTAATTTAAATTTTTGATATTTATCATAATACCATCTATTTGATAAAGTATTTTTACAACTAGCCAGCAAGTCCAGTTTTCTGCCATATTAACTGCTTGGTTATCCACAGCTCTACATATGTTTAGTTACAAGGCAGTACATCTTATTAAGGTTTTCTGCCGTATTAACTGCGCGGTTATCCACAGGGTATGCTCTGTTTTCACCATGTGGTGATCACCCTTCCTTTTTCTCTACACCTTTCTGTGAACGTCAGCAGACACACAAGAACTAAAGATAAGAACTAAAGATAAACAGACTGCATAGACAAATTAAGGTAATAAACGTATAACAGAATATATTGGCACTTGAAGTCAATCAGAGTGAGCACAATATTAGAGATATAACTGACCTCCTAAGTCCTTTAGATTTATTCAGACTCCAGCTTTTACTGCAACCCCAATGCACATAAACAGTAGGTCTCCATATGAGTACAACAAATGTATGAACTTGAGAGCTTGCAAACAAAGGGGTTCGGTTTAGGCCTGCAAGATGAAACTCACAGTTAAACATAAACTGCCCTCAGTATAGGGTGGTTGGAATATGTCTTTGTGGTGGGTCTTCTGCCAGCTAAGTTGGGGCGGCCATCAGCTTGTGATTAACAGTTCACTCCTTCGATATACATAGAACGTCCAAAGAGCTGAAATAAACAATCCTCCAATTGTAGATGACTGGAACCATGTGCCATAACCTTACCAGTTTAAAAATAGCGAGTGCATCTGGTAATGCTGAATGTGAGGTACTTTATTTTTTGCTGGATGAAGCCTCAGCAGCCAGAACCCCAAAAACATCCATGTAGATATACAAGGAAAAATACATCCTAAATATTATCAAACTTAAACATGTATAAAGAACTGACTCTAATGTCAAGTATGTAAAGTAATACATAAAGTTAAAATGTCCTGTATAATACCCACTTTCAGACCAGACCATTTTTCTGGCTTAAGACCAGACCACTTTTTGCGATTCGGCATTGCGTCGCTTTAACTGACAATTGCGCGGTCATGCGACGTGGCTCCCAAACAAAATTGGTGTCCTTTTTTTCCCACAAATAGAGCTTTCTTTTGGTGGTATTTGATCACCCCTGCAGTTTTTATTTTTTGCGCTATAAACAAAAATAAAGCGACAATTTTGAAAAAAACGCATTATTTTTTACTTTTTGTTATAATAAATATCCCCCAAAAATATATAAAAAAACATTTTTTCCCTCAGTTTAGGCCGATGCGTATTCCACATATTTTTGGTAAAAAAATCGCAATAATCGATTATTGATTGGTTTGCGCAAAAGTTATAGTGTTTACAAAATAGGGGATAGTTTTATGGCATTTTTCATTAATATTTTTTTTTTTTTACTAGTAATGGCAGCGATCAGTGATATTTATTGTGACTGCGACATTATGGCAGACACATCGGACATTTTTGACACATTTTTGGGACCATTGTCATTTATACAGCAATCACTGCTATACAAATGCAGTGATTCCTGTGTAAATGACACTGGCAGTGAAGGGGTTAACCCGGGGGTGGCAGTGTAGGGGTTAAGTGTTCCTAGGGGCGTGTTACTAACTGTGGGGGTCTGGGCTTTGTTTTAGTGAACACTGATCTCTGCTCCAATCACATGGAGCAGAGATCAGCGTTACTTGTTGCTAGTGGGTTTACTTTCTCTTTCATTCCCTGCAAAGGTAAAGCATAATGGACTACTATGCATCGCATAGTAGTCCATTATGTGTCACTTACCTGACACAGGAGCCAGCGAAGTCACCGCTGTCCCCTGTAGTTCCGAGCGTCCATCTTCTTGGTGGGTCTCGCTGCTCCGGCGCTATGATTCGCCGGGGCAGCAATGATGTCACTCCCGCGCATGCGCACGGGAGCCGACACTTGCGGCATATCGCAGCGATCTGCGGCTTACCCAGTGTGCCTGCGCGCCGCTGTCTACGGCGCATGCGCCGTAGACAGCAGTGGCTGTCTTCAGGTAAATATCTCCTAAACCGTTTAGGTTTAGGAGATATTTCTTGGACCTAAAGGTAAGCCTTAATCTAGGCTTACCTGTAGGTCAAAGTGGTTTGTAAGGGTTTACAACCACTTTAAAGCAGAACATCAGTTACATACAGTAGTTACATAGTTAGTCTGATTGAAAAAATACACAAGTCCATCTAGTTCAACCAATAAATTTGGTTAAAAAAAGAGTTAAAATAGGCAGTTCCGCTATTCCTTCCCCCTGGCACTAATGCAAATATTTTTATTTTTTTCGGGAGCAGGTACCTAGTTTTGAAAGGTACCCACTACAGCTTCCAATGGGATTATCTAGGCCAGCGGTTCTCAATTCCTGTCCTCAGGACCCACTATCAGGCCAGTTTTTAAGGAGACTAGAATACTGCAACCACTGAGCAACAAATGATATCACCTGTGATGTATTTCAGTTATCTTGCAAGCCTGGCCTGTTAGTGGGCCCTGAGGACAGGTGTGGAGAACCCCTGATCTAGGCAATCTTAGTGAAGTTTGGTCCCCTCCTCACCGCCCGCAGCCTCCTGAGACATGTCACAGGTCCCATGAGGTTGCAGGACTATTCTCACGGTGCACATATGGGAACAAAATATGGTTGCGCTCTAAACCCTTAACCCTATAAAACGTGATAATGAATGATCAGTTAGTGAAAACTCGAAAGAAACAGTCTTTCTTGGGATTCATCCAGATTGCCTGACTAGCATTTCTCAGCACGCTGCTAAAAGCCTGAGCTGCCTGCTCCTTCCCCCTCCCCAGCACTGGAAGGGCAGAGCAGAAAGGCGGTGACGGACAGTTACAACTCTATGTTCAGAGAAGACTAAGAACTGAGTGATCATGTGATCGCTCCGTTTTCAGTCTAAAGGCCCATACACACGATCAGACTTTTTGACAACAAACATGCAAATTAGCTGTTTTGGAGCAACATCCTACCGTGTGTACGCTCCATCGGACAAACTTTTTTGGTTTTCATCTGACTTTTGTTGGCTGTGCGAACGGACAAACTTTCTGGCAACAAAAGTCCTATGGAGCAAAGTCTGATCGTGTGTACAGAAAACCATAGGACTTTTGTACAAAGTACAAACGGGCATGCTCAGAACCAATGCAAAAGATCAGACAACAATACAGAAGTTGACCAAAGGTGGCGGTAAAGAGCAGAAAAACCACATGATTTGGTGAAAGTTGGCTGAAAAAGTCCTGCTGTGTGTATGCAATACAAGTTCAGGGCCGACGCCCTTTGTACAAAAATCCAAGGGAAAGTTTGTACAAAGTCCTATCGTGTGTATGAGGCTTTAGAGCCAGCAGGGGACAGCCCTGCAGCCATATTGGGGAGTATGTATGTTTTTTGTTTGTTTGTTTTTTTTGTTTTTTTTTAATTTATTTATTAAAGGTACTTATATACCAGATGATAAACAGAAAGCTTAAGAGACATAGCCGTGTGCTGGAGCGATTGTGGCACAAAACCAAATCCTAGCGAGCATTGACCCTTTATAAATCTGCATTCTTAAAGAGGAACTGAAGTCTGCTCACATAATTTGTAATAAAACCATCTTTGCCATTCTGAAGCTTCCCCCCAACCACTTTGCATATTATTTGATATATACTGTGATTCTGTACTTGCCAAATATGCTGCAGAAATCTCCCTCCACTGAGTCTGGCTGCAACCATTTTAACTGGGGGCAGCTGAAGCTGCCTGTTCACTTCCTGAATTTACACAGACTCACCTCCAGCTCTGCACCTCTCAATGGCCCTCTTATGACTCATGCCCTCTCCCTTCCTGGCAAACTCTCACAAGAGTGAGAGAGAGAGCTGTGCTTGATGTCATAAACCTAGGCGTTTTCCCAGACAAGAAACAGGCAGTATAAGGTATTTACTGGCAGAAAAAAAATGTTTTACTATGCAAAGTTAAAACAACAAAGGCAGAAGATTTAAAGATGAAAAAAATTACTGAAGTTCTGCTTTAAAATACAATCCCTCCCTCCCTGCTGCTAAACAAACCTATGTTTTCACTCTCATTAACACTCTGTCATCCAGTCCTCGTTGTCTCTTCTCTACTGTTAACTCTCTACTTTCTCCACCATCATCTCCACCCAGTAACTCACTCACTGCTCAAAAGATTACCAATCGCTTCCTAAAACAAGATTGATGCAATTTGCATGGCATCTCCACTCAGGGCCGGCGCTACCACTAGGCGAAGTAGGCAGTCGCCTAGGGCACACTACCACCTAGGGCGCAACTACGGCCTCTGCCCAGTGTGAGCTCCTCTTCTGCTCTCTCGCCCCCCCTGTGGTGTTCCACCGGCGCCACCAATCCCCCATGTTTCCCGCTGAGCGCCCCCACCGTACTCATCTCACAGCGCCGCTCCGGGACTCCTTTGCTCCAGCCTGTCCCTCTGGAGCGGCGCTGTGTGTCTGTGTGAGTGCAGCGGAGGGGCGGGGCTCGGCGGAGATGGGAGCTTCTAGAGGTCGGTCAGCTGACCTCCTGCCCGGCGGGGACATCATGGAGCGGGGTTGACGGCGCTGGCCTGGTCCCGGCGGGAATATGATGGAGGCGGAGCGGATGGATGGCGCTGGTGTGGCCCCGGCGGAGCGGGTGGACGGCGCTGGTGTGGCCCCGGCGGAGCGGATGGATGGCGCTGGTGTGGCCCCGGCGGAGCGGATGGATGGCGCTGGTGTGGCCCCGGCGGAGCGGGTGGACGGCGCTGGTGTGGCCCCGGCGGAGCGGATGGATGGCGCTGGCGTGGCCCCGGCGGAGCGGGTGGACGGTGCTGGCAGTGCAGAGGAGTCGGAGAGGCCCGGATGATGGTCGCTGAAGGCAGCATCAAAGAGCAGAGGTAAGGAGGATGGATCCATTGAGCTGTATGGAGGGGGTTTGTGTGTGAGTAATGCAGGAAGTAGGAGTCAGGTAGGTCAGTGTGATGTGTGTCAGTGTCATGCCAGTGTGGTGTGTCTGTGTCTGTGTATGTGTCATGTCAGTGTGATGTGTCAGTGTATGTGTCATGTCAGTGTGATGTGTCAGTGTGATGTGTCATGTCAGTGTAATGTGTCAGTGTGATGTGTCATGTCAGTGTGATGTGTCAGTGTATGTGTCATGTCAGTGTGATGTGTCAGTGTATGTGTCATGTCAGTGTGATGTGTCAGTGTATGTGTCATGTCAGTGTGATGTGTCAGTGTATGTGTCATGTCGGTGTGATGTGTCAGTGTATGTGTCATGTCGGTGTGATGTGTCTGTGTATGTGTCATGTCAGTGTGATGTGTATGTGTCATGTCAGTGTGATGTGTCAGTGTATGTGTCATGTCAGTGTGATGTGTCAGTGTATGTGTCATGTCAGTGTGATGTGTCAGTGTATGTGTCATGTCAGTGTGATGTGTCAGTGTATGTGTCATGTCAGTGTGATGTGTCAGTGTATGTGTCATGTCAGTGTGATGTGTCTGTGTATGTGTCATGTCAGTGTGATGTGTCAGTGTATGTGTCATGTCAGTGTGATGTGTCAGTGTATGTGTCATGTCAGTGTGATGTGTCAGTGTATGTGTCATGTCGGTGTGATGTGTCAGTGTATGTGTCATGTCGGTGTGATGTGTCTGTGTATGTGTCATGTCAGTGTGATGTGTATGTGTCATGTCAGTGTGATGTGTCTGTGTATGTGTCATGTCAGTGTGATGTGTCTGTGTATGTGTCATGTCAGTGTGATGTGTCTGTGTATGTGTCATGTCAGTGTGATGTGTCTGTGTATGTGTCATGTCAGTGTGATGTGTCTGTGTCATGTCAGTGTGATGTGTCTGTGTATGTGTCATGTCAGTGTGATGTGTCAGTGTATGTGTCATGTCAGTGTGATGTGTCAGTGTATGTGTCATGTCAGTGTGATGTGTCAGTGTGATGTGTCATGTCAGTGTGATGTGTCAGTGTAATGTGTCGTGTCAGTGTATGTGTCGTGTCAGTGTATGTGTCGTGTCAGTGTATGTGTCGTGTCAGTGTATGCGTCGTGTCAGTGTATGCGTCGTGTCAGTGTATGCGTCGTGTCAGTGTATGCGTCGTGTCAGTGTATGCGTCAGTGTATGCGTCAGTGCCATTGTATGTGTCAGGGTATGTGTTTTCAGGGTATGTGTTTTTAGTGTAGGTGTCAGCGTGATGGTCACTGTAGGTGTCAGTGTGATGGTCAGTGTAGGTGTCAGCGTGATGGTCAGTGTAGGTGTCAGCGTGATGGTCAGTGTAATTGGCAGTGTAGGTGCCAGGTGGGTTGGTGTAGGTGCCAGGTGGGTCGGTGTAGGTGCCAGGTGGGTTGGTGTAGGTGCCAGGTGGGTTGGTGTAGGTGCCAGGTGGGTCGGTGTAATTATCAGGTGGGTCAGTGTAGGGGTCAGTGTGATGTGAGTAGTGCAGGAAGTAGGAGTCAGGTGGATTCGTTTATGTGTCAGGGGGTCAGTGTAGGGGTCAGATAGGTCATGTGTAGCAAGGGCAGGGTAAGGTGGAGTCATGGACGCAGCCGGGGGGGGGGGGGGGGCGGCAAAATTAGGTTTTCGCCTAGGGTGTCAACGATCCTTGCACCAGCCCTGTCTCCACTGCATAAATATCTATCCCATGTAACATACCTTGTACAAATCCACCCTCAACACTTTCCCAGGGGTCAAGTCCTGGGGAAAAAAGTGTGGGAACTCCCACCCAAGATCCACTCCCCCCCATCAAAAAAAAAAAAAAAGATACGCTCATATGCTCAAACGCTTCAAAAGTGGTATTTTTCATCCAATTTTCGTATTGTGTGAATGAAGCTTAACTGTTAGTACATTAAAAAAAACTATTCTCAATAAACATAAATACGGTAATTCTCTGAATAATCAGCATTCACTCAATTGTGCTTCCATGCAAATGTGAACATCATGTTCTGATCTTTATTGGGGAATTTTATTTTGTATATAGAGTGTTTACGTGGTGAGTTTACACTTTTCATTGAACAGAGTTTGGATAACACAGGGTTAAACGGAAAGGTCATAAATTAACTGCACATTATCTGGACAGAATGCTTGGGGAGATAGTGATGTGTTCCTGCTTAGGAGATGTATGTTAGCTTGGTGGGCTGCAAACTCTGCAGATCTCCAACACACACTCGCTGCTATTCCAACCTAAGCTATTACCACATAAACTTCCCTCCTGGCATTAAACTTTGCCAGGTATTGTGCTCAGCTTACCACCCCAAACTGATGTTCCTCCCTCAGCTCACCGCTCTCCCTGCATGTCCTGTGAGCAGAATAGCTGTGCTCCTCCTCTTGTTCTCTCATCATATGGCACTGAAGATAGAGGAGGGGGAGATTCAGCGGGACACACAGAGCAAGTATGCAGGACAAGGGGGGGGGGATAAGGAGACAGAAAATCAGGAGGGGCTGGTGGGGAGGAGCACATCACGAGAGGTCTGAATAAATACAATCTGTTAGCAGCAGGGACCTGATCTACCTGTCAGCTAGCTGTGATTGACAGGTAGATCGAAGCGGAAGCTGTCATGGGGCCCCCAACTGGCAATGCCTGAATGGTCAGGTGTGCAGCACTTACTATTGCGAGCTATGTCGGTGGCTGCTGGTGTAGCACCTGCCATACAGCTCGCATACTTCAAAGTCTTGCAGGACATGGCTGCTAATGGGAACTGAGTTCCTGTTGTGGAAAAAGTACAGGAACTCCGTTCCCGTGAGTTCCCGCAGGACTTGAGCCCTGCACTTTCCTCTTTTGACCTCGCTACTACCGAAGAAGTCGCTAAACTTTTCTCAGAAGCCCACCTTACCACCTGTCTACTGTTCCCTCACAACTACTACCGTCACCCTGTTCTTCTATCCTGTGCTCGCTAACTCGCTAACTCACATCTTCAATCCCTCCTGGCCCCTTCCCCTTCCATCTAAAACATGCGCTGATCACCCCATACTTAAAAAGCATTCACTGGACCCCTCCATCCTGAACAACTTAAAGGAGGAGTATAGCCAAAGCTTGTTTGGCTGGGCTTCTCCTATGGTACATAGGAGTGCAATTTGTTTTGCACTCCTGTGACCCGTTTACAGCAGAGAGCGAACTGAAGTCCACTCTCTGCTGCCGTCACCAATCATCCCGACTACGGAGTCTGGATCCACCAGATGCCTGGACTGACACCTGTCTCAGCCTCTCAGTGAGCCACTGAGAGGCTGAGATGGCCCCTCTGCCCCCTCCACAGTTCATCGCTCTAATGAGCGAGGAGGGAGAAGAGAGCTGTGACTGACAATCTGCAGCTCTCCGCTCACAGAGCTGTGAAAACCGAGCGATCAGCGATGTTCTCTGTTTCCTCCCCACCACTTCCACTTTTTTGTAGGGGTCGCCCTAAATTCTGTCCTTGAACCCCTCCTCTTCTCCACCTACACCTCCTCCCTTGGTCACTTGAGAAACTCCCATGGTTTTTAGTACCATCTCCATGTCGTTGACACCCAAACTTATCGCTCTACTCCTCACCTCACTCCTTCAATCTCCTCTTGCATTACTAACTTATTAACTGACATATCAGCATGGATGTCACACCACTTCCACAAACTCATTCTTTCAAAATCTGAGCTCATAATATTCCCTCCTGCCCATGCCCCCTCCCCTGACTTCTCCATCAAGATCAATAATACAACTATCAGTCCCTCTCCTAATGCCAGGGTACTAGGTGTAATCCTGGACCTTTCAGCTCCAAATCGAACCGCTGTCCAAATTTTGTAGACTTCACCTCCGTAACATCTCCAAAATTTGCCTCTTTTAAATCCATTAAACCACTAAGCAACTATTCACTCCCTCGTTATCTCTCGCCTTGACTATTGTAACTCCCACCCCACAGGCCTACCTTTTTGCAGGCTATCCCCTATTTAGTCAATCATGAGTGCTGCTGCCAGACTCATTCACCTTACCAACCGTTCAGTGTCCACCACCCCTCTCTGCCAATCCCTCCACTGGCTTCTCATTGCCCAACGAATACAATTCAAAACATTAACAATAACATACAAAGCCATTAACAACTCTGCCCTGAGCTACATCACCAATCTTGTCTCCAAATATCACCCAAACCATCCTCTCCTCCTAAGACCGCCTGCTCTCTAGCTTCTTTGTTTCCTTCTCCTATGCTCGTCTCCAGAGCCTATTCCATCCTCTGGAACTCCCTACCCCAATCTGTCCAGCTATCTACTACCCACTTTTTTGTCCACTTTTAGGCAATCCCTGAAAACTCATCTCTTCAACGAAGTCTATCCTGCCTTCAGCTAATAGCCAAATCTTTTATTTCTCTCATCAATTCATCTCTCACAGTTATTACCTTTTGTTCCACCAGCCCCCTACTAGATTGTAAGCTCCCAGGAGCAGGGCCCTCCTAGCCCTCTTGTATTGAATTGTATTGTTGCTGTATTGTCTCCCTTTATATTGTAAAGCACTGCACAAACTGTTGCCACTATATTAATCCTGTATAATAATATAGCACTGTCAATTTACGCAGCTCTTTTACATATATATTGTACATGCACAGCAGTCCCTGCAATCAAGATGCTTACAATCTAAGGTCACTAACTCACATTCTTGCATACACATACTAGGGTCAATTTAGACAGGAGCCAATTGACCTACCAGCATGTCCTTGGATTTCATTTTTTTTCTCCACAATTCTCTTTTAAGTCAGCTATCCCGAAAAACATGTAGTCAATGACATCTTAGTGAAGTCAGAACTCCTGACCTGCATACATGTTCAAATTTTGAAGTCACTGGATTAGCATGAGAGCTAGGCATTTTCAGATGAAAAGGGGGCAGTGGCAGTTTATGTACAATATCTCACAAAAGTGAGTACACCCCTCACATTTTTTGTAAATATTTTATTATATCTTTTCATGTGACAACACTGACGAAATTACACTTTACTACAATGTAAAGTTGTGAGTGTACAGCTTGTATAACAGTGTAAGTGAATATGTCCAAACTGGGCCCAATTAGCCATTTTCCCTCTCCGGTGTCATGTGACCCATTAGTGTTACAAGGTCTCGGGTGTGAATGGGGAGCAAGTGTGCTAAATTTGGTGTTATCGCTCTCACTCTCATACTGGTCACTGGAAGTTCAACATGGCACCTCATGACAAAGAACTCTCTGAGGATCTGAAAAAATACTTTTTGCTGTACATAAAGATGGCCTAGGCTATAAGAAGATTGCCAAGACCCGTAAACTGAGCTGTAGCGCGGTGGCCAAGACCATAGAGTGGTTTAATGGGACAGGTTCCACTCAGAACAGGCCTCGCCATGGTTGTCCAAAGAAGTTGAGTGCACATGCTGTCCTTGGGAAATAGACGTATGAATGCTGCCAGCAATGCTGCAGAGGTTGAAGGGGTGGGGGGTCAGCTTGTCAGCGCTCAGACCATACTCCGCACACTGCATCAAATTGGTCTGCATGGCTGTTGTCCCAGAAGGAAGCCTCTTCTAAAGATGATGCACAAGAAAGCCCGCAAACCATTTGCTGAAGACAAGCAGACTAAGGAAATGGATTACTGGAACCATGTCCTGTGGTCTGATGAGACCAAGATAAACTTATTTGGTTCAGATGGTGTCAAGTGTGTGTGGTGGCAACCAGGTGGGGAGTAAAAAGACAAGTGTGTCTTGCCTACAGTCAAGCATGGTGGTGGGAGTGTCATGGTCTGGGGCTGCATGAGTGCTGCCAGCACTGGCGAGCTACAGTTCATTGAGGGAACCATGAATGCCAACATGTACTGTGACATACTGAAGCAGAACATCATCCCCTCCCTTTGGAGACTGGGCCGCAGGGCAGTATTCCAACATGATAATGACCCCAAACACACCTCCAAGATGACCACTGCCATGCTAAAAAAGCTGAGGGTAAAGGTGATGGACTGGCCAAGCATGTCTCCAGACCTAAACACTATTGAGCATCTGTGGGGCATCCTCAAACAAAAGGTGGATGAGCGCAATGTCTCTAACATCCACCAGCTCCGTGTTGTCATCATGGAGGAGTGGAAGAGGACTCCAGTGGCACCCTGTGAAGCTCTGGTGAACTCCATGCCCAAGATGGTTAAGGCAGTGCTGGAAAATAATGGTGGCCACACAAAATATTGACACTTTGGGCCCGAGTTGGAAATTTTCACGTAGGGGTGTACTCACTTTTGTTGCCAGCAGTTTAGATATTAATGGCTGTGTGTTGAGTTATTTTGAGTTATTTTGAGGGGACAGCAAATTTACACTGTTATACAAGCTGTACACTCACTACTTTACATTGTAGCAAAGTGTAATTTCTTCAGTGTTGTCACGTGAAAAGATATAATAAAATATCTAAAAAATGTGAGGGGTGTACTCAGTATTGTAAAATACTGTATTTTTGGCTGCACAGCTATTCTAAAACAGGTAAAAATCAACATTATCCTGAGTGATAACAAGACCATAACTTACTGTAATCCACTCTCAATAGTAACATTAAGGGCTCATTTATTCCTTTACACTGCGTTTACGCACAATAGGTTATAATGTGCATTGCATTAAGGCAGCCAATACAAAAATGAATGGGCAGCCAGTACACATCAATGTGCCTAAAGGTGCATATCACACTTTTTTTTTTTTAATGCAATGCACAGCAGCTGACTACTGTGCATTGCTTTAGTGAGTTGGGGTACCAATCAAAATGAATGGCACCGCAATGCAGTAACACATGTTACATGCGTTGCCACAACATGGAAATGTGAATCAGGCCTAAGGCTGTATTCATTAATGTACATATCAGATGGAAGTGTTTTACATACTGTACATTACTATTTAATTCAACACAATACATATCTTTCAGATTCAGAAAACCACATCAAAAGTGCAGCAAGCAGGACTATTTCGAAAGCACTGACAAAGAAAAAATATTGTGTAGATGTGAACAGAGGATTGCTTTCAGGTCTGTCACCTCTATATAACTATATATATATATATATATATATATATATATATATATATATATATATATATATATATATATAAAAAACAGTTGAAAGTATAGTTGAAAGTACAGACTATTTTCTGTGTGTGTGTATATATATATATATATATATATATATATATACATAACAGTTTTTATATATAGTTGAAAGTATAGTTCAAAGAACAGACTATTTTCTATATTGCTTAAATTGGCACTTAAATGTCCTATTCAACTTAGATGTTCTGTGACTGGCCCTGACTTCATACAAAAACTAAAAAAAAACTAAAAAATAACCACACGCATCACACAATACATTTGATTAAATATGTTAAAGGAACTCCTTCCCAAAAAATTAGCCCTATGTAATGCTGCTCACAAAATAGACAAATGAACATGTCAGGATGGCCAGATCACCCATACATCTGCAGATTGCCCGGCGCTCTTGGCAACAGAAAGCCTGACCTGCCACGGATTTAATTATCCACAGCGATGGGCACATTTGACAGATACAGGTGGTCCAGGGAGGTGCTGTCTGCCCATATTGTGTAGGAAATCATAGATACAGAAATCTGGTAGCTGCGTTCATGCCTCAATACCCCTGATCTTCCAAGCCACCATAACAATGATCAGTTTCAAAAAGTTGGTGCTGATCCACCTGAACAACTGTAGATCAAATAAGGTCCAAACAATCATAACGTTTAATTATTATTATTGTCATTATACACGATTTATATAGCGCCAACAGTTTACGCAACGCTTTACAATGTATAGGGGGGGACAACAACACAATTACAGTACAATACAAAAGGTACAGGCGGGCCCTGTTCGAAGAGCTTACATTCTAAAGGGAGGGGGTGGTGGTACAAAAGGTAATAGCTGTGGGGGGGGGGGGGGCATTAATAATGTGACAAAAAAAAAAGAAGTCTTAATAACTTATGATCGGTGATAAGAAATGCAGCAAGCAATGTTTGTTGGCTTATATCTAGTACATTTATTATGTGCAATAAACCAACTAATAACTGTAGTAGTAAAAGAAGACAATCAATGCCATAAGTGACGTTGTTTCCACTGACATCAAAGAGCTGATTTTGGGCTAGGTAAAGCATTTTTGGAGAGATTTGGCAAGCTCAATGTTGCCATTGTTTGTGATGTTTTGGTAAAACACATGTATATTTATTGATCCAGCCAAGTGCACTGTAAACACAAAGGGAAAGTGAAGGGTAATAGGGAGTGAGCAGGCGGTGAATGCAGGCGGTGCTGGTGATCTTATGAATAGCCTAATATTAGTGATGTGGAATTAGTTATAGAATGATCCCCCCTCTCCAATACATGTCTGTACTCCTCTCTATTACTTGCTGTGCTCTCTAAGCATATAACTCCATATTAGAAAGCTCAGGCTTTGTAGCATATACACAGGCAAGCGTACGCGGGACTACGCAGGACTGGCTGCACATATGTGTGAAAGTGCATGTATGCTGTACACATGGGACGTTACCTGGCTGCTGTCCGTAACCTCTGATCCCAGCTCTTCGCTGTCCTCAAAGCCATCCTTGTCCGCGTCCTCATCCTCGTCCCCCTGATCCTCGTCTCCCCCGGAGTCCGTCTCCCAGGTGGAGTCACAGTCCTCCACAGTGGTGGGTTCCTTGAAGCTGACCCCATTCAGGAGGTTCCCCATTGGCAGAGCAGTGCTAGTGCTGTGGCAGCCCAGCAGGGACTGTCATGTCACAGTGCGGATGTAGCTGAGCCCCAGGCCACACACACACTCACACACTCATACACACACACACACACACACTGGCCTCCTGAGTACTGTATGAGCTGAGCTGCCACAGATAGTAGAGGAGAGAGGTGATCCCCTCCTATATTAATCAGCCCATGATCAGAGGAGGAGCAATAAAAGCCCTGACTGGGGATTACTCTGCCAATCCTCCCCATCATCTGTCTGGACTTTCCACACCACAGTCATGTGTCCTCTTGTATCCGGGAACATTGCAACAAATCAGCACTGGGAAAACATATTTTACTTACACTTCACTGGTAGGCTATTATGTCCCAGGCTGGGGGTGGCAAGGGGGGCAGCTGCCCTGGGTGCAGTGTTTTCCTTTGGGTTAGGGGTCCCACAAAATAATACAAGACATTTCATTTACTGTGCAATTTAGACAGCTGTTGGTGTGTGCACATCTAGAGGGACGCCGGGGGTGTCGCTTTTCATATACAGCATGAGACGCTTCATCTACTGTGCACATTAACCGCCTCAATACCGGCATGGTGTATACTGTATGCCAGTCTTCCATTGTCAGCGCTGCGATCGCTTCATTTACAATTACTCGCTTTGGCAACGCTGGACTCAAATATATTCCATATGCTTTTCTGAGACAGACAGAGCTTTCTTTTGGACCATGACCCACAATAAACCGTTCTCCTTACTTCCAGTTCACGCTATAGAAACGCAGTCCATATACGTTCCGGATGCTTTTCCGCGTGCACGTTTTAGACGAGATTTAATGCGTTATTGGTGCGTTTTCGATGCTGTGAAAGTGCACCCCCCCTTTAAAAACGCACTCCAGATCCGGATGCTTTTTTGTGTGTGTTTTTTTTTTTACAATATACATTTTTATTGAAAAATTGTCAAGTATAACAGAAATCTATATAGAATATACATTCCAGAAAAAAGGATCAGATTGCATGTGCGTTTTTAACGTCTTTTTGATGCGTTCCAATTCGGTTTAAGGCTGGGTTCACACCGCTGCAGCAGCGAGAACCGGATGTGATTCGCACCACACTGCAGTGCAAATCACATCTGATCTCTGTGCGATGCGAGTTCAGCCATACAGATAGTATGGCTGAATTCGCATCGCACCCGCCGCAAACTCGCACGGGACCCTTTTTTTGGTCCGCAGCAGAATCGGATCGCATGGGTGTTCACACCATGCGATCCGATTCCTGTCCGAGTTTGCACTGCGATATGCGGACTGATCTGGGGGTGTCATTAACATTTCACTGACACTCCCAGCAGTCCGCATAGGGCAGTGTGAACTGCCGGCGAGAGGTATGCGATGCGGGAAAATGCCGCGGATTTGCGGCGTTCCCGCATCGCTCCAGTGTGAACCCAGCCTTAGTGCATTTTTTCCAAAAGCATTCCAGGTGCTTTTTTCACCTGTTTTTTGTTTGTTTTTTTACTATACTAGGGTCCAGTGCATTTTTAATGCGTTCCAGTGTGTTTCAGTTTGTTTTTGATGCATTTTAGGGCCATAGAAACGCATCAAAAATGCACTGGAACGTACATAAATGCACCAAAAACACACTGCAACACACTTGTCCTTATTTAGGACCAGTTCACACCATAGAAACACAGTCTGGATGCGTTCCAGGTGCTTTTCTGCATGCGTGTTTTCAATGCACTTTTTGTGTGTTTTTTGGTGTGTTTTTGATGTAGTCCAATGCTTTTTTTCCCCCTCTTTTTTCCTAACCTTAAGGGCCAGTTCACGCCACATGCAGTCCAGTGCGTTTTTTTTTCTGCATCAAAAACACATGGAAAGTAGGTTATATGGTTTTCAATGGCATAGCTTACACCAGTGCGATCAGTTCCATTGCGTTCCAGTTCCATGAAAAAAAGTAGAATATGCTGCATTCTTTCTGCACTGGACTGTACTGGAACACTGTAAAACGCATCAAAAATGCACTGGAATACACCAGAACGCACCTAAATGCACCAAAAACGCTCTACAACACACTTGTCCTTATTTAAGGTTAAGAAAAAAGAGGGGAAAAAAAGCACTGGACTGCATCAAAACCGCATTAGAACGCACCAAAAACATGCATGCAGAAAAGCACCTGTAACACATCCAGACTGCATTTCTATGGTGTGAACTGGCCCTAAATTAGGATAAGTGTGTCGCAGTGCCTTTTTGTTGCATTTAGGTGCATTCCGGTGCATTCCAGTGCGTTTTGATGCATTTTACAGCGTTCCACAGTCCAGTGCAGGAAAAATGCAGCATGTTCTACTTTTTTTTCTGGAACTGGAACGTACTGGAACTGCAAGCACTGGTGTGAGCTATGCCATTGAAAACCATATAATCTACTTTCCAAGCGTTTTAAAGGCACAAGTGGTGTGAACTGGCCCTTACTGCATTCCAGTACAGTCCGGTGCAGATAAAATGCAGCATGTTCTACTTGTTTTTCTGGAACTGAAAAGTCCTGGAACTGACTGAACTGGTGTGCACTGGACTGCATGTGGTGTGAACTGGTCTTTATTTAAGGGCCAGTTCACACCCTAGAAACGCAGTTCGGATGCATTCCATGCATGTTTTTGATGCATACCAGTGCTTTTTTGATGCAGTCCAGTGCATCTCCCCCCCATCTTTTTCCTTAACCTTAAATAAGGACACGTGTGTTTCAGTGCGTTTAGGTGTGTTTCAGTGCGTTTTTGATGCTTTTTACAGCGTTCCAGTACAGTCTAGTGCAGGAAAAAATTCAGCATGTTCTACTTTTTTTTCTGCAACTGGAACGCACTGGAACTGCAAGCACTGGTGTGAACTGTGCCATTGAAAACCATATAACCTACTTTCCATGTGTTTTTGATGCAGAACAAAAGCACACTGGAATGCACGTGAACTGGTCCTAATAAAGCATATTAAATAAAAATGGCAGGGCATTGCAAATACCCTCAAAACATTTTTTGGAAAATAGACCCCCAGGATAATGTTATTGTTTGTCACAAAATATTAAGGAAATCAGATGTTGACCGCTCCACGTGCATTCAGGGCCGGTTCACACCACATGCATTCCAGTGCGTTTTTTTCTTCATCAAAAACGCCTGGAAAGTAGGTTATATGGTCTCTAATGGCATAGTTCACACCAGTGCTTGCAGTTCCAGTGCGTTCCAGTTACAGAAAAAAAAAGTAGAACATGCTGCATTTTTCCTGCACTGGACTGTACTGGAACGCTGTAAAAAGCATAAAAAATGAACTGGAATGCACCGAAACGCACATAAAATGCACACTGGAATGCATCAAAAACATGTCAAAAAGGCACATGCATAAAAGCATCTTTAATGCGTTTCTATGGTGTGAACTGGCCCTTGCTGTGGCAGGGAGGCTGCTCTGGGCAAAATCACATACCTGTACACCGCCATTACTAGTAAAAAAATAAAAATAAATGAAAATTCCAATAATATATCCCATCTGTAGATGCTACAACTTTTGAGCAAAGCAATCAATATACGCTTACCGGGATTTTTTTTTTACCAAAAACATGTAGCGGAATACATATTGGCCTAAATTGATGGAGACATTTGATTTTTCATTTTTTTTTTATTGGGTATGTTTTATAGCAGAAAGTAAAAAATATAGTTTTTTTTCTAAAATTGTCGGCTTTTTTGTTTTTGTTTATAGCACAAAAAATAAAAACCGCAGAGGTGATCAAATGCCAGCAAAAGAAAGCTCTATTTGGAGGGAAAAAAAGTACATACATTTAATTTGGGTACAGTGCCGAACGACCACGCAATCATGTTCCTGTAAGTGATTCTGCACTTCTGGGTCTGGGGCGCACACGTGCACCATCAACGACCCGCTCCCACCGTGATTAGACAGTGCGGCAGACACATCAGCCAGGACCCGTTGATCATTTAGGAGACAGGCAGAATGGTGTAATAACTTGTAAATAACTTTTGCCCAAACCAATCAATATACGCTTATTTTTTTTTTACCAAAGATATGTAACAGAATACATATTGGTCTAAATTGATGAAAAAATTCGATTTTTTTTTTACTGCATATATTTTATAGCAGAAAGTAAAATGGTCAGTCTTTTTTTGTTTATAGTGCAAAAAATAAAAACTGCAGAGGTGATCAACCATAAGAAAGCTCTATTTGTGGGAAAAAGATATACATTTTATTTGGGTACAGCGCCGCACAACCGCGCAGTGCTGTTTTCGTGAAAAATGGCTTGGTCAAGAAGGGGGTAAACATTCTGGAGTTGAAGTGCTTAAATTGAAATGTTCAAGATTGAAATAAGACAAATGCCACAATGTGTTCCTTAACCACTTTCAGACCGGACCATTTTGCTGGTAAATGACCAGAGGTCTTTTTACACTTTGGCACTGTGCTGCTTTAACTGGTAATTGCGCGGTCATGCAATGTTGTACCCAAACAAAATTTGCGTCCTTTTCTTCCCACAAATAGAGCTGTCTTTTGATGGTATTTGATTGCCTCTGCGATTTTTATTTTTTGCAATATAAATGGAAAAAGACCGCAAATTTTGAAAAAAAATGATATTTTCTACTTTTTGTTATTAGAAAAATCCAATAAACTCAATTTTAGTCATACATTTAGGCCAAAATGTATTCAGCCACATGTCTTTGGTAAAAAAAAAGTCAATAACTGTATATTTATTGGTTTGCGCAAAAGTTGTCACATCTACAAACTAAGGTACGTTTTCTGGAATTTACGCAGCTTTTAGTTTACGACTGCCTATCTAATTTCTTGAGGTGCTAAAATGGCAGGGCAGTACAAAACCCCCCCAAATGACCCCATTTTGGAAAGTAGACCCCCTAAGGAAATTGATAAGTGGCATGTTGAGCCCATTGAATATTTTATTTTTTTGCCTCAAGCGATTGAATAATGACAAAAAAATTTTTTTTATTTTTGTTTACACAAAGTTGTCACTAAATGATATATTGCTCACACATGCTATGGGCATATGTGAAATGACACCCCAAAATAAATTCTTCTGCTTCTCCTGAGTACGGGGATACCACATGTGTGGGATTTTTTGGGAGCCTAGCCGCGTACGGGGCCCCGAAAGCCAAGAACCGCCTTCAGGTTTTCTAAGGGCGTAAATATTTGACTTCACTCCTCACTACCTATTACAGTTTTGAAGGCCATAAAATGCCAAGATGGCACAAAACCCCCACAAATGACCCCATTTTAGAAAGTAGACACCCCAAGCTATTTGCTGAGAGGCATGTTGAGTCCATGGAATATTTTATATTTTGCCACAAGTTGCGGGAAAATTACAAACTTTAATTTTTTTTTTTTTTTCACAAAGTTGTCACTAAATGATATATTGCTCACACATGCCATGGGCATATGTGAAATGACACCCCAAAATAAATTCTGCTGCTTCTCCTGAGTACGGGGATACCACATGTGTGGGTTTTTTTGGGAGCCTAGCCGCGTACGGGGCCCCAAAAGCCAAGAACCGCCTTCAGGTTTTCTAAGGGCGTAAATATTTGACTTCACTCCTCACTACCTATTACAGTTTTGAAGGCCATAAAATGCCAAGATGGCACAAAACCCCCACAAATGACCCCATTTTAGAAAGTAGACACCCCAAGCTATTTGCTGAGAGGCATGTTGAGTCCATGGAATATTTTATATTTTGCCACAAGTTGCGGGAAAATTACAAACTTTAATTTTTTATTTATTTTTTTCACAAAGTTGTCACTAAATGATATATTGCTCACGCATGCCATGGGCATATGTGAAATGACACCCCAAAATAAATTCTGCTGCTTCTCCTGAGTACGGGGATACCACATATGTGGGACTTTTTGGGAGCCTAGCCGCGTACGGGGCCCCGAAAACCAAGCACCGCCTTCAGGCTTTCTAAGGGCGTTACAGTTTTGAAGGCCATAAAATGCCAAGATGGCACAAACGCCCCCCAAATGACCCCATTTTGGAAAGTAGACACCCCTAAATTTAGGGGTACACTAGTGAGACTAGGTAATAAATGGCGGGTGCCCTGAAACTATAAAAAAATAACTAACCAACCAGCGTCACCTGTAACCGTTGGTGATGGTGATCACTGGTGAAAGGGTTAACTAGGGAGCAATCAGGGGGCTTTATGCGGTAGTATATGGGGGTCCCTGGCGCTATAAAAAGCTGCGGCGAACCTAAATACCTACCTGCCTAACTAGCGTCACCTGTGACACTAATACAGCGATCAGAAAAACGATCGCTTATTAGGCTGGGTTCACACTGGAGCGATGCAGGAACGCCACAAATCCGCGGCGGGTTCCCGCATTGCATGCCTCCCGGCGGCAGTTCACACTGCCCTATGCGAACTGCTGGGAGTGTCAGTGAAATGTTAATGACACCCCCAGATCAGTTCGCATATCGCAGTGCGATCTGCAAACTCGGATCGCATTGTGTGAACACCCATGCGATCCGATTCTGCTGCGGACCAAAAAAAGGGTCCCGTGCGAGTTTGCGGCGGGTGCGGCGGGTGCGACACGAATTCAGCCATACTATCTGTATGGCTGAACTCGAATCGCACAGAGATCGGATGTGATTTGCACTGCAGTGCGGTGCGAATCACATCCGTTCTCAAACCGCTGCAATGTGAACCCAGCCTTAGTGACACTGGCGACGGGGGGTGATCACGGGGTTAAACCTTTATTGGGGGGGTTAGGGGGGTACCTTAGAACTAAAGGGGGCTAACCCTAACTGCCCTAACAGTTATTACAGTCACAAATGACACCCGCTGGGTGATCAGGGGGTTAAACCTTTATTAGGTAATAAATGGCGGGTGCCCTGAAACTATAAAAAAATAACTAACCAACCAGCATCACCTGTAACAGTTATATGGTGATCACTGGTGAAAGGGTTAACTAGGGGGCAATCAGGGGGCTTTATGCGGTAGTATATGGGGGTCCCTGGCGCTATAAAAAGTTGCGGCGAACCTAAATACCTACCTGCCTAACTAGCGTCACCTGTGACACTAATAAAGCGATCAGAAAAATGATCGCTTATTAGGCTGGGTTCACACTGGAGCGATGCGGGAACGCCACGAATCCGCGGCGGGTTCCCGCATCGCATGCCTCCCGGCGGCAGTTCACACTGCCCTATGCGAACTGCTGGGAGTGTCAGTGAAATGTTAATGACACCCCCAGATCAGTTCGCATATCGCAGTGCGATCTGCAAACTCGGATCGCATGGTGTGAACCCCCATGCGATCCGATTCTGCTGCGGACCAAAAAAAGAGTCCCGTGCGAATTTGCAGCGGGTACGGCGCGAATTCAGCCATACTATCTGTATGGCTGAACTCGAATCGCACAGAGATCGGATGTGATTTGCACTGCAGTGCGGTGCGAATCACATTCGTTCTCATAAACCGCTGCAATGTGAACCCAGCCTTAGTGACACTGGCGACGGGGGGTGATCACGGGGTTAAACCTTTATTGGGGGGGTTAGGGGGGCACATTAGAACTAAAGGGGGCTAACCCTAACTGCCCTAACAGTTATTACAGTCACAAATGACACCCGCCGGGTGATCAGGGGGTTAAACCTTTATTGGGGGGGTTAGGGGGGCACATTAGAACTAAAGGGGGCTAACCCTAACTGCCCTAACAGTTATTACAGTCACATATGACACCAATGCAAAAAAAAAAAAAAAAAATGCAATTGGTCTCACTGTGACTGGGGGGGGGCAGGGGTAATTGGGGGGGTGATCGGGGGGTAAAGGGGGGGTGTGAGTGTGCCTGGCATGTTCTACTGTACGTGTGGTGTGTTGGTGCAACTCACCGATCCTCTCTCCTCGGTGCCGGAACGAAAAATACCGACACGGAGGAGAGATTACATCACTTCCTCTCCTGTGAGGAGAGGAAGTGATGTCAGGGAGCATTTCTATTCGTCGGGAGCGATCGCGAGGGGGTGGCCATGAATGAATGGCCGCCCCTTCATCCCGGATCGCTCCCGAACGAATGCCGACCGCCGCAGGCACCGGGGGGGGGGCCCGATCGGGCCCCCCACCCGCGGGAAGGCAGGGACTTATATATACGCCCATATGCCTGCCCGTGCCATTCTGCCGACGTATATCGTTGTGCGGCGGTCGGCAAGTGGTTAAAGTGTTACTAAACCCACAACTGTAAAATCAGTCTGTATATGCATGCTTGTTATACTCACTGTGGAATCTAAGGGGTTAATCTTCTGCACTGTGTAAAAAGTCTATTTGATCCGGTCTTTCTTCTCTAATTCTCCCATCTTCCACTGTCCCCAAATCATCTCCTTTGGGGCAAGTTGCACCTGTTCAGTTTGGTGTGTATTGCTAGAGAGTTATTTTTATATAAACAAAAAAAGTCACAAGACTGCTATAACTGCTGATGAGAAAAGGTATTTAGCAGTTTATATTTACTAAATAATCGCATTTCCATGTCCTGTGTACTGTGGGAGACCAGATATAGTGAATGCAAGGTCCTGGGTTTAGTAACACTTTAAAGGAAATCTATGATCACAGCATACACTTTCCTTGTATAACACCAGGATTGTAATATCAATACAAACAAGAGTTATCATTGACAATCCAATATAAGCTTACTTGAAAAATCTCCTCTCATATTATGAGTTCTGCCAGTCTGCTGGCTATCTCTTTCCACAGCTTCCTGCATTCCCTGCATGTTTTGCAGCTTCTCTTCTGCTATTTCTATTTCTAAGGACTACATATCCCATGGTACCTTGCTGCCTGCCATCAGTGATTCCTGTACTGACTCGTTTTGATGCATATTGCGCATTTTCTGTAAATCAAATAAACTTAATTTCACTACTGAAATATTACTGTGCCCTTCAGTTGTTTGATAGATAAAAAAGAAATTGCTTATCCAAACACCCAAATATTTATAAATGACAATCATGGAAATTGTCAGGGGTTCCTAAACTTTTACAACTGTAAAGGTAGAATTTTTTTTTTTTTTTTTTTACCTTAATGCATAGAATGCATAAAAAGCCTTCTGTGTGCAGCAGCCCCCCACAGCCTCCTTAATACCTGAGCCCCATCTACATCCAGCGATGTAGTAGCTGCCCGGGTACTCCCCTCCTCATTGGCTAAGACAGCAGCATGGCGCCATTGGCTCCCGCTGCTAGCCAGTGAGAATAGGAGGAGAGGGGGGGGTCGCAGCTCCGTGTGGGAATGGTTACAGGGAACTGTGACTTGGCTCGGGTGCCCAATAGCAAGCTGCTTGCTGTGGGGGCATTCAACAGAAGAGAGGGGCCAGGAGCACTGAAGAGGGACCCGAGAAGAGGAGGATTCAGGCTGCTCTGTGCAAAACCGATTGCATGTGGCAGATAAGTATGATATGTTTGTTATTTTTTATTAAAAAAAACAGAGACTTTAGTATTACTTTAAAGCCTACTCTTTTGCTTCCACACATAAGTGTTATGCTATGTGGGTGGGAAAAGTTTAAAGTGGAACTTCACTCTTTTTATTCAACATTGACTATTTTTAATCTATATGCTGCTAGCATTAATGAATAGATAGGACAATATATTATATTTAAACTTTAAACTTTTTTTTATCCTTTCTTCAGTTACTTACTGGTTTCTATGTCAGACATCCCTGGAGTCTTCAGGAGGTAAGGGATCTCAGATAAGCACACTTGCTTGCCTATGTTCTATCAGATAGCCGCTACCCATCAGAAAGTGCAACCTTAGTGACGTTCTATTGTGGCCATCTTGGTACACCTGCACTCGGCCACACTAAACCTATAGTCTGAAGGTGGCAATCGGACATCTTTTTACACCCACTGAAGTCTTGCATTTCACACTTATTTTTACCAGTAATCTGAGTTTATATCGTAAAATACAGGATTTTGAAATCCATCAATCTAGGGACTGAGCAGACTAGAGAGGTGAAGCTTGAGAGATATCTTGAGTGCCAAGCTAGGGACCCAGCAGAGAATCGGGGGTAACGCTTGAGGAAGATACTACGGTAAAGATTGGAGGAGCTCAAGGGATTCACTGACAGTGAATCAGCAAGTCTAGTGAGAGACTGAGAGCTCAGTGAGCTTAAGAACTACCAGAAGTGATTGTAGTAGAATAGAAAGGAACTGTACAGCTTTGTGTTAGTAACCCTTAAAGACTGTTGCCATAGGAGACAGCATCCCTGCACATGCAAATGTGTCATCTTCCTGGGTGCCCTTCCCTGCATGGCTGTCCTCCTATTGAAATCTTGGAGTCTGACACTTCATCTTGCTAACTACCTAAGGGTGTCCTGGCCCTAACCCTCTCTCCTCCAAAAACATTGTTAAGAGAAATAAACTTTCTTTTGCATTCAAGAAGTGTCTGGCGCCCAATAACTTTAACTACTCTGCACCCACCATGCCTCACAACCCACTACATACGGACAGATGTCAGCTATCCCTGGCCCTGGAGGTCCTTATTAGATCAAAGGAGGCCTGCGACCTTGCTTCATATAAATACTGCGTTTCACGATATAAGCTCAGTTTACTGTTAAAATTAAGTGTGAAATGCAAGACTCCGGTAGGTGTAAAAAGATGTCCGCTTGCCGTCTTCTCACTAGGCTAACTACAGGACACCTGCATGCTTGATCTAAGGGCCGATGGATTTCAGAAAGTAAATGCTACATGGATCATCTGCCCTTCTTCAAGATGGCCACAGCCAGAAATGCTAAGGGGGTGTTTTTCAAAGTGGTTTCTCAGCAAAATAAAGCATGGAGACATGGATGGATGGGGGCTTGCTTTAAATATTAAAAATGAATTTAATGGCATTTTTGGTTTGTGGTGCTCAGGTGCAGTATAGTTCCTTAATGAGAGTGCACCAGGTAGTTATAATGAGTATAGAAGTAGTGGAGCAAACAGCTTTTTCTTCATAATTAAAAAAGGTAGGACTCTGCTACAAAGTTTGTTACATCCTTGCAATGTACACAAATCACCCAGAGGGTGCAGTTACAATTTAAAAATTGGAGCAAGTGGTCAGGAAGTAGTTAAACAGACCCTTGAGTGCGCACGTGTGGAGGGACGTTGGGGATGCCACTTTTCTTGTAGCAGGATGTATACAGTGAGGAGGAAATGCTGGAGGACAAGGCCTTCACTGTTACACCTACTGCTCTACCTATAGTTTTAAATGGTGGAGACTGCGTGCAATGAATTAGGGGACATTCGCTGTGTTTATAACATATACGTTGTTTATACTTTCTACACAACAAACTTTCACTTTTTCCCTGAACTGGCAGCAGAATTGGTACATTGGTTGAAGAAACTTTTTTGCTTATTGCTCTACGTTATGTACCTGTTCTTTCCTAAGGAAAGATTTTCAGCCCTCAGGCATACTACAGTAGGCTCTTCTGAACGCTTTTCTCCTGACAGGAGAAAAGCAGAATTAAAAAGACACCTAAAGCTGCATTTTTAGACAAGAGTTATGGATTTATTCATTTAATTGGCCAAAATATTCATTTATTCTGGCCGTTGAGATGAATAAATGCTGATGTACTAAGCACACCTAGCATTTAGTCCTATTTACAAAAGTAGAAGCTTCTTTCCGGTGGGTTCCTGGTTTTGACTGGTACCCACTCCCACTTCAGGCTGACTTTGCCACAGTGAACTCAGCTGGAATTTCGCCCCCGTCCTCCTTCTTCCCACTATTGGGCCATTCACTAAGCACAGCGCGCTTCGTGCATGCGCAGTAGGGAACTGTCTGTGAATATGCAAGGCTTCATTGCTGGTTTCCCTTAGCTGAGATAGCGGCGGCAGCACCAGTGAGCCAATTGAAAAAGCAGCTCGGGTGAAGACCGCTGGATTCATTGACAGGTAAGTGTCCTAATATTAAAAGTCAGCAGCTACAGTGTTTATAGCTGCTGACCTTGTTTACAAGGAGCCTGGAGCTCCTCTTTAAGTGTGCTGGGCTTTTTTTTTCTGCCCAAATGTTCCTCTCCTGAACATGATTTTGGTGGATCAGATTTCTGCCCCCTTAGGCCCCTTTCACACGGGGGTGTCCGTATTTAGCATCCACTTGCTCAGCGGGGATCGCTCCATTGATCCCCGCTGAGCCGGCGGATGACAAGTCCTTTTCTGCACTCTGTGCAGGGATGGACCTGTCAGAGAGTCCGCTCTCCCCTATGGGGGATCAGAGGATTACGGACCGCCTGTCCATTTTCATCCGATCCGATCTGCCAGACAGATGGAAAATAGGGTTTCCATCCATCTGGATTTTGCAGAGCGCATCGGATGTTAGCGGACATGACATCCGGTCGCTCCATAGAGCTGTATGGAGCACCCGTTCAGATCCGCATAAAAACCTGACAGGCAGATCTGAACGGTCCACACGTGTCCTAACGCCCCTGCCTCTAAACTCCACTAAAAGCCATTGGGATTGAGTTACTAAAGGCAAATAGACTGTGTACTTTGCAAACTACAGTTGCACCAAAGCTTTGTAACTGAGAAGAAGCTCTGCTGACTTCCATCATCCAATCATGTGCAAGCAAAAATGCTGTTTTTTTTTAATTTTCCTTGCACGTGATTGGGTATTCTTTGCAAAGTGAAGCTTTACCTCATTTACTAAGCTTTGGAGCAACTGCACCTGCAGAGTGGAACTGCACTTTGAAAAGTGCAGTCTATTTGCCTTTAGTAAATCAATCCCTCTGTGTACACGGACACAGAGTGGTTTATTTACTAAAGGCAAATAGACTGTACTTTTGAAAGTGCGGTTGCTCCAAAGCTTAGTAATTGAGGTAAAGCTTCACTTTACAAAGAGCAGCCAATTAGCAAAGAAATGCAAAGAAAATTAAAAAAAACAGCATTTTTGCTTACACGTGATTGTATGATGGAAGCCAGCAGAGCGCTCCCTCATTTACTGAGCTCTGGAGCAACTGCACTTTAAAACGTGCACAGTAAGTTTGACTTTAGTAAATAAACCCTACTGCAGAGGGGCATTTAGGGGAAGTGTGCATGAGGCCTTTCTGTGGCACACTTCACTCTTGGTAAATGCATTTTAAAGGAATGTTCATAGCACCCAGTATTTCTGCATGTAACATAAGTATGCACTGCTTAGGAAAGCAACATAAATAATGAAGTATTATGTTTTTTGTGGGGATTCGCTGTACCAATGTCCAGCTTTCCTTCACTAAAACGCCTGCCCTGCTATACTCATTGTACCTAAAATTAAAGTGACCCCCTGACCCAGCCTGCTGTTCTTTATTGTCATAGGGGTTGGCTGGAGGAGCTACAATGCCCAGCTTATTAGGGTATAAAGGCAAACCGACTGTGCAATCCTTCTGTGTGTACCAGCCTCCCCAGCACTGCCCAATTACCTACCTGAGCTCCTTCTCTCTCCAGCAATGTCCACAATACCCTCAGCCATCCAGTACACTCACTACTTTACATTGTAGCAAAGTGTAATTTATTCAGTGTTGTCACAAGAAAAGATATAATAAAATATTTACAAAATTGTGAGGGGAGTACTCACTTTTGTGAGATACTGTATATATATATATATATATATATATATATATATATATATATATATATATATAGTGTATATATTACACAATGCATGTTTAGATCAGCAGGGTTTTATTAGGAATTTCCCCTAAAGGGAAGAAAACAGATTATGCAAATGATATATCCTCTTCTTGTCAAGTTTTGGTTACAACAGATGCTTACTAACAGAAGTGAGAATATTGTAGAATAGGTTTCATTGTCATGATTAAGGAATTACTATTTTTTTTTATCATATGCTGCTAAAAGAGGACCTGAAGTAGTTCAAGGTGGGGTTATGTGGCATTCTGTCAAAAATATGGGATGATATGATCTATTTTTTGTGTGGCATCCAAGTACCTAAACTTCTCAACTGAATCTATAGTGCCTGATAACTAGAGCCGTCTCCCCTCTTAAAGTAACATAAAACATTGCCCTTTAGGTCCCACTGCATTTTTGGTCTTTTGGATATGTGTTGGTGCCTCACTTTGATAGTCTATTCTAGCATATAAATACACCGACCAGCCATAACATTATGATCATTGACAGGTAAAGTTAATAACATTAATTATCTCATTACATTGGCACCTGAAACTGGGTGCAATATATAAGGCAGAAAGCGAACATGTTGTCCCTGAAGTTAATGTGTTGAAAGCAGCAAGGTCCAAACTGTGATGGCTAGACGACTGGGTTATAGCAACTCCAAAACTGGAGTTTTTCTTTGGGATGTTCCTGGTCTGCAGGGGTCAGGACCTAACAAAAGTGGTCCAAGGAAGGAAAACCGGTAAACTGGAGACAGAGTCATGGGCGGTCAAATCTCTTTGATGCACATGGAAAGCAAAGGCTGGCCTATGTAATCAGATCCAGTAGAAGAACTAATGTAGATCAGATTTCAGAAAAAGTTAATGCTGGCTCAGATAAAAGGTAACAAATATAAAATCAGCGCTAATGTTTAAAAGTTCTTCACACCCTAGTCCATAAAAGTGTCATTCCAGGGATCCTCAATCCCTTCAAGTCTAATATAGACCAAGGATATTGGACTAGAATGAATTGAGGACACTTTTATGGCCTGGGGTGTGAAAGACTTTTATTAGTTAGCATTGATTTTATATTTGTTGTCTTTCCCCACTGGAATTGTGGGGCCTTTTTCAGCTTCTGCTAATATTGAGGGATTTACTGGTCTACTCGCTTGTGTGCTTAATTTTAAATAAGTCAAATAGAAAGGTGTGAAAACACACAGTTTGTTGTGTATGGGTAGGGATGAGCCGAACACCCCCCCCCCCCGAACACACCTGCGAACGGGCCGAAAGTTTACGAGACCTTTAGAACCCCATTAAAGTCTATGGGACTCGAATGTTCGAAATCAAAAGTGCTAATTTTAAAGGCTAATATGCAAGTTATTGTCCTAAAAAGGGTTTGGGGACCTGGGTCCTGCCGCAGGGGACATGTATCAATGCAAAAAAAAGTTTTAAAAACGCCCATTTTTTCGGGAGCAGTGATTTTAATGATGCTTAAAGTGAAAAAAAAAGTGAAATATTCCTTTAAATATCGTACCTGGGGGTGTCTATAGTATGCCTGTAAAGTGGATCGTGTTTCCCGTGTTTAGAACTGTCCCTGCGCAAAAAGACATTTCCAAAGGAATAAAAGTCATTTAAAACTGCTTGCAGCTTTAATGTAATGTGGGGACCTGCCAATATGGATAAAAATCAGTAAGACAAATGGCATGGGTACCCCCCCCCTCAGTCCATTACCAGGCCCTTTGGGTCTTGTATGGATATTAAGGGGAACCCCGCACCCAAATTAAAAAAAGGAAAGGCGTGGGGCCCCCAGGCCCTATATACTCTGAACAGCAGTATGCAGGCGGTGCAAACAAGACAGGGACTGTAGGTTTGTTGTAGTAGAATCTGTTTGTAATTTTGAACTGGTACATTTTTAAAGTGTAGCTCCAGCCAAAAAAAATTTTTTTAAGCTTTTTGGAAAACATAGGGAAGGGTTATCACCCCTGTAACATTTGTTTTGCTGTCTGTGCACCTCTTCAGAAGATTTCACCTCACTTTCTGTCCCAATGACAAATGTTTTTTGAAAATGTTTTTTTTTTTTGTGAAACAAGGATTGATGATAAAGCATCAGTGGAGAGGAGACACGTTTTTCCCATATTAACTCTTACAGGAGAGAATCCTAGGGTTAGATTTAATCTCATTTCCTGTTGTCCGCTTCCATTTGCAAATAGGAATCATTTGTAAGTTAGATGTTTGAAAGTAGGGGCCTGCCCTTATACTCTGCAGAAATTTGGGCCTTAGATGTTGGTGTTGCCACAACACTGTAAACCCTCACATTTACTGGGATGGCTGGGAGTGAACTTCTTTCGGCGGTGCAGCAGCTGGGGCAGGGAAATTTGCCCGGTACAATCTGACGTCGGATTACTGATTTCCCCGAAGTACGTGACACACCTAATTCTACACCTTGATTCCTCTCAGTGCAAGTTTCAGAGAGGACTGAGGGTATAGTGGGGTTGGAGATCCCAGCTGATGTGGAGCAAGGAGAGGTCCGTTTTGTTCTTTGGTGTGGGTCTTTTAGGTGCGCTTGCCAACGAACTGCATGGCAGGTCGACATATGTCTGGTCAAACATGTAGTGCCCAAACGGGTGATGTTTTGGTCACGTGAGATACACTTGAGATATATGTTGCAAATAGCAGCGGTGCGATCTGATGCACTCGTCTCAAAAAAGGCCCACACCAAAGAACTTTTGAAATAACGCACAGAGACAGCAGCGCCCTGCACATGCGGAGCTCTGCGGTGTGATGCAGTCGGTGTGCTGAACTGAAGCTGCCTCGTTGGAGATGTGCCTGCTCCTCCTCCTCCTCTCTCCTATCAGGCACCCACGTGGAGTCAGTGACCTCATCATCCCCTCCCTCCTCATCACTGGAGCAAACCTTGCAGTATGCTGCAGCTGGGGGAACATGACTGGCAGATTGCTGTCCTTCTTGGACATCCCCTCTCTCTGGGCTCACGTTACTGCCTTCCTCCAGCTGGCTACTATCATCAGAGCCTTCAAAACGCTGGGCATGTACCCAAAACTGTGGTCAAACAGTTCGGGGGACTCCTCAGGAGCACATGGTGGGGCTAGGGAAGGAGTGCCTGATGCCATTGAGTTGAAGAGGCCGCGTTGGCAGCTGCTTTGCCAGACAAAGTACCCTGAGCCTGGGTGGGAGAGGATGAGGAGGATGAGGACGGCTTTGTCATCCACTCTACCAAGTCTTCGGCATGTTGCGGCTCAACATGGCCAGCTGCTGAAAAAAAGGACAAGCGTGTGCCACGGCCACGTGCTGATGGGGATGCACCATGTTCATGACCAGCACTGTTGCCTCTAGACACAGAGCCTGCTTGCCCCCTTTTATTGGCTTGTGACTGTCTGCCTCTCCTTGTTGGCCTTCCAGACATAGTAATGGCCTTCAGGGAGATGTAGCTGCACAAAGCTGGGATGTATATATATATACTGATTATACTGCAGCTAGCAGAATCAGCTGCCTGCCTGTAGAATTATTCGTATGAGAACACCAGCAATTGTCTTCAGTTAACTTTAGCTGCACACTGTGCAGAGGACACAGTGCACTAACTGAAAATACTGCAGCTCCCTGCCAGTGGTATTAGTATGAGAACACCAGCAATAGTATTCAGGTAAGCTTTAGGCGCACACTGTGCAAAGGACAATAAATCAGACTACTGGAGCTCCCTGCCTGTATTTGTATAACACCAGCAATTGTATTCAGGTAAGCTTTAGGTGCACACTGTGCAAAGGACACTAAAACAAAATACTGTAGTTCCCTGCCTGTATTTGTATGAGAACACCAGCAATTGTATTCAGGTAAGCTTTAGGTGCACACTGTGCAAAGGACACTAAATCAAAATACTGCAGCTCCCTGCCTGTATTTGTATGAGAACACCAGCAATTGTATTCAGGTAAGTTTTAGGTGCCCACTGTACAAAGGACACTAAAACAAAATACTGCAGCTCCCTGCCTGTATTTGTATGAGAACACCAGCAATTGTATTCAGGTAAGCTTTAGGTGCACACTGTGCAAAGGACACTAAATCAAAATACTGCAGCTCCCTGCCTGTATTTGTATGAGAACACCAGCAATTGTATTCGGGTAAGCTTTAGGTGCACACTGTGCAAAGGACACCGTACACTAAGTGAAAATACTGCAGCTCCCTGCCTGTCAGTATATTATGAAGAGAATAACAGGAACGGATCTAGCTAAACTGAATACAGTGTACAAATATATATACACAACACCTAGGATGCATATATATCCTCTACACACTGTAACTAAAGCTACCTGACTTGCCTGCCTGCTCTAACTCAAATTAAATGACATTGTCTCGCTCTCTCTGTCTGTCTTTAACCACTACCACAACACACTACACAAAGCCACCACGCAGGCTGCCTTATATAGTGTGGGGCCACTTTGTCTTTGGCCAATTATGGCTCTCCGTTTTTTCTGCGCTGTGATTAGCCAAAGCATGCGGGTCATAGTGCATGCTTGGCCAATCATCAGCCAGCAATGCACTGAATGAATTATGGGCCGTGGTGCGCCACTTGAATTTGGCGTGAACGGCCCGTAATGTTCAAAATTCGGCTAACAGCCGAAAGGGACAATGTTTGTATCAAACATGGGTTCGACTCGAACTCGAAGCTCATCCCTATGTATGGGGCTGCGTAGCTGCAGACCAGGTAGGGTGCCCATGCAGTGCCCACAGCCAAAAGTACCTACAATGGGCACATGAGCATCAGATTTGGACCACTGAGCATTGGGAAAAGGTGGTCTGGTCTGATGAAACAGGTTTTCATCAAGTAGATGGCCAGTTTTGTGTGCGTCGGTAACCTGGGAAGAGATGGCACCAGGATGGGAAGAGAGAAAGCTGGTGGAGGCAGTGATCTGCTACTGATGGCTTGGTGCCAGATACCACCTGCATACATTCAGCAGTCTAGTGGAGTCCATGCCTTGACAGATCAGGGCTGTTTTGGAGAAAAAACGGGACCTACTCATTAATAGGTGGGTGGTAATAATGTTATGGATGATCAGTGTATATGAATTGTTTTTCTTGGTTCCATTGGTTGAAATAGTGAAATAGTAGAAATAGTGACAAATTAAAAAAGCTCAGTTGTCTGTCATGTTTTCCAACCCAACGTCTTCTTCGCCTCTGCAGTAACAAAATACTTTTAATAGTGTTATCAGGTAGTAATAGATTACTATTATTACAATGATCAGTTGCTGCATGGGAAGGCACGTTACAGCTAGTTCAGCTCTTCCTTATTTATATATACGGCTGCCAGAGTTCACAGTGATGTCAAAGATGGCGTCATTGCCTTTCCTCTTTAAACACAATACAAAAGCATTTTGTTGCATCGTGCTAAAGAGTGCTGTATAAGAGCAGGATCATAAGACCTAGACTAATTGTTTCAACTCCTGGGCTTTGTCCCGTACAACAGCTATCAATAGCAGCCGTTTAAGCATAATTCCAACCTGAACCCTCTACAGCTCTGAGCCTGGTTAAAATATGTAAAAAGTGTCATTCTGGTGTAATTCTGACATTGTTTCAAAATGGAACCTAGGATTTAAAGTCATAATAAACCCTTATTTTAAAGAAAAACACTTTCAGCAGCTGCTTTAAAGTGGTTGTAAACCCCTACAAACTACTTTGACCTACAGGTAAGCCTAGATTAAGGCTTACCTGTATGTCCAAGAAATATCTCCTAAACCTATACGGTTTAGGAGATATTTACCTGAAGACAGCCACCGCAGTCTACGGTGCATGCACCATAGACAGCGACGCGCAGGCCCACTGGGTAAGCCGCAGATCACGGCGATATGACGCGAGTGTCGGCTCCCGTGCGCATGCACTGGAGTGAGGTAATCGCTGCTCCGACGAATCACAGCGCCAGAGCAGCGAGACCCATGGAGACCCACCAAGAAGATGGACGCTCGGAACTACAGGGGACAGCGGTGACTTCGCTGGCTCCTGTGTCAGGTAAGTGACACATAATGGACTACTATGCGATGCATAGTAGTCCATTATGCTTTACCTTTGCAGGGAATCAAAGAGGAAGTAAACCCAGGGTTTACTTCCTCTTTAATCACTTACTGAGTATAATGCTTCTTTACCTTTCAATCCTAAACAAGAGACTGTTTTAGCTGGTGTCATGATCACTGCCTTGGGTTTCCCCTGCTCCTCCTCTCTCCCCCCATCCTTCTCCATGCTAACAGACTGGCTCCAGGCTGCCTTGTCCAGTGTTAGCTCTTTTCTGAGAAGACCGGAAGTTTTGGGAAGAAGCACCAAGGAGCCAGCAGCATGTAAACTGCACATGCTGGGGGTAGGAATTCTAATAAATAGTTTACTGGGGAATGTTTCTTTTATTGTTCTCAATGTATTAAGCTAAAAATGCTAAGGGTTTAATACTATTTTAAAGTAGTTTTAAAGAGGAAGTAAACCCTGATGAGTTTACTTCCTCTTTCATTCCCTGCAAAGGTAAAGCATAATGGACTACTATGCATCGCATAGTAGTCCATTATGTGTCACTTACCTGACACAGGAGCCAGCGATGTCACCGCTGTCCTCTGTAGTCCGGCGCATCCATCTTCACGGTGGGGTCTCGCTGCTCCGCCGCTGTCATTCGGCGAAGCCGCAATGACGTCACTCTCACGCATGCGCACGGGAGCCGACAGGCACAGCATCTTCGTCGTTGACGATGCCGCGCTCAGTGCGCCTGCACGCCGCTGTCTAGACAGCAGTGCCTGTCTTTCGGCAAATATCTCCTAAACCATGTAGGTTTAGGAGATATTTCTTGGACCTATAGGTAAGCCTTAATCTAGGCTTACCTGTAGGTCAAAGTGTGTTGTAAGGGTTCACAACCACTTTAAAGGCAGCACAAAGTTTGTGCTGACACAACATACAGTGTCTTAATAAAAATGTTTTCACAGAAGTGTTGAGTTTACGTTGGTGCTACCTACTGATATATGTTAAAGTTTAATATGTTTTTCCTTGTTGATACTGAAACTGTTGAGTGTTAAGTTACTTTTCAAATAACCTAATTTACCTTGTATTAAGCTGGTTTAAAGAGATGGTTCAGGCGTGTCTCCAGATCTTCATTTACCAACCACAATTCTTTACTAAGGGGCCACAACTGCCTGTCAGTTTACAGGAAGGCAGTGATACTCCTCCCATGTATGAACAGAGAAGGACTCTGAGTGATCCCCCTCCTGGACGGATTTTTAGTTGCACTCCTATTAGCTTCAATCAGGGCTCAGACCCGGTGGCAGACCCACCTAATGGGTTAATTTCTTTGTGGCAGACACATATAAGGTGCTGCCTGTAATGTTTACCATAAGCTTAACATGATACTTTTTTTTATTTGGGTTATTACTACATACTTTCGTAAAACACAGTAAAATGTTGCCACTCCCCTGAGCATTGCTCATCTCTTGGGCTTTACTGCTATATGGGGGAACAATTGAGGCACATGCATCTCACACCTCTTCTGTTCTCCCCCATTCTCCTCACCTAGGGACTCTGGGGGTGGGGGCTTCTTTCTCCTTAATATTCAAAATTTGGATGGCATAGAGCCGAGGCTTGAAATGACAAGGCATAGCTTTGCCTGCACTTAGTACCCCTCTTTTTAGCTCTACCTTTTGCCTCCCCTTTGTTCTGTAACACACAGCCCGATGTTTAGGTCAGGCACTATAGCTGGCATTTTTTTTCTTCTGCCTATAGCAGCCCACATTCCCATAAGGAAAGCAGACCCACTGATACTTGGTTGCCCCAGGTCTTAGAAAACAACGCTACAGTTCCTGGCGAGACACTGAGAATGAGCGACTCAGATAAAGAAGGGTACTTGTAGTCCTGAGGCTAGTCAGGCAGGAGGCAGCAGCCTTTACCAGCATCTTTTGTACAGTCCAAGGTCTCGGAAGGAAGTGAGCAAACATAGGTGTCCATTTAATAAACTGTGATATTTCACATCTCATGAGTTCACCGCTCTTCTCTGAGATATCTGTTCTCACCCTTGTGGCAGTTTAAAATACAGTGTAGATCACTTCTCCCTCTGTGAATAGAAGTGATCTACAAATGCTTTGAGAATCCTGAACGGCTTCTGCTTCTGTAATCTCGTGATAGCTCAGGAGATTTCAGTATCAGAATCCCAAAGTGAAATACGAAGCACTCCACATACACTGCACATATGTGTGTGTGTAAAGTATATATGGCGTTTTTCAAACAGGCGTATTAACATATACACTTATGCAAACGCAGTGTTTTCCTGGACTCATCTGATGCTCTTAATTTTACAGCCATGTGTGTACACATCACCTTGCGTTATCAGCGATGCATCATCTGCGCAGCTGTCAAAATGACAGCATCAGTTGTACTTCTGTAGCCACAACACTGCCTTTGCACGGGTGTACACTGTAATACACAAATGTGAAGGACGCGGAGGATATATATATATATATCTGTGTGAGTATATATATATATATATATATATATATATATATATTAGGGGTGCAACGGATCGTCACTGATCCCTGATTCGAATGGGTCACCCTGTTCAGATCGGCACACGCAGCGATCCGCGGTCTCGGCCTTAGGAAAGGTCGCGGCTTCGGCCTAGCTCCGGAGCAGCAGCTATCTTGGTGCACCCGTCAGCCATTTACAATTTGATCACTCTGTCAAATAATGGAGCGATCACATGTAAACAAACCGGCGTCATGATGACGCTGGTTCCTCTCTCCCTTCTGTAAAGTGGAGGGGAGAGATCGGATAGAAGCAGCGCTGTGGGCTGCATCTGTAGTGCCTATGGTTGCCACCTTTTGTTCAAGTCAAACCCGAACACCTTAGCGGAGCACGCCAATTTTTTTTTTTATAGTAAAAACTATACATATATTTTGCTATTAAATGACATTTCTAATCATGAATCAAAGGACAGGAAGGGAAATTAGGGATTTTTGCGGTGCTAATTAACAAAATACAATTAATTGAAGTACATATTATTACATAGTACATAGTATTGTATTTAATCAATTAATTGTATTTTGTTAATTAGCACCGCAAAAATCCCTAATTTCCCTTCCTGTCCTTTGATTCATGTTTCAAACTTTCAGGGATGAGGTGCCATCTTTGTTAGGTGTTGCTTGAGGTTGAACCATCAAAATTATTCCAATTTCTAATCATATGAAGTTAATAACAAGAGTCCCCCTTTACATCAGAGCCCACAGAGTTCCCTTTTTTACATCTGAACTCGCTGAGTTCCCTTTCACTGTAAGGGGGGACTCTGCAGACTCTGATGTAAGGGAGAACTCTGGGGACTCTAACATAAGTAATGCTCTGGGAACCCTGATGTAAGGGGGAACACTGAGAACTCTGATGTACGGAGAGGACTCTAATGTAAGGGGGAACACTGTGGCCTCTGGTTTAAAGGGGAAATCTGATGTAAGGGGTGCTCGGAGGACCCTGATTTACCTTTGTGTACTCACTCAGAGGCAGGAGAGAGAAAGGGGGGGACTTCAGTCAAGGACAGAGATGGATGGTGAGCTCACTCACCCCTTGGCAGTCAGCATCTTTCATCCAGATGTATCTGAGGCTGCTGAATTCCAATTTTTCCGGCCCCAACTTTCCTTTTCTGAGGCACAGCGCCAGGGGTTGGAGTGTGGGCAGACCCAGAGGGGTAGGGGTGGGGGGGAAGGGGTGCTGATCGAGCCCTCTCTCCTCTCCCATCTGTGTGTGTGTTTCGGGGGGGGGGGGGGGGGGGGGTTAGTGCTGGCTTTGAGCAGTGTGAAAGAGTGTAACAGACACTTTCAGCTTAGACAACTGCAGCCAGCAACCCTGCTGGGAAGCCATAGTCCAGTCTAACTAATGTGTCCGGGTTTCAGGCAGTCTGAAACCCAGACGCATGATTCCAAACCCGAACTGTCCGGGTGAATCCTGGACAGGTGGCAACCCTAGTAGTGCCCACAGCGCTGCTCTGTAACAATTGCAGTCACAGCCATCCCTCCATACTCTGCCAATACTTTGCAATACCCTGCCAATAACGTGCCAATACTCTGCCAATACTCTGCCAATACCCTGCCAATACTCTGCCATACCCTGCCAATACTCTGCCATACCCTGCCAATACTCTACCATACCCTGCCAATACTCTACCATACCCTGCCAATACTCTACCATACCCTGCCAATACTCTACCATACCCTGCCCATACTCTGCCATACCCAGCCAATACTTGTCATACTCTGTAATACCCAGCCATACTCAGTGATACCAAGCCATGCTCAGCCAATATTACAGTGGGGGAGATGACGTGAATATTACAGTGGGGGAGATTGTGGATATTACAGTGGGGACTATATGGTGGTGGAATTTTCACAGGTTTTTGCAAATCCAATTATTATTTGCTGATCCGAAAAATGATCCGATCCGTGACTCTGATCCAAGGAACGATGTGTTCCGTGAGTTTTTTGATCCGTTGCACCCCTAATATATATATATATATATATATATATATATATATATATATATATATATATATATATATATATACACACACACACACAAATATAAATATATACACACACAGATATGTAAGAAGGCCAGTATGGTGGCCTGAATTTATGGGAGGAGCCCGGGGGGTATTTAACCAGCCCACTCGCCTGTGGTCTTTGTCGGTTTCCTGTGCGCAATACTACGTCACTAGGCCGACTACTCGAATTTCGTTGCCGTTCGGAAACTTCTCTCTACCAGAAGTCTCGTGGTTTTCGTTCCCGTTCGTGTTTTGTACAACGTCTCTGGCTCGACTGCCGCAGGTAAGGGTCTCGTTTGACCTTCCTTTACTAAAGCGTTTCATTTTTGAGTATCGTAAACTTGAAATATCTCGAGTCATTCGTTACGAAACCGGGTCGTTTATCACTCAAAACGCACCATTTTCGCAGCGCCCTTCATTTCACGGGCCTCATTTCAGTAGGAATTGCTCGAAGGAAAATCTGCACTGTTTTCGTAAATTGTTGTGTTATCTGCCTCATCACCATGTTCCACAGGCTAATCGTTGCCAGTCGCACCTCACGGCACAACGATTCGAACCTCTGCCACAGCTGGCTCACGTAGGTCATTTCATCATTTCACTCATTTCTGTCACTCACCGCGCCCCGATTCGAATCCAGTCGCATTAGTTTAAATGCGACGGTTCGTTCCGGTGTGCCCCAGTTGCTCGGCCTCATTTCAGTACATGCTCCAGAAACTGCTCGTTGCTAATCGATCGGGTCTCTGTCATGGGAATCATTTCACTGTCACCTATCACGTTCCGATTCGAAACCAGTCGCATTTCTCAAAACGCACGGGTTCGATCAACGTGTCCCAGTTGCGTTGGCCTCATTTCAGTACATGCTCTAGAGCCCGCTCGTTGACGGTCGCAGGCTGCGTCCTCTCCGATTCGTAGCTCTATCATGGGAAACATTTCATTGTCACGTAGTGCGTTCAGTTCGAATCCGGTCGCATCCCTGTGCATCGATTCGTCCGGACGGCCCCAGGTATTTTTTCAGCCTCATTTCAGTGCATGCTCCAGAGACCGGTCGGTTCTAGTCGCAGTTCGTGGCCAGCCGATCCAGGCCTCTGTCATGACAGAAGTTGTTCATTTCATTTCACTGTCACGCTCTGCGCTCCGGTTCGAATCCAGTCGCACATACACATGCACCGATTCATTCCGGTTCGCCCCAGGTTATTTCCCACATTTCAGTACATGCTCCAGAGTCCGCTTTGTTGTCAGTCGCACTTGCGACACGACCATTTCGTGCCTCTGTCATGGCAAATCATGCTTCATTTCACTGTCACTTACAGCGCTCCGACTCGAATCCAGTAGCATCCGTGATGCATCGATTCGGTTCGGCGTGCCCCAGAGGGAACGGCCACATTTCACTTTTTCAACAGGTTTCCTTATTGTACGGTCATAACTGCAGCACTTATTTACGCTCCCGCATTGGACACGGGTCATCTTGCACTTCGTCCTTTACGCATAGGATACCTCGGATTGGGACAGCAAAAAAAAAAAAAAAATGAGGATGATAAATAAATGGCGGTGATAAAAAAGAAGTGGTGGCGGGAAAAATGTCTACTCAACGGTGCACTTCGGTCATGTTAGCCAGCCGTTCACGTCACTCTTCGGTTTACTTGTTAGGTTCTCACCAATTGTCATCTGTTGTTTCTCTCTCCAGGTCAGTCAAGTTCAGTAGGTCCACCCTGCACCAGCTTGGACGTTATCTTCCCAGGTAAAAAAAAAAAAAAAAAGAGGGAGAGAAGGGAAGGCGTGGAAAATGCGACAGCAACCATGCTGGCATACATATATATGTATGTGAAGGCTTGGGACAATATATATATATGTATACACGTTCGCTCCCGCCTTAGTGCTCAGCAAATAGGTGGGTTTGCTTGGTAAAATAGAGAAACAGTCTTGACTTATGTCACCCTCTATAGGTTCTGGTCGTCCATCCTTCATCCCCAAAGAGATAGGACATCACTCCTAGGGCATGATTTACCTGGAGCCATGTCCCAACTCGGCAGCGAAGACCTTACCGCCCCCTTGTCTCCTCGCCCGCCTTCAGTGAGCGACAGTGTACAGTCCTTCAGGGGTTGGACTATCCCCAGGCTGACAGCGGAGCTGAGACGCAGGGGCATTCCTTTCCCCGCTACGGCTAGGAAGGCAGAGCTTTTCAGGCTCCTCTCTACCCCACCAGCTACGGCCGGACCTAGTACCCCGCCTCAGGCTACGCTCCAGTCCATCTCATCAGCTATAGGCCAACTGCACGCTATGGTGTCGTCCCTAACCAATGCGGTCACGGACGTCCAGGCCAGAGTGACGCTCCTAGAAGCTCTCCCAGCCACAACCACCCCTGTTCCGGTTCCAGTCCCGTCACCACTGCCGACAGGTAACGAAGGAACATGTCCCGTGGTCTGTCCAGCACATCTGGTGCCGGCCGGCATTAGGAAGGACATCTTGGACGGCAAGGATGTCAACCTGGCCTCCCTGCTCATTTCAGTACATGACCTTGCAGAAAACAAGGCTTACTCCTGGGGAGACGTCTCCGTAGTCCTCAAAGCTAAGGACCCCAGGCTGAATCGTAAACTTTCCATCCCAGAGTTTGCCCTAGCCTTTGGGATGATGAGAGACGTCATTTGCTCAGCATCCCCTGCCAGGAGGGAAGAGCTGGATTTGTACCTCCACACGGTAGTGGACCTAGGATACAAATACGGAGGCTTCTCCTTCTACGACTATCATCGGTCATTCTCAGCCAAGGCAGCCGCTAAACTGGCACAGTTCCAGTCACCCACAGACTGGAGCCTTATGGACACGGAACTGTTCTGTCGGCATTTTGCCGGCCTTCGTTCACCCCTGTGTGCCATCTGCCAGTCCTCCACCCATACCGCTTCCTGGTGCGCCAACATACCGGTTAGTCGCCCGGTAGAGTTCCCCTCCACCTCTGGTGCAGCCCAAGGCCAATCAGGCCCTGCGCCAAAGAATCAAGTGGACAAATTTGGACGTACGGTCCGAACCGTAGGGGGAGCGGCCATCTGCAATAATTATAACTACGGCTCGTGCAATTTTAGCCAGTGCCGCCTATTGCACATCTGTGTCGTATGTCACAGAGCGCACCCCAGAAATTTGTGCGAAGTCAAAGCACACAAGGGCGCATGACTGAGCCGCATAGAGGTCCTATGCTTGGGCTTCTACCTCACTATGCACCCCACTCCTTCACTAGCCACCTTCCTCATCGGTGGCTTCACGACAGGCTTCCACACCGGCCTCATCTCCTTACCCCACCAGACCTACGAGTGCAGAAACCTCCGCTCAGCAGCCGCTGACGAGCAAGCCATTGACCAACTGCTGCAGAACGAGGTGGAACGAGGCTTTGTCATAGGTCCCTTCTCACAGCCCCCCTTCAATATGTGGAGAGTTAGCCCTATTGGGCTTGTCAAGGGCAAATTTTCTAATAAAAATCGTTTGGTGTACGACCTGTCTGCGCCTCGTTCTTCCCACATTCCCATCTTAAACTCCTTGATTCCTTCCGAAGAGTTCTCATTAAAATACGCCTCGGTGGACATGGCGATTCAGGCCATCCTTAAAGTAGGCACAGGTGCGTGGCTGGCCAAAGCCGACATATCCGACGCCTTTAAACTATTGCCTATCCACCCGTCCCTCTGGTGCTGGCACGGAATTAAATGGAGAGATCAATATTATTTTGCCACCAAGCTAACGTTTGGCTCTAAAAGCAGCCCGTGGCTGTTCGACACATTCGCGCAGTCTCTCGAGTGGATTCTCCTGCACAAAGTTGGTTGTCAGCAAGTTATCCACTACTTGGATGACTTCCTGCTGATCGAACAGCCAGGCACACCTCCAAGGAACCTCGACAAATTAAGGACCGTCTTTGGGAACCTCAATGTTCCCATCGCTGAACATAAGGTGGACGGGCCCGCGCAATCAATCACCTTCCTCGGAGTCAATCTGGACACCAGCTCCATGCAGGCCAGCCTGCCCCTCGACAAACTGACCCGCATCAGGGCAGTTCTCCACGAGTTTACCCGCACCAGGGGATGTACAAAGAGGCAGCTACAGTCGCTGTTGGGCATGCTCAACTATGCCATGCGTATAATCCCGCAAGGTCGCTCCTTTGTCTCGCGCCTGTTGGTCTACCTTTCTCAGGCACAAGACCCGGATCAAATCCTATGCCTAGATACCGCAGCCTTAGCAGACCTGTCGATGTGGGACGAGTTCCTGTCCACCTGGAATGGTATCTCTTTGTTCATCCCGTATATCTCACCTCTCTCGCCACAGGTAGTGACAGATGCCGCGGCCTCCACAGGGTTTGCGGCAATTTTTGGCCACCATTGGTTCGCCGGACCCTGGCCTTCTCAAATACTCAGGATCCCTGGGTTTAGTCAGTCGTCATCCCTTTTCGAGCTCTACCCCATGGTAGCAGCCGCCCAGCTCTGGGGTCATACCTGGACAGGACAAACTGTAGGTTTCACCACCGACAACCAGGCCACAGCCGAAATTGTCAACAAGGGCAGGTCCAAATCTCTCTCCGTGATGTCCTTCCTACGCAGGCTGGTGCAGCTGTCTCTGCAGCATCAGTTCAATGTTTACTGCACGTTTATCCCAGGAAAGTACAACCGTGCAGCTGACGCATTGTCCCGCTTTAATTTCCTGTCCTTCTTTCAGCAGGTTCCCAGGGCAGATACGGTCTCAGCTCCTATCCCGCATTGGTCTCGGTTGACCCTGGACTAGAGTACATCTACATAGAGCCACTCAGCTCATCAACCATTCACTATCGGACAATACTCTGAAAGCCTACCGGGTAGCCTGGAAGGCGTTCAATACATTTCTGCTCGCCTCCACAGTAGGCACCCCCACAGACGCTAGGCACATACTAGCCTTCACCTCATACTGCCATAATCAACTGGCCTTGTCATTTAACACCATCCGCTTATACTTAGCTGGCATACAGCACTTCCTCTCACTTCAGGATCCTACCAAGCCGTCCATCTTCTCGTCCCACGCGATCCGAGCCATCCTGCGCGGCATCCAGAAGCAACAGCCGCCAATAAAAGTCAAACGGCTCCCCATCACCAGTTCCATCTTCAGGGACATGTCCACCATGCTTACCAGTTACCCCTTCGGTGTTCTCCCCAGTCTGGTCATACAGGCAGCCATTTACCTGGCCTACTATGGCTTCCTACGGCCCAGCGAGTTCACTCATAACAGCCCACATTCTCCAGTCCTTAGCAGACGTCATCTGCTCCGTCACCAGGACCACTTCATCCTCCACCTCTCGGTAACCAAGACCCAGCAAACAGGCACTGGCGTAGATATCCACCTCTACAAAACCAACAACGCCTGGTGCCCGGTCGCTGTGCTTACACAGTTACTCTCTCGGTTACCCGAGCTCCCGGACTCTAGCCCTCTTTTGCCCTTCCCGGTCAAACCGTTAACGAGCTGCCAGTTCATTAAACATGTTAGAATTCTCCTCCGCAACTTGCTCCTCAATCCCGGTGAGTATTCCGGCCACTCCTTCCGCATTGGAGCAGCTTCGTCCGCATCCCGGCACGGGGTCCCGGACCACGTCATCAAAAGATTGGGCAGGTGGAAATCGGCCTGCTTCACTCGGTACATCCCTAACCCACAGGTAGAGATGTCCCGAGCATTCACTCAACTTGCTCAATAAAGGTTAAGCTGGAAACAATAAAAACTCTCTTATCCCTACCTAAGTGTTTTGCCCCCTTATTTTGGTATACCATCCATTAGACCAGGGCACACTTTCAGGTCCATTTCATATAGGGTATCTCATGATAAGTTTGTATTGTTCGGATACGTATCGGTCATAGGGCTTCAGCCATAAGTAAGAAGGCCAGTATGGTGGCCTGAATTTATGGGAGGAGCCCGGGGGGTATTTAACCAGCCCACTCGCCTGTGGTCTTTGTCGGTTTCCTGTGCGCAATACCCACCCTCCCATCCCCTTTTTTAGGGCATTTATCAAAACATTTCTCTTCAAACACATTCATTTCTAATTACTGGGTATGCCCCCTTATTTTGGTATACCATCCATTAGACCAGGGCACACTTTCAGGTCCATTTCATATAGGGTATCTCATGATAAGTTTGTATTGTTCGTATACGTATCGGTCATAGGGCTTCAGCCATAAATATATATATACATACACACACATATATAAATAAATAAATATATATATATATATATATGTGTGTGTGTGTGTGTGTATGTATATGTGTATATATATATATATACATATATGTATATATATATATATATATATCAGGGGCGTAACTAGAAATCACAGGGCCCCATAGCAAAATGTTGTATGGGCCCCCCCCCCCCCCACCAAAAAAAAAAAAAAATGAACTAATGCCATTGAACAACAGACTACCACACCCATGTGGCACAGTACCCAGGCAACAGCTTATATTAATTTTGAACAACAAAGTATGCAGTATACTGTATGCAGCCCCTGAAGGGAACACATTGCAGACCTCCAGGCCTTCTAACCAATTTCTGTTCTGTTATATAAAATGAAATAGTTCAACTCACCATAATGCAAAATCAGTGGGATCCCTGAGCGTGTCACTTGCCATCATCGCCTGCCACCAGATGCAGATTGTAACTTGTCACAGGTTGCGGAATGTCACCTACCACATGTTGCAGATTGTCCACTTGCCACATCCCAGATTGTCACTTGCCAAGATAGATAAGTCACACATTATGCCACACATTATGGATTGTCACTTGCCACGTCCTGGATTGTCACTTGCCACGTCACTTGCTAAACATTATGGATTGTCACTTGCCACGTCCTGGATTGTCACTTGCCACATCACTTGCCACACATTATGGATTGTCACTTGCCACGTCCTGGATTGTCACTTGCCACGTCACTTGCCACACATTATGGATTGTCACTTGCCACGTCCTGGATTGTCACTTGCCACATCACTTGCCACACATTATGGATTGTCACTTGCCACGTCCTGGATTGTCACTTGCCACACATTAAGGATTGTCACTTGTCACATCACCTGCTCCATGTTGTGGATTGTCCACTTGCCACATCGCCTGCCACCAGATGCAGATTGTCACTTGTCACACGTTGCAGAATGTCACCTGCCACATGTTGTGGATTGTCCACTTGCCACATCCCGGATTGTCACTTGCCACGTTACCTGCCACACATTACGGATTGTCACTTGCCACGTCCTAGATTGTCACTTGCCACGTCCCGGGTTGTCACTTGACACGTCACCTGCCACACATTACGGATTGTCACTTGCCACATCACCTGCCACACATTACGGAATGTCACTTGCCACGTCATGGATTTTCACTTGCTACGTCCCCTGCCACATGTTACGGATTGTCACTTGCCACATCCAGGTTGTCACTTGCCACGTCACCTGCCACACATTACGGATTGTCACTTGCCACGTCATTACAGATTGTCTCTTGCCACATCCTAGATTGTCACTTGCCATACATTATGGATTGTCACTTGCACGTCCCGGGTTGTCACTTGCCACGTCACCTGCCACACATTACGGATTGACACTTGTCACGTCACGGATTTTCACTTGCCACGTCACCTGCCACATGTTATGGATTGTCACTTGCCACATCCAGGTTGTCACTTGCCATGTCACCTGCCACACGTTATGGATTGTCACTTGCCACGTCCCGGGTTGTCACTTGCCACGTCACCTGCCACACATTACGGATTGTCACTTGCCACATCCAGGTTGTCACTTGCCATGTCACCTGCCACACGTTATGGATTGTCACTTGCCACGTCCTGGGTTGTCACTTGCCACGTCGCCTGCCACACATTATGGATTGTCATTTGCCACGTCATGGATTTTCACTTGCCACGTCACCTGCCACACGTTACGGATTGTCACTTGCCACGTCGCCTGCCACACATTATGGATTGTCACTTGCTCTGCCACTTTCCTGCTGTGTCACAGAGTCAGGCAGCAGATTATCAGTCAGACAGCAGAGAGATAATAATGTCAGCTCTCTGCTTCCTGGCTGCCTGCACAGTGAGGGGGGAACTGCACTGCAGGGATGCAGGGCGGCCAGAGATGATGTCATCTCTATGCTCCCCGCCTGTCAGCTCCCTGATTGGCCAGCCCACTCTCTCACCAGCGAACTGGCCACTCTCATCCGCCTCCCACGGATCCTCTGACCGCCCGCTCTCACTCACTGAGCCGCCTGTGGACCACCCGCGGACCGCCCACTCTCGCCCGCGGACCACCCGCGGAGCCGCGGACTACCCGCGGAGCCGCCCGCGGACCACCCGCGGAGCAGCGGACTACCCGCGGAGCCGCCCGCGGACCACCCGCGGAGCCGCAGACTACCCGCGGAGCCACGGACTACCCGCGGACCTCCCGCGGAGCCGCCGGCTATCTCCCGCGGAGCCGCGGCGCCTGTCCTCACCGGGCCCCACTTGACTGCGGGCCCCATAGCGCCCGCATGTGTTGCTATGGCGGTAGTTCCGCCACTGATATATATATAATTTCTGTGTGTAATTGTATAGTTAATGTAATTGTAACCTGCTGTTGGTGAATTTTTCACTGCAGTTAAGAAAGATTTTACTTTCATTTTTGGCCAGGGGCGAAGGAAGAAGCTATTCTCTGGCAGAGATGTCCTGCTAACTCCACCTCTGGGCTGGAGAAGCCAGAAAGGAGAACTTGAAAGAGAAGCACAGAGATAAAGTGGCATCTCTGTTTTCTAAACATGCTGTTTCTGTTGCAGTCAATGCAGCCGTTTTGTGTACTGATATGAGAAGAGGAAAATAGTTCTCCAGTTCTCATCTCAGTATATTAAACTTGCAATGCTTTGAGATAAGCAGTGATCATCCTGATCTCAACTTATCACAGTTTATTAAACGGACACCATAGCCTGAAAACAGTTCCAAGGTCAGGTCTGGTAGCAAGCAAGTGAAGTCCAGTTAACAGACCGAGTTCAAATTCAGGTGACTAACCAAAGGGTAATCAGGGTACAAGGAAAAGGTTGGCAACACAGAAATCTAATATAATAGCATAGCTGGGTCAGACAAGGAAACAGAATGGGAACCAAGAAGCCTACGCGATTACAAACACGGAAGCACAGTCTGATGAGGTTTAAATAAGGCATCTCCTGCGCTGAGGACCAATCTAGCTAAGGAATAATGGCCAAACTCGTTATCCTGCAGCTGATGGGAGCAGCTTGAAGTCTGAAAAGATTGTTAACTTTAGCTGATGGGAAAAGCCAGAAGTCTGAGAATATTCATTACCTGTATAGCTGATGGGAGAAGCTGGAAGGCTGGCTAACACCTTCCAACCTAACTCACCGAACTTCCTCTACGCTTTTTCCCTCACGCATCATGTGGGGGGGAGTTCAGTAGATGCAGTCATTTACTCCACTCAACCTCTTCTCTCCTACCCAGCCCACTGCATTATGTTGGAATTGGATTTTACTACCTGCCATGTTAAAGGGTTACAGTAAATACCCCAGAGAAAAGGTCCACACAAATGACCTCTGGAAAATGAAATTGCATGTTTAGCTTTTAGACAGAGAATATACATATTTTTCGCCTGTGCACCAGTCATACCTGTGTACAGTCCACCACTTCATCTTTTAGCCACTCTTTCCCAGTCTCAACAACTCCTCTATAGTAATCATTATTCGATAATGCCCCAGTTGGTTCCTAAACTTACGTAACAGAGTCAATACTTTTGGAAAATGTATAATTCTTTAACCAGTTCACCCCCTTCCCGGCCAGAGCACTTTTTACAGTTGGGCACTGCATCACGTTAATTGACAATTCCACCGTCATGCAATGCTGTACTCCCCATAAATAGAGCTTTTGGTAGTATTTGATCACCTCTGCGGTTTTTCTTTTTTGCACTATAAACAAAAAAAAACACAAAAATTTTGAAAAAAAAAAATTGTTTTACTTTTTGCTATAATAAATATCACCCAAAATGTAAAAAAAAAATGTCTTCATCAGTTTAGGACAATATATATTCTTCTACATATTTGTGGTAAAAAATATCGCAATAAGCGTATATTGATTGGTTTGCGCAAAAGATATAGTGTCTACAAACTATGGGAAAGATTTATGGCATTTTTATGCCATTTTTATAATTTTTTTTTTTTACTAGTAATGGCAGAGATTTGGGATTTTTAGTGGTACTGTGACATCGTAACGGACAGACACTTTTGACACATTTTTGGGACCATTGACATTTATACAGTGATTAGTGCTATAAAAATGCACTGATTACTGTGTAAATGTCACTGGTAGTAAGGGGTTAACACTAGGGGGTGATCAAAGGGTTAAATGTGTGTTCCCTCAGTGTGTTATAACTGTATGGAGATAGGACTGAGTAGCGGAGGAGATCGTGCATGTGATCGTGCATTACTGGCTGCAGCGGTGGGCGCATGCACGCTCCCTCTGGTGGCCGAAGAAAGGGAAGGACGTACCCATATGGCATTTTGCCCAGAAGACCCATTATGCTACAGTAATTCAGCATGAGATGGTCGGAAACCAGTTAATCACTGATCCTCAACTGAGAGATGTCATACAGAAGGAGTGCAACCTATTTTGTTCTTGCTATTGATGAGAATGATGTAAAAATGTGGATAGAAATTGCGCAGGTGAAATACTAAATAATCAAGACAGCAGCTGGCAATTACACAACAGAACATTCGTGCGTAACAAATATATAGCCCAAAATTGCAACGCTAAAATAGCAAGTGATAAAACCAAAATGCTAATAAATAAGCAGTAATAAGTCCATAAGAACATCTAAAATATTAATGTTCAAATCCGTGAGGAAATACAACATAAATAAAGTTCTTAAATATTCGTGTCTCCGTGATGATAAACGACTGAACACCAAAAGTGTACCTTCCACTGTGAAAAAAGAAAGGCTTACCAGATTACTAGACTCCACGTTATAGGAACCTAGTAAAGTGTGGATGAGTGTAATACATACGATCCATCCTTTGGATATAATCAGAATGACTGGAGTATCAACACAGGGTTTTTCTCTCCCAAGTACGATAAAAGAAAGAAAAGGAGAAGAAGAATTCCAACATAGCATAAAACCGTGATAGTTTATTGAGGTAGCATAAGTCCAAACAGACAAGGACAAGTTTCATCATAACACCCCAGATGATGTCAGTTATGATGGAACTAGTAGGGTGGAGTCTATGCTAATTCTCACTATGCTAGTTCCTATGTGACCTGCAGACCATTTTTTACCATGGAAACTGTTTTATCTTTGTCTGTTTGGACTTATGCTACCTCAATAAACCATCACAATTTTATGCTATGTTGGCGTTCTTCTCCTTTCTTTTATCATACTTGGGAGCGAGAAACTGAGAGAGCAGCCACTTGTGTTGATACTTCCATCATCCTGTTTACATCCAAAGGACAGATCGTATGTGTTACACACATCCACGCTTTACTAGGCTCCTATAATGTAGAGTCTAGTCGTCTGGTAAGGGCATGGCCTTTCTTTTTTCATGGTGGAAGGTGCACTTTTGGTGTTCAGTCGTTCATCATCACTGAGACACGAATATTTAGGACCTTTACTCATGTTAGATTTCCTCACGGATTTGAACATTAAAGCAGAGTTCCACCCAAAAGTGGAACTTCTGCTCATTTGTCTCCTCCCCCCCTCCGGTGTCACATTTGGCACCTTTCGAGGGGGAGTGGATACCTGTCTTTGACAGGTATCCTGTCCCCACTTCCGAGAGCCACAGCCGTGGCTGTTGACATCACCACTTGGCTCCCTCCTCCTTCCCCCGCCGCCGGGCCAGTAGGAGAGAGGAGCTGGGCCTCGCGCATACAGTAGGGTTTCCGACAAAAAGCCGTAAGGCTACACTGTTGGGGTTCCGTTACTCGCAATGGTGGCGGGAGCAACTGACAGCTGATGGAAACATCAACTGTGGTGCCGACATCACTGGACTCCAGGACAGGTAAGTGTCCTATTATTGAAAGCCAGCAGCTGCCTTATGTGCTGGCTTTTAATTTTTGCAGCGGTGGGAGGACCTCCACTTTTATATTTTTGATTTTCTTATGGACTTATCACTGTTATTTAATTTGCATTTTGGTTTTATCATTTGCTATTTTGGCGCTGAAATTTTGGGTTATATATTGATGAGACTGAAACTAACCCTTTAACTTTTTGTCAAACATACAAATGCTCTTTCCGAGGTGCACTTATTTGCCCAACGCTAAAAATAAAAAAAAAATGCAGCCATTACAGACTCCTTGTTAGGTCAAAGTCCAATTGCCTAGATGCAAGAGAACACACTACAAACACTGTAGCAAATCAGGCAGATTCCTAACCAAAGCTCTCAAAAGAATAATATCTCAAAATTACATCTCACACATAGGATGCAGAAAGTAACATCCAATGCCCCCTTTAACCTCCCTGGCGGTATGATTATTTCAGATTTTAGGTGCTGAAAGCGGTACAATTATTTTGCATGAAAATTTGGTGTTTTATATTGTAGTCCTGTAATTCTAAAGCCGCGTACACACGGGCAGACTGTCTGGCCAACTTAGTCCGTCGAAACACATTTCAGCGGACAGTCCGCTCGTGTGTGGGCTTCAGCGGACTTTTTCAGCGTGCAGTCTGGCGGACTAAGTATTTCGGAATTTCCGTAATATTGTCCGTTATACTTTGGTTTCAGCGGACAGTCCGCTCGTGAGTAGGCTTGTTCGACGGACTAAGTATGGCGCATGCTCAGAAAGGATTTACACGGCGAAAGGTTGCATTGCTGTGTATTGGACTTCCTATTTCTAGTCCCGTCGTACGTGCTGTACATGTCATCGCGCAAGCTTTCGACGGACTGTTTGTGCATCCGTGTGTGGTCAAGTCCGTTCATTCGAAAGTAGGACGGACTGTCCGTCGGATTGTCTGACGGACTAATTTGGCCATACAGTCCGCCCGTGTGTACGCGGCTTTAGGAATAACTCACTTAAATCTGTCCAAACCAGAGTCTAGCAGACATCCCAGGTATGATAAAGTTTGAAAAATAAAATCATAAATTATAATATAATAAATAACTATAAATAATTATATCAAATAATAATATAACAATAATAACAATTATTCAATAATGTAATCAAATCAAAAACACTGAAATTTGTTCAGTTGCAGAATTGTCACTGTCATTACGTTTCAATATTTGATGACGGATCTCCCCACAAATCACTATCCCTCAATTCTGCGAGTGATTCTAATTTATTATCTCTGTTTTCTAGCTGGTCTAAAATCATTTTTGATGTAAAGGGACAGTTTCCAGGCATAAAGAACAATTTTTATAATATAAAACTGCATGCAGGACACTGGGCAGACCACTAGGGACAAAGGGGATGTGAAATAATTACATACAGCAATGTAATCTGTAAGATTACATTATACTGTATGTATAGTGTGTGTTTTACTTTTTGAATTTGGCGCCGTTCTCCATCCCCATGCGTCGCAACGCTCGCAGAGAACGGAGATCGGCTCTGTGATACATCGAGCGGAGCAAGGCTGACTCGTACAGCGGGGGGACATCGCTGGATCCAGGGGAGAAGGTAAGTAAAGTCTCCCTGCATTCAGCGATGCGGTCCCAATTCTGGCTCGGGGTTACTGGTACAAAATCTCTACCTTGAGCCAGACTCGGGAATACCGCCAGGGGGGTTAAATACAGCAGACTCTTTCCATTCCATTTCCTTTCCTTCCTGACATGTGAGCTTTCTTGGAATACCCCATCTCTATTGAGGAGGTTGAGATCAATATACACTCATTGAAAGCTAGTAAGGGCCCAGGCCTGATGGCTTGACCTTGTAAAACGGCAAAGCTTTTAAGCACACCCTTATCCCCAAACTTAAAAGGCATTTAATGCAATCTTTCAGCACACTGTCTCTGGTGCCTTCCCCTGGTGTCTGGAAGGTTGGAGAACCTTCTAGAACTATAAGACGGGGGTTAGGAGGAGCTGCTATGAATATTTATGGGGCATCAGGAAATCTCCAGAAGTGGGCTGGCAGGGGACTGAGACAACCCCATAAATAGACATGGGCCATTCCAGCAGTGGAGTCGGGTGGAAGATGGAGAAGCACTGCTGAGGAGAGGATGTTGGGGGGTTCTACCTCAGGCTGGGTGCTCAGGAAAGCTGGCCCGGAAGGATCCTAACACACGAGGCAGTGGAAGGATTCATGCCGGAGAGGCAGCCATCTGTAACAGGACTCTCTTGAAGACCGCATTGTGCCAAGTCTTCAACTAACATTGCCCTGGGAGGTCTCCATGTGTGTGAGCCAGTTGGGCAGGACTGGGGAGGAAAGTCAGTCAGGAGGATTGGGAGGAAAATCAGCCAGGTGGGCTGGCATTTTCTGCAAGCAAGTGGAGCTGGGATCAGTGGCCACAAAGAAGCAGAAGGAAGAATGTCATGTTGTTCATTCACAATGCACTACTTTGTCAAGGGACTGAGAGTTCCTGCCTGCAATTGGCCTTTGCTGAACTAGTAACATCCTGCTAGTTCCCACAGGAGTGAGCAACAGGTGCTGTGCACTGGAAACTAAGTTTGTGCAGGAGGTGGGAAGAAGAGAATTCTGTAAATAAGGAGGAAGTTGTCCTCTTGTTCATAGTTCTGGCCATTTTTCAAGTTGGGCATCCCATAATTCCCTACCTCATTCAAGTTATTAAACCCTAATAAAAAAATCAAGCCAAGGACTGTTTTCTGCATTGAAGGAAATGCTGTGGAACTGGTTGTGCAGCAGTGCGGACCCAGGACATTAGCAACTCCTAAGGGGGCAGTGCTATATACAGTGCCTTGAAAAAGTATTCATACCCCTTGACATCTTTCACATTTTGTCATGTTAAAACCAAAAATGTTAATGTATTTTATTGGGATTTTATGTGATAGATCAACACTAATGCCGCGTACACACGATCAGACTATCCGGCGGACTTAGTCTGGCGGACAAACCGCCAGACTGTCCGCCGGACTGTCCGAGCGGACCTGCCCACACACGGGACTATCCGCCGTACTTTTGAAATGAATGGACTTGCCCACACACAGAGGAAAGTCCGTTCATTTTGAACATGGCTCCAGGTAGCCGGGACTAGCCTTCGGCAGCGAGATTGACACGTCGCTGACCCCGTCACCTGGTATGGAGTTAAAGGGAAAGTCCTACGCCAAATAAACGGCGTGAGGGTCCCCCCTTAAGTCCATATCAGACCCTTATCCGAGCACGCTACCCGGCCAGTCAGGAAAGAGGGTGGGGACGAGCGAGCAGTCCCCCCTCCTGAGCCGTACCAGGCAGCGTGCCCTCAACATGGGGGGGTGCGTGGCCCCCCCACCCCAAAGCACCTTGTCCCCATGTTGATGAGGACAAGGGCCTCTTCCCGACAACCCTGGCCGTTGGTTGTCGGGGTCTGCGGGCGGGGGCTTATCGGAATCCAGGAGCCCCCTTTAATAAGGGGGCCCCCGGATACTGGCCCCCCCACCCTATGTGAATGAGTATGGGGTTTTTTTTTTTTTAAAATAAAACACAACACACAAGGGTTAAAAATAATTTATTGCACAGCTCCGGGGGTCAAGAACACAGTGATGTACAACACTTCAATGAGCCGAGAAAATTAAGTTCAATGCTTTGGAGCATGCGTCGAATTTTGCGCGTCAAAATTTATACTGACGATCAGGATTTCCGATCGGAACTTTTTCTGACCGAAAAATTGAGAACATGCTCTTAATCTTTTGCTGGCCGAAATTCCCCCAGCAAAAGTCCGATGGAGCATACACACGATCACATTTTCCCACCAAAAGCTCTCATCAGACTTTTGCTGGCGGAAATTCCGATCATGTGTACGGGGCATAACAGATTTGCTTCTAATGCTTCTAATGCTGTGTACACACGATCGGACCGTGTGTGGGCTCCGACGGACTTTTTGTTCCCAACCCCTGGACTTAGAAAGAAGTTTTGACTCAAAATTGTCCCCCGAAGTCGGTAGAAAGACCCCGGACGGTGGCGGAGATGAAGAAGAAATCCGGGCTCCTCTGCTAGTAAAAGAGCTAGCAGAAGATAGCGGAGGAGTCTGGTGAGAAGACCCCCCCATGGCGGAAGACCACCGGAGCTGTCCAATAAATAATTTTAAAAACTTGTTTTTTTTTTTATTTACACTTTTTTTCACCAGGTGAATGGGTAGGGGTACAATGTGCCCCATACTCATTCACATAGGGTGGAGAGCCGGAATCTGGGGGCCCCTTTATTAAAAGGGGCTAAACTTCCGGTTCCGGCGCCACATGAGCAGGCTGTGAGCGGACGCAGCTCCCACCGACCCCCTCTACTTCGCTGCCTGCAAACCTGCTAAAGCTCCGGGGTTGATCCCCAAAATTCACCGCACTTACAGGGGGACTCATGGACCACTTTGTGGAACGGTCATATGCTCGGGCTGTCTCGGCATCGCCATCCCCTGCAGAAGACGCGGCCTTCGACGTGGCTAAGATGGCGACCGCAACGCCAGCTGACCAGATCGGACCGTCGATAACAGTAGCGATGCAGGAAAATCAACGACCAGCGGGCATAGCCCAAGAAGTTGTAACACTCCTAGGCTCTACTTTGACAGCCACGGTGGATGCGGCCGTACATAAGGGTCTGGAACAGCTCCATATAGAATTGCAAGCTCAGGCGCAACGAATTACCCAGACGGAAGATAGGATATCTTTCCTGGAAGACGACACTACTGCCCAATCGGCGACGATTGCCCGTCTCTCGGCGGAGACAAGAGACCTGTGGGACAAGATCGATGACCTCGAGAATCGCTCCAGGAGAAACAATTTACGAATCATTGGTCTTCCGGAAGCTGTTACTATGAATCACCTCGCTGACATCTGTGCTAAAGTCATAGCGGAGCAGTTGGGCCTTCGCATACCCTGTGTTGTCGAACGCGCACACCGCATTGGTCAGTATGAAGACACCCGTACTAAGCCTAGACACGTCATTGTGCGGTATCTCAATTATGCTGACAAGGCAGCGATTCTACAAGCTTTTCGGCGCAACCGCAACTTGGCCGTCGATGGAGCGAAACTACTACTGTTTGCGGACTATTCGGTAGAAACGTAGGAAAGCATTCGCTCTGGTGTGTACCATACTGCACCAACAACAAGTGAAGTTTTCCCTGGCTTACCCTGCTGTTTTACGAATGGAAGCCCCATCGGGGGAACGACTAACTTTTACATCACCGGAAGAAGCAACACGATACTTGGCCCATGCTGCCACGGAAATGGATCACACCGATGCCTCGACCGGCTCTCCATCCCGCCTTCACTCTCCGTCGGAAGATCGCAGACTGCGCTCCAGCCCTAGCAAGCCGCCGTATAAACGCACCCGCCTCACCCAGCTGTCGAGTCGTGTGGGCAATCGAGGCCGCTGAAGTCGGACGCTTGAGTACCGCTGTAGCCGACTCACTGCTGATCGCACCAACGACAGACATGGCCTGATAAGTATAATATTGCTTTACTCCCTCTTTACTTGCCTACACTCCTGTAGTCCACACCAGTTTACCGTTTCTATGGTCTTGTGGCTCAGGGCCCCTGCTGGGTCGATGCGACTATAACGAAGTCGAATATGTTCTGTTTAGCTACACCTACCCTAATAACTACTGCTGTTGTAGCTTACTTTTGCGAGCTGGACCGCCATGTCCTAGAGGCGAATACTTTCCTTGGCCCGCTACTTTGGTGTATTCCGACACTGACTTGCACTCAATGTGTGAAACTGTACTACACGAGGAAATTGAAACCTTTGCCGCCATCAGCCTGGGCTATCCCCATACCGACATTTACACTGTCCCCCACACTGGGTGCTAGACCCAGCTCTTGATCACTACTGGACAACATTTGGCCATCGGGGGGGGGGGGGGGAGGGTCAGTTTCCGCATATAGCTGAATGTGGAAAAAAGGGAAGTTCATGGTAGATTGTTTTGATACCTTCTGGTTAATAATTTATTTTTTATTTTTTTCACACTATGCCTTTCGATGCATGATGTTCTTTATTACTTGTTTGCATGAGTGTTATATGCCTTTAAACCTAGGAGCGACACGGTCTTCGAGAGTCCCCCTCTTTGATGGATCGAGACTATGGGGAAGGATTCCCCCCTGTCTCTTAACGTTGAATTCTGAATCATTTCAATTATGGCTTCATCAATCGAGGGGAATCACTTGAAAATCGTGTCATGGAATGTTAAGGGGCTTCGCTCTCCGTGTAAGCGGATGATGATCCTTAGACATTTGAAGAGGTTACGAGCGGATGTGGCTCTGTTACAGGAGACACACCTGTCGGCAGATGATTTGCAGCGTCTCCGTAGATTGTGGGTGGGAGAGGTTTTTGGGTCTTCTTCTGATGGTCGTAGGGCAGGGGTAGCGATCTTATTACATAAAAAGCTAAACTATGCTATTAAAAATGTACAACTAGATCAGCAGGGCCGCATGGTCACAATCTCCCTCAAATTAGCCCATTCAGATATTGCAATTACCAATGTCTATGCCCCTAATTCACCTGACTCTACCTTTTTTCGAGACTTGACTACCTGGACGACGATGTTACCGGAGGCTTTGCACATTTTGGGAGGAGATTTTAATGCGGTAATGTCACCTACCCTCGATCGTTCGGGCAGACAGGCTGCAGGTGGGTCGGCACGAGATAAACCTATCTCCCCACCGACGCTTTTGGCTAGAACGATCGAACAGTTACGACTGATGGACCCGTGGAGGATAGCTCACCCAACGGGCAGTGACTTTGCTTTTTATTCCCCCCCTCATGACTCGTTTTCCCATATAGATTATCTCTTTGTCACCCAAGCGCTTTTCCAACTGACTCGGGACCCTGAAATACACGACCCTAGGATTTCGGACCACAGCCCAATAGCTATTAACTTGCTAGATACACGTGCGGGATCCTTGCCACCTATGTGGCGATTCCCCTCATACTTAGCGAATAACGAGGATTTTCGCTCTGTGCTGGAATCGGCATGGACGGAATATACCTCTAATAATCTGGAACACCTTTCTAACCCGAATCTATTCTGGGAGGCTGGTAAAGCATTTCTGCGCGGTAAGATTATATACATGACGGCGAGCGAGACTCTTCGGTTAGCGCATGAACGACTAATATCCAACCGTACGCCTGTTAATATTAGAACATGGACGACAGCCAAGAGGGAGTTTGACCTCTGGGCGGAACAACAGGAATCGGCTAAAGCGTCATACTCCACTCTCTACTTCCACAAATTCGGTAACAAGGCAGGTAAACTGCTCGCCAGGATGTGCGCCGGAACTAAAAAACCTACGCGTATTATGTCCATGAAAGACACTACGGGCTTATTACACACCTCCCCCGAGGAAATTAGCAAAATTCTTACGGATTATTACACCCAACTATACTCTACAGATCCGGTAGATCAGGAGGGAGTGGCGACCCTTCTGAATAAATTGCACTTACCCGAGCTCACCGCTGAGGCTCTAGACGCCCTTAACGAACCCATTTCGATTGAGGACATTCAGGTCACGATTAAGTCGCTGGCATCGTCTAAAGCTCCGGGCCCAGACGGCCTCACTGCTGAATTTAATAAACTGACCAAGGACTTCATTCCGGCTACTTTACAAACCGTCTTTAGGGCAATGTGGGAGGGTGGCCCATATCTCCCTACGGGAACTCAGGCGTACATACGGCTTATTAGTAAAAAAGATAGGGATCCTACTCTCCCAGGGTCGTATCGACCAATATCGTTGATAAACGTGGATGTGAAAATTCTATCTAAAATTGTCGCAAACTCGTCTTGTGTCGCTACTCCCATCCCTTCTGCACCCAGCCCAATCGGGTTTCGTTAAAGGACGCTCGACTACATTGAATATTCGTAAAGTTTTGACTGTTTTAGAATATGCCAAATTACACCCCGACCAGGATGTAGCCATAATGTCATTGGATGCCGAAAAGGCCTTCGACAACATTAGTTTGTCTTGGCTTTTTCAAGTGCTGGAAAAATTAGCATTCTCTGGACCGATCCTGAACTTCCTACGCCATATGTACGAATCTCCGACGGCTCGTTTAGTGACACCTGACTTCGTATCGGACACAATCCCCCTGACGAAAGGGACGAGACAGGGCTGTCCTCTGTCCCCCTTATTGTTCAACCTAGCCATCGAGCCGTTATCTAGATTGATTAACTCGACTAACGGGATTAGTGGGATAACGTTGGGAGATTACACGCTCCGCTCCGCCTTTTTTGCGGACGATATTTTACTATTTTCCACGGATCCGGCGGGAGACTTTGGGCGCCTTACGGACATATTCCAAACGTTTAGGTCCTACTCTGGGTTACGTATTAATTTTGATAAAAGTGAAATTTTGTCCCTTAGACCTAACTTAGCCACTGCTTGGGCCTCTAACTCCCCCTTAGAAATAGCGAACCACTATATTACCTATCTAGGAATACGTATTGGCCGGACACCCTCAACCATTTACTCACTTAATTTTCCTCCGGTAATATCGAAAGTTGTAAAGGAGCTAGAGGCTTGGGCGGCTCTTCCTCTCTCGCTTTTCGGGAGATGTCATCTTTTTAAAATGGTTTCATTTGCTAGATTACTATACCCAATGCAAACTATTCCTCTCTTAGTTAAGCACTCGGATATCAGGTTGATCCATTCTGCATTAACGAAATTTTTATGGGCCGGGAAGAAGCCGAGGATTGCTTTGAATAAGCTGTGCCTCCCGAATGTAGAGGGAGGAGCGAGCCTGCCCAATATACGGTTTTATAACCTAGCATGTCTACTTAGACAGGGTCTCGACTGGCTATTAGGAAAGTCCAGGTATTCGAATCATTCTTTGGAAACCGCAACAGTTTCGCCGTTTGCCCTCTCAGCTATCCTCCATTCGAACCCAAACAAGTTACCTAACCACCTCCGATCAAATCTATTGATTAGAGACACAGTGATAGCATGGAGGGAGACACGCAAGCTGTTGGGGCTACCATCCGATATTTCCCGCTATTTACCTATCCAGTCAAATCCCATGTTCCCTCTGTCCACAATGCATAGTGTATTTGCCTATTGGGCTGCGAAAGGTCTCACTAAGGTATATGATGTATACTTGCACAGTTCAGGTAAACCTAAGCCTTTCCAGATGCTGGCGCAGGAGTTTTCCTTACCAATAACCCATTTCTTCTACTACCGCCAGCTCCTTAGTTATTTGGGTGACAGACATAGACACGTAACGAATCAGTTTCAGAAATCCTTCATAGATACGATACTGCAAAATGGGGACTACTCTATTTCTACCATTTATATCTCTCTTATTGACTATCAATCCGCCAAATACCATCTACAACCATTTCGAAAGTGGGCAGACATCTTCGATGATATGGATCTCTCCGGGAAGCTACTAGATGGGTACACTAGAGTTAGACATGTTACGATCTCCGAAACATGGAGAGAAACCCAATTCAAGATTCTACACAGAGCTTACTACCCCTTCTGTACTAACCGCACTGATCCCAACCATGAAAGTTGTACATGGTGCTCAACACTGCGCCCCACGCTTCTCCATCGCTTGTGGGAATGCCCACATGTTACGACTTTTTGGAACTCAGTGTTGCGATTTATTCGAGATGTGGCTAACCTTGACCTACCCAGGGACCGCCTCCTATGCTTATTCGGTTGTACCCCATCTGTTGAACCACACCTTGCGGATAGCTCTACGGATATACCTCAATGGGTTCATTTATGTCTTTTGGTCGCACGAAGAACTATCCTAACACAATGGATCAAAACTTCACCGCCCTCACTACAGGCTGTGAAAAAAGCCCTGGAAACTCTTTTTTATCTCGAACGCTTGGATACCATCCTGCTAAGCTTTAAATATACCACACGTTTCTTTTCGAGATGGCGCAAATTTATGGAGCATGTTTTCTCTAAAGAGGACATACACACGACTATGCAGCCATTCCGATACACAGAATGGTATCTCAAAAGGGATATTACTAACTCTTTGGGCGTACTGAAGATACCCAGTAGGGCAACTAGGGAGAAACCCCCCTGAATAGTTAGTAATAAGTGATGAGTATTAGATACAATTTTGTGATGACTTTATGGTATTATTTTAAGTGCTCAGTGATAAACCGTGCTCTCGCTCCTATACACACCGTTTTGCTTGTATGGTTTTTAGGCATATTGTTATTCGATACGAACCATGTATATGTTTTATGTACTGCTTCTACTCCTACTGTCTATGTTTATCGATTGCTTGTCATTCGAAGTAAATCTGAATAATAAAAAAAATTTTATCAAAAAAAAAGGGGCTCCCAGATTCCGATAAGCCCCCCGCCCGCAGACCCTGACAACCAACTGCCAGGGTTGTCGGGAAGAGGCCCTTGTCCTCATCAACATGGGGACAATGTGCTTTGGGGTGGGGGGCCGCAGGGTCCCCCTTCCCCAAAGCACCCCCCATGTTGAGGGTACAAGGGCCTGGTACGGCTCTGAAGGGGGGGCGCTCGCTCGTCCTCACCCCCTTTTCTGACCTGCCAGACTACGTGCTCGGATAAGGGTCTGATATGGACTTTGGGGGGGACCCCCATGCAATTTTTTCGGCGTAGGGCTTCCCCTTTAAGTCCATACCAGGTGACGGGGCCAGCGAGGTGTCAATCTCGCCGATAAAGGCGACGACATTGACTTCCTTCGATAGTCCCGACTACCTGGAGTCACGTTCAAAATGAACAGACTTTTCTCCGTGTGTGGGCAAGTCCGTTCATTTGAAAAGTCGACTCCCGCCAAAGTCCAGTCATGTGTGGGCAGGTCTGCTCGTTCGGAAAGTCCGGCGGACCTCCGCTACAAAGTCCGGCAGTTTTCCGGCCACTAGACTGAGGCCGCGTACACACGGGCGGACTGTTCGCCCAACTTTGTCCACTGAACAGTGTTTCAGCGGACAGTCCGCTCGTGTGTGGGCTTCAGCGGACAGTTTCAGCGGACTGTCTGACGAACAAAGTCTTATGCCGCGTACACACGAGCGGACTTTTCAACATCCAAAGTCCGACGGACTGAGTCCGTCAGACTATTCGATCGTGTGTGGGCTGCAACGGACTTTTGATTCACCAAAGTCTGACGGACTTTAGAATATGGAACATGCTTCAAATTTTCCCGACGGAACTCTGCCGGACCCAGTCCCCTTCGAAAAATCCGCTCGTGTGTATGCTATTCCGACGGACTAAAACCGACGCTAGGGCAGCTATTGGCTACTGGCTATGAACTTCCTTATTCGAATCCAGTCGTACGTCATCACGTTCGAATCCGTCGGAGTTTAGTGTGATTGTGTGTGGCCAAGTCCGCTCCGCCGAAAAGTCCGTCAGAACTCCGTCGGAACTCCGTCAGAACTCCGACGGAACTCCTTCGGAAGTCTGTCGGACATAAGTCCTCTCGTGTGTACGCGGCATTACGGAATTTCCGTAAAACTGTCCGCTGAAACTTGGTTTGAGCGGACAGTCCACCCGTGTGTGTGCCAGTCCGCTGTACTTTCGAAATGAGCGAACTGTTCCCGCCCGGAGAAAAGTCTGCTCATTTCGAGCGCGTCTCCAGGTAGGCGGGGCCCGCGAAGGAGATGTCGCGGGCCCCGCCGCCTGGTATGGACTTAAAGGGGAACCCCAACGCCGAAAAAAATCGGCGTGGGGGTCCCCCCAAAGTCCACAACAGACCCTTGTCCGAGCACGCTACCCGGCCGGCCAGGAAAGGGGGGCGAGCGAGCGCGCCCCCCCTCCTGAGACGTACCAGGCCACGTGCCCTCAACATGGGGGGTGCCTTGGGGAAGGGGGGCCGCGCGGCCCCCCCACCCCAAAGCACCTTGTCCCCATGTTGATGAGGACAAGGGCCTCTTCCCGACAACCCTGGCCGTTGGTTGTCGGGGTCTGCGGGCGGGGGGCTTATCGGAATCCGGGAGACCCCCGAAGTCGGGAGAAGAGGCCGGCGGCGGGGAGGAAGAAAGCCGGACTCCTCCGCTAGCAAAAGAGCTACAAGAAGATAGCGGAGGAGTACGGCGAGAAGACCCCTGAAGACGGAAGACCCCCGGAGCTGTGCAATAAAATATTTTAACCCTGTGTTGTGTTTTTTTTTTGTACTTTTTTTCACAGGTGAATGGGTAGGGGTACATTGTACCCCATACTCATTCACATAGGGTGGGGGGCCGGTATCTGGGGGCCCCCCTTATTAAAGGGGGCTCCCGGATTCCGATAAGCCCCCCGCCCGCAGACCCCGACAACCAACGGCCAGGGTTGTCGGGAAGAGGCCCTTGTCCTCATCAACATGGGGACAAGGTGCTTTGGGGTGGGGGGGCCGCGCGGCCCCCCCTTCCCCAAGGCACCCCCCATGTTGAGGGCACGCGGCCTGGTACGGCTCAGGAGGGGGGGCGCGCTCGCTCACCCCCCTTTCCTGGCCGGCCGGGTAGCGTGCTCGGACAAGGGTCTGTTGTGGACTTTGGGGGGACCCCCACGCCGATTTTTTTCGGCGTTGGGGTTCCCCTTTAAGTCCATTCCAGGCGGCGGGGCCCGCGATGTCTCCGTCGCGGGCCCCGCCTACCTGGAGACGCGCTCGAAATGAGCGGACTTTCCTCCGCGTGTGTGGGCGAGTCCGTTCATTTCAAAAGTTGCGCGGACTTAGTACGACGAACTTAGTCTGCCGTATTAGTCCGCTCAAAAAGTGCCGTGTGTGGGCAAGTTCGTTCATTCAAAAGTTTGAGCGGACTGTCTGACAAACTTAGTTTGGGCAGACAGTCCGCCCGTGTGTACGCCACCTAAGTCTGCCAGAAAGTCCACTCGTGTGTACGCGCCATAAGATTGCCCTGTATTTGGCTCCATCCATCTTCCCATCAACTCTGACCAGTTTCTCTGTCCCTTCTGAAAAAAAGCACTCACAAACTGATGCTGCCACCGCCATGTTTCACGGTGGGGATGGAGTGTTCAAAGTGATGTACAGTGTTAGTTTTCTACCACACAGAGCGTTTTGCTTTTAGGACAAAAAGGTCAATTTTAGTCTGATCTGACCAGAGCACCTTCTTCGACATGCTTGCTGCGTCCCCTACATGTCTTCTTGCAAACTGCAAACAGGATTTCTTATGGCTTTCTTTCAACAATGGCTTTCTTCTTATCACTCTTCCATAAAGAACAGATTTGTGGAGAGACAACTAATAGTTGTCCTGTGGACAGATTCTCCCATCTGAGCTGTGGAACTCTGCAACTCCTCTAGAGTTACCATGGGCTTCTTGGCTGCTTCTCTGATTAATGATCTACTGGCCTGTCAGTTTAGGTAGACGGCCAAGTCTTGGTATGTTTTCAGTTGTGCCATTTTGAGATGATTGATTGAACAGTGCTCCGTGAGATGTTGAAAGCTTGGGATTTTTTTTTTATAACCTAACCCTGCTTTAAACTTCTCCAAAACTTTAGCTATTACCTGTCTGGTGCGTTCCTTGGCTTTCATGATGCTGTTTGTTCACTAAGGTTCTCTAGCGAACCTCTGAGGGCTTCACAGGACAGCTGTGTTTATACTGAGATTAAATGACACACAGGTGGACTCTATTTACTAACTAGGTGACTTCTGAAGGCAATTGGATCCACTAGATTTTATCTAGGGGGTATTAGAGTAAACGGGACTGAATACAAATGCACGCCACACTTTTCAGATATTTATTTGTAAACATTTTTAAAACCATTTATCATTTTCCTTCAACTTCACAATTATGTGTTGGTCTATCACATAAGATCCTAATAAGATACATTTACAATTTTGGTTGTAACATGACAAAATGTGGAAAAAATGTCAAGGGGTGTGAATACTTTTTCAAGGCACTGTATATACTGTACATATATACTGTATATATTACAATGCATGTTTGTAATGCATTTATAAAATCAGCAGGGTTTTATCAGGAATTTCCCCCAAAGGGAAGAAAACAGATTATGCAAATTATATGTCCTCTTCTTGTCAAGTTTTCGTTACAACAGATGCTTACTAACAGAAGTGAGAATATTGTAAAATAGGTTTCATTGTCATGATAAAGGAATCATATGCTGCTAAAAGAGGACCTGAAGTAGTTCAAGATTTATGTTACATTATATGTACTTGCTTCTGTGTGGGTTATATGGCATTCTGTGAAAAATATGGGATGATATGATCTATTTTTTGTGTGGCATCCAAGTACCTACATTTATCAACTGAAAATCCTTAGTTTGTGATAACCAGCGCCTTTTCCCCTTTTAAAGTGACATAAACCATTGCCCTTTAGGTCCCACTGCATTTTTGCTCTTTTGGATTTGTGTTGGTGCCGCACTTTGATAGTCTATACTAGCATATAAATATATAGATCAGTCATAACATTATGACCACAGGTAACGTTCAGGCTGCTTTCACACTGAGGTGCTTTACAGGCGCTATAATGCTAAAAATAGAGCCTGCAAAACGCCTTGAAAGAGCCTCTACTCTCACTCCAATGTGAAAGCCCGAGGCTGGCAGGACAGTAAAAAAAGTCCTCCAAGCCGCATCTTTGCAATGCTGTAGGAGTTGTGTATACAGTGCTCTTAATGTGCCCCTACCCATCAAAATCAATGGGCAGCACCGCCGGCAAAGCCCCGCTGCAGCGGCATTTGCGAGCAGGGGTTAAAAGCGGGGGTTAAAAGCGCCCCGCTAGTGGCCAAAAACCTTTGACATCTATGACACACTTTTGAAACCATTGACAATTATACAGCGATTGTCAGGGCTCTGCTCGCATTGTGCGGGTGAATTTGCGTGCACGCAAGCGCACGCACGCAGCTAGACAATCTAGGCATCAGTGCGTGTGTGTGCGCCAGTGTGCACCTCAGTGTTCAGCGCTGTTTGTTTGCAGCTTGTATCTGAGACTTCTGCTGCCTGCCTGTCTGATTGCGATTACTGACCCTGCTTATGTCTGACCTTGCTGATCTCTCCAAGCCTGATCCCTGCCTGTTTGACCCTGTTCATGGACTTACCTATCTTTGTTGCTGAATCTTTGCTAGCCTGTGACCAGACCTTGCCTTTGCCTGCCGTATCTGCCTGATCGCCTAGCCTGCTCCGACTCGGCCTGTCTGACCATCCCCCTGCTTGTTCCAAGTGTGCGTTCCATCCAGGATCTGCTGCCGCTGTTCCTGTGCCTTCCTACTCCCGGCTGCTGACCCGCCATCTGCTCTGCCAGCTTCTGCAGTTCCAGCCATCTGGAGGACCATCTCTACAGTCTGCACCAGCTGCTGCATCCGGCTCAGACACTTCTACCCCGCTGCACTCACGGGACCACTGTCTCCAATCCAGTGAACCCTGAACCAGAGTCGTAAGAGAAGTCTTCTTCCACCAAATCAGGTTCACCACCAAGGAACTTAACAGTGATCAGTGCTATAAAATGCAGTGTAATACTGTGTAAATGTCACTGGCAGGGAAGGGGTTAAACACTAGGGGGTGATCAAAGGGTTAACTGTGTTCCCTATGTGCGTTTCTAACTGTGGGGGGATGGGACTGTCTAGGAGGAGAGAGAGGGAGATCGGTGTTCATGCTTAGTAGGAACACACACACAATCTGTCTCCTCTCCCCTGAAAGAATCAGGATCTGTGTGTTTACTGTGTGTCACAAGAGATCGCAGGAGACTGGCACTCATCGTGCCCGCTGGGCACTCGTATCAGCTCTGGGAACATGCTGCGGGTGCGCATGCGCCCCCTAGTGGCCAAAATGTGAAGTTATGTAAGGTAACGTAGTTTTGCCCAGCTGTACCATTCTGCTACAGTAAAACTGAGGTGGAGGTTGGCAAGAGGTTAAATATGTAAAAAGTGTCATTCTGGTGTAACTCTAACATTGTTTCAAAATGGCACCTAGGATTTATAGTGATAATAAAACCTTTGTTTTTTTCTAAACACTTTCAGCAGCTGCTTTAATCACTTACTGTGTATAAAGCTTCTTTAACTTTCAATCCCTGCCTAAAGAGGAATTTGTTTTAGCTGGTGCCATGACCACTGCCTTGGGTTTCCCCTACTCCTCCTATCTCCCCCCTTACTTCTCCATGCTAACAGACTGGTTTCAGACTGCCTTGTCCAAAGTTAACTCTTTCCTGAGAAGACTGGAAGTTTAGGGAAACAGCACTAAGGAGCCAACAGCATTGAAAGTTTACTGGGGAATGTTTATTTTATTGTTCTCAATGTGTTAAGCTAAAATGCTAAGGGTTTTGTACTGCTTAAGGCTAGGTTCACACTATAGCGATGCGGGAACGCCGCGAATCCGCAGCGTTTTCCCGCATCGCATACCTCCCGCCGGCAGTTCACACTGCCCTATGCGGACGGCTGGGAGTGTCAATGATATGTTAATGACACCCCCAGATCCGTCCGCATATCGCAGTGCGATCTGCACACTCGCACAGGAATCGTATCGCATGGTGTGAACACCCATGCGATCCGATTCTGCTGCGGACCAAAAAAAGGGTCCCATGTGAGTTTGCTGCGGGAGCGATGCGAATTCAGCCATACTATCTGTATGGCTGAACTTGCATCGCTACGGAGATCGGATGTGATTTGCACTGCAGTGCGGTGCGAATCACATCCGGATCTCCCCCCGCAGCAGTGTGAACCCAGCCTTAAGGTGGTTTTAAAGGCAGCACAAAGTTTGTGCTGACACAACATACAGTGTCTTAATAAAAATGTTTCACAGAAGGGTTAGGTTTAAGTTGGTGCTTCCTACTGATATATGTTAAAGTTTAATATATTTTTCCTTGTTGTGTTCAGTTACTTTTTTATAACCTAATTTGCCTTTTAAAGAGATGGTTCAGATGTGTCTTTATTCCTTCATTTACCAACCACAATTTTTAACTAAGGAAATCCCCCTCCTGGACAGATTTTCAGTTGCACTCCTATTAACGTCAAGCAGGGCTCAGACCCGTTGGCGGACCCATCTAATGGGTTATTTTCCTTATGGCAGACACACATAAGCTGTTGCCTATAATGTTTACCATATGCTTAAAATACTACTGTTTTGTATTTGGATTCATACTACATACTTTTGTAAAACATACTTTCAGTAAAATGTTGCCACTCCCCTGCACATTTCTCATCTCTTGGGCTTTACTGTTATATAGGGGAACAGTTGAGGCACATGCATCTCACACCTCTTCTGTTCTCCCCCATTCTCCCCACCTAGGGACTCCAGGTATGCCTTCTCTTTCCTCCTTAATATTCAGAATTTGAGTGGCACATTTTCAAGGTGTAGCTTTGGGTGGTACAATTACAAGGTGTAGCTTTGCCTGCACTTAGTAGCCCTCTTTTTAGTTCTACCTTCCACCTTCCCTTTGTTCTGTAATGCACAGCCTGATGTTTAGGTCAGGAACTATAGCTGGCTTTTGTTTTTTCTGCAAAAAGCAGCCCACATTCTTGTAAGACAAACAGGCCTTGGTTGCCCCCAGGTCTTAGAACACAATGGCTAGACAACACTGAGACTCAGCGACTCAGACAAAGAAGGATACCTGTAGACCTGAAGCTAGTTAGGCAGGAGACAGCTGGTACCAGGATCCTTGGACAGTCCAAGGTCTTGGAAAGAAGTGAGCAAACATAGTCTGAAAACAGTTCTTAGGTCAGGTCTTGTAGCAAGCAAGTTAAATCCAGTTAACACTCCAAGGTCAAGTTCAGGCAGCAATCCAAAGAGTAATCAGGGTACAAGGAAATGATTGGCAATGCAGAAATCTAAGACAATAGCAGAGCTAGGTCAGACAAGGAAACAGACAGAAAACCAAAAGCCTATACTATCACAAGCACAGAGGCACAGGCTAATGAGGTTTAAATAAGCTCCTGCACTGAGAACCAATCCAGCTAGGGGGTAATAGCCAAACTCGTTATCCTTCAGCTGATGGGGGCAGCTAGGAGTCTGAGAAGATTCATTAACCTTTAGCTGATGGCAGAAGCTGGAAGGCTGCCTAATGCTGGCCATACACTATATGAAAAATTGCCCAAAATTCGGTCATTTAGACAGTTTGTTCATTTTTCGGCCAGTTAATGGGCACAAAATCGATAATCGTTGGGAGGTTTTTGAGTCGAAAAAGAAGGACAAGTTTGGAAATGTTCTGCCTAACGAATGATAAACTGAAAGGTTAATGTGTTTGCCATCCGAACTGCCTGTACTAGGTATATGTAAAAAAACGAACAAAAAAATGCATTCATTTATGTCCGCTGAACGATTTATCGGTCATTACATGATGACACTATTGTTTGCGCTCACGGCCGAATGTTCGTTTTTTCAAAAATAGATTTGGCCGATTTTTCGTATAGTCTATGGCCAGCATTACACCTTCCAACCTAACTCCTCCTTCCCCTTTTCCCTCACTCTTCCTGTAGTAGGAAGTTCAGAGGGGGCAGTTCAACACTCACTCCACTCAACCTCTTCTCTCCTACCCAGCCCATTGAATCATGTTGAAATTCCATTTTACCTTCTGCCATGTTAAGGGTTTAAATACCCCAGAGAAAGAATCCATAAAAATGACCGCTGGAGAATTAAATCCCATGTTTAGTTTATTCTGGAAATACTTCTGTGCTCACAAAATTAAAAATGTCACCTTTTCAACAGAGACTATGCATACTTTTCACCTGTGCACAAGTCATAACCGTGTAAAGACCACCTCTTCATCTTATAGCCACACCTTCCCAGTGTCAACAACTCCTCTATATAGTAGTGATCATTTCCTTATCAGATAATACACTACCTCGTGTTTCCTAAACTTTGGTAATTGACCACAAAGTCAATACTTTTGCAAACTCAATAATTCTTTGATCACTGATCCTCAACTGAGAGATGTCATACAGAAGGAGTGCAACCTACATTGTTCTTACTAATGATCAGACTGAAACTAACCCTTTAACTTTTTGTCAAACACACAAATGCTCTTTCCGAGGAGCACTTATCCGCCCAACGCAAAAAAATAAAACATTCAGCCGTTACAGACTCCCTGTTAGACAAATTAACAACCTGAAAGCACTCATAAACAAAGCCATGACCACAGACCTAAAGATACTTAGCGATAAGCTCAATTACATCTTTATTAGCAAGGTCAAAGTCCAATTGGCTAGATGCAAAAGAACCCACTGCAAACACTTTAGCAAACCAGGCATCCACATGATGTAAAAAAACTTGATTAATCAGACCAGGCTACCTGTGGTTTGTGATCCAGTCCTGAAGCTCATGTGCCCATTGTATGCACTTTTGGATATGGACACGGGTCAACATGGGCACCCTGACCAGTATGTGGCTACACAACCCCATACACAACAAACTGTGGTGCACTGTGTGCTCTGACACCTTTCGTTTTCAGCAATTTCAGCTACAGTAACTCATCTATGGGATGAAACCTCATAGGTCAGCCTTCTTTCTCCCCCGGACCATTTTGCTGGCCAAAGACCAGAGCACATTTTGCGATTCGGCACTGTGTTGTTTTAACTGACAATTGCACGGTCGTGCGACATGGCTCTCAGACACAATTGATGTCCTTTTTTTCCCCACAAATAGAGCTTTCTTTTGGTGGTATTTGATCACCTCTGCGGTTTTTATTTTTTGCGCTAAAAAACAAAAATAAAGCGACAATTTTGAAAACATTTTCTATAAGAAATATCCCCAAAAAATATATTTAAAAAAATGATTTTCCTCTGTTTAGACCGATACATATTCTTCTACATATTTTTGGTGAAAAAAAAATCGCAATAATTTTTTTTTTTACTAGTAATGGGACTGCGACATTATGGCGGACACATCGGACAATTGTGACACCTTTTTGGGACAATTATCATTTTTACAGCGATCAATGCTATAAAATTGCACTGATTACTGTAAGAATGATGTTGGCAGTGAAGGGGTTAACCACTAGCTGGTTAGGAATTGGGTTAAGTGTATCCTGGGGAGAGATTCTAACTGTTAGGGGGAGGGGCTGTGTGTGACACATCAATGATCATAGCTCCCGATCACAGGGAGCTATGATCAGTGACAGTGTCACTAGGCAGAACGGGGAGATGCTTGTTTACATCAGCATCTCCCCGTTCTTCAGCTCTGTGAGGGGATTGCGGGTATCCCCGTGGACATCGAGTCCATGGGACCCGCAATCCTACCCACGGAGCTCCCGGCAGGATCACGCGCACGCTGGCTGCGTGCACATGACCACACAGCAGGAAATTCAAAGGGACGTACCTGTACTCCCATTTGCCCAGCCATGCCATTCTGCCAAGGTAAATGAACATGCGGCAGTTGGCAAGTGGTTAATGAGCCTTGCCCACCCATAACCCTGTTGCTGGTTCACCATTTTTCCTTCCTTGGACCACTTTTGCTAGGTCCTGACCACTGCAGACCAGGAACCTCCGACAAAAACTGCAGATTTGAAGGTGCTCTGACCCAGTCGTCTAGGCACTACAATTTGACCTTTGTCAAAGTTGCTCAAATCTATACCTATGCCCATTTTTTCTGCTTTCAACACATCAACTTTTGGGACAACATGTTCACTTACTGTCTAATATATGCCACCCACTTTCAGGTGCCATTGTAACAAAATAATAAATGTTATTTACTTTACTTGTCAGTGGCCCTAATGTTATGGGTGATCATTGTAAATTGGCAAAAGCCAGTACACATTTTATGCCCATTGCCATTCCTTGGGCCTGACAAAAGAACTGATCATTACATACAAACATATATTTATTGCTCTTCAACAAAAATTTGAACAGGTCCACTAGCAACTTAGTGTGGCTTTTTCAATTATCTCCAACATTGATCATTGTAAATCGGCAAAACCCAGTGCACATTTTGTGCCCATTGCTATTTCTTGGGCCTGACAAAAGAACTAATCTTACCATCTTATGGGAGATAGAGAAATAGAGTGCCTTGATGTCTAGTGTAACTAGTGTCCTTTATATTCCATGGTAAGGCCTCTACAAAAGGTTGCCATATTGTATCAATATATTTGCTAACCTGTGGGAGATTATAGGTCTGAAGGAATGGCATACCCTTGGTGTACCTTCAGAGCTGTGTGCCGCAGCTGAGACTCCTGCACGCACACGCAGGAGTGATATCCTCGCGGCTCGGCTCGCCAGACAGACGGAGTCTGCGAACCCAGAAAGAAGACTGGGCAAAGATGGAAGCTTCTGCAGGGGAGGGCTTCATTTCAAGGTAAGTCTTTCATAATGTTCTAGTATGCAAAAATATTGCCTTGTAGGGGGAAACTTTCAGATAGTTTGCTACCATTTAAACTGTACCTGTTTCGAGAAACTGTTAAATTAATGGATTTAGTTCTGCTGTAAAATGTCACAATGCGCAAAGGCCCATATATGGCAGTGCACTGCCTACTAAAATAATAACACAGATGAGTGCTCTCTACCCCTTTGGTCGATGGCCAGTGGGGAGGCCCCTTTCATCACAGGAGAATGAAATGGCCATTACCTTGTACATTGATAAAGCAGCCCCCATCACTTTTGTCATTGACCAAGCCTCCATCGTCAGCATCCAGGAAAGTGCTCTCCCCATGCTTTCCTTTCAGACCTGTGTGCCACAGCCGAGACTCCCGCTCGCATGCATGTGAGTGACATCATTGCAGCTTGGTCAGTCAGATGGCTGGAGTCTGTGAACTGGGAAGGAAGACCCAGTGAAGATGGAAGCCTCTGTAGTGGCGACACCATGCCGCTTGAGGGCTCGTTTTAGGGTAAGTCTTTCATAATGTACTAGTATGCACCACATACTAACACATTATTATATTGCTTTGCAGGGGGAAACTTTTTTTTTCCATAGAGTTTACTACATTCATGGGTTTAGTTCTGCTGTAAGATGTCATAATTCCCAGAGGCCCATATATGGCAGTGCACTGCCTACTGAAAACATAACACAGATGAGTGCATCCACCCTTTTGGTTAATGGCATTTGGGGAGGCCCCTTTCATCACAGGAGAATGAAATGGCCATTACCTTGTACATTGATAAAGTAGCCCCCATCACTTTTGTCGTTGACCAAGCCTCCATCGTCAGCATCCAGGAAAGCACTCTCCCCATGCTTTCCTTAGGTGGTAAATAAATTGCACCTGATTACATCACACAGTTAAGTGGACTTTACCCCTCTATTATTGGACACAGAAAAGGGTCCACACCCATTCCATCAGAGGCCAGTGAAGCAGTCCCCACCCCATCTGTTAGTGAAACAGCATCAACCCCTTCTGTCAGTGACAATTGAAGCAGGCCATTCCATCAGAGGCTGTCGAAGAGGACTTCACCTACTTTCATTCACCTCTTTTACCTGTATGTCTTTGCTGTAAATCAGCAGGCATGCATGAGCAGCTGGTTAGAGGAGTAGTTAACTTATTATTATTTTTTTAGGACTATAATGGATGCAATGACATATATGTTAGTATCTTCTATTTTAATAAGGCATTATTACTTTTATTGTGTATTATTTGAGTCGTGTGGACAGGGCTTGTAGTCCTAACAGGCCACTAGCACTTTGCAAAATGGCAGAATGAAGGCACGAATCCGGCTTATGAGTTTTGTTCCTGAGGTGGCTAGTGGTCTTGTTCTGTAATAGTAAGAATCACATATTAGTGTATGTGGGGGTATTTACTGGCAGCTGATGACAAGCTGTTAGGTAACTTAGCGGATCCACTTGCTTTGTGATGTCAGTATTTGTAAAGACACTGCTCGTAAACTGAAATCCCCTGGTATAAATGCTTGGATCCAACAAAGTTCAGCTGATGGTAAGCATAGCAGATACTACATTGCTATACCTCATGAAAGAAGAAGTTAAGGGATGTTTTATTAGTTTCACACGAGAGGAAATACGTATGGAAAGAACAAAAGAATAACAGTTTTCCCTAGACTCAAAAGCAGAACAGGAGTAATCATATCATCAGCCTTTAACTGGTATCACCACAGAAAGTTTCCCAGTTTTTTTGTAAGACTTTAAAGGAATAATCCACCTTTTTGAAAAAGAAAACCCCAAAATAAATGCACCAACATTAACCACTTGCCTACTGGGCACTTTTATCCCCTTCCTGCCAATTTTCAGCTTTTAGCACTGTTGCACTTTGAATGACAATTGTGAGGTCATGCAGCAATGTACCCATATGACATTTTTATAATTTTTTTAAATACAAATATAGCTCTGATGGGCACTAATATGTAGCACTGATGGGCACTGATAGGCTGCACTGATGGGCACTGATGACACGGCACTGATGGTCACTGATAGGAAGTACTGTTGGGCACTGATGGGTACTGCTGAGGTGGCGCAGGTGAGCACTGATGAGGCTACACTGCTATGCTGCACTGATGGGCACTGATAGGCAGCACTGATGGGTACTAATAGGTAGAACTGAAGGGCACTGATAGGCTGCATTGATGGGCACTGATAGGCAGCACTGATAGGCAGAACTGATGAGGAGGTAACTGATTGGCAGCACTGATAGGCACTGTTGTGACTGCACTAATTATCAGTGTAGATGTCCCCTTTCACAGCGTGAGGAAAGAATGTTGATAACCAACAAGTGTGTCTACATCGTGATCATCTATGATTGGACACAGCTGATCACATGTAAAGAGCCACTGTGATTGGCAATCTTGCTTGACAATGTGTAGGGGTTGCCTGGAGACACCACTGGCCAAAAGGGGAGGAGTGACCATGTCTAATCAGGATTGTTCCTCCCCCACAAGTCGGCGCTGGAGATGACAGTTAGTGGATGTGACAGCTGGTGGACAGGTAAGTGCAATGGACCCCTGATATTTAACCACTTCGATACAGGGCACTTTCACGCCTTCCCGCCCAGGCCAATTTTCAGCTTTCAATGCTGTCACTTTTTAAATGACAATTGCGCGGTCATGCTACCCTGTACCCAAACTAAATTTTTATCATTCTGTTCCCACACATAGAGCTTTCTTTTGGTCATATTTGATCACCCCTGCGGTTTTTATTTTTTGTTAAACTAATAAAAAAAGGCCTCAAATTTTGAAAGAATAAGTTTTTCTTTGTTTTTGTTATAACATTTTGTAAATAAGTATGTTTTCTACTTCACTGATGGGACTGATAAGCTGCACTGATGGGCACTGATAAGATGGCACCGATGAGGTGTCACCAATGAGATGGCACTGATGAGGTGGCAGTGATGGGCACTGACAGGCGGCACTGATGGGCATTGATAGGTGGCACTGATGGGCCCTCATAGGTGACACTGGTGGGCACTGATAGGCGACACTGATGGGCACTGAAAGGCTGCACTGATGGGTACTTATGTGTGGCACTGATAGATGGCACTGGCAGGCATTTTTCAATGCCACTGATTGGCAGCTGCCTGGGCACTGATTGGCAGCTGCCTGGGCACAGATTGCTATTTTCCTGGTGGTCCAGTGTGGTGGCCATCCCTGGTGGTCCTGGTGGCATCCTGGTGGTCCTGGGCAGGCATCCAAGGGGGAGCTGTGCTGATAAACAATCAGCACAGACTCCCCCTGTCAGGAGAGCAGCTGATCGGCTCGCCTCTACCCGTGTCTGTAAGACGCGAGTGAGGAAAAGCTGATTAACGGCTCTTCCTGTTTACCTCATGATCAGCCGTGATTGGACACAGCTGATCATGTGGTGAAGAGTCTCTGTCAGAGACTCTTTACCTAGATCGGAGTTGCGGTTTGTCAGACTGACACACCGCAACAACAATGGCCACGATACGCGCCCACAAGGGCGTGCATCGGCTTGATATCCTGGTGACGTCATATGATGTCCAGTCAGGATATTGCAACCACTTTGTAGGGTAGACAGCACAATCAGTCTTTATAACATTTAAATTGACTTAGATCAAAATGTATCTTTTATTGAATGATTCATTACACTCACTAACTAAAGAAAAATAAAATGATTGGTTAGATGGTTGGTACAATTCAGCCAATCAGGAGACAGTATTTTTGCTTAAAGCAGAACTAAACCCTCCTAGCTTTTACAGCCAAGGGAGCTGCCATTTTAGCCTCTGTTTGATCTGCAGTTGCCATGGTGTGCACATATGATTAGTTATGACTTCAGCCATTTGATGGCTTGACAGTTAAGTTGAGAGCACAGACTATCTGTGACAGTTATCATTCATGGCATGCCTTAAAGTGGTAATAAACTCTTGTTGTTTATTTTTATTTTCTTACCTGTAGGTAAAATAAATATCTCCTAAACATGCACCATTTAGGAGATAGTCTAGCGAGCAGCAGCCGGTGACATTACCGACACATGCGCGCTGAAGGAAAGGCAAACCCGTGCTGTCGCTTCATAGCTGTGTGCCACAGCCGAGACTCCCGCTCACATGCGTGTGAGTGACAACATTGCAGCTTGGTCAGTCAGACGGCTGGAGTCTGTGAACCCGGAAGGAAGACCCGGTGAAGATGGAAGCCTCTGTAGTGGTGACAGCATGCCGCTTGAGGGCTCGTTTTAGAGTAAGTCTTTCATAATGTACTAGTATGCACCACATACTAACACATTATTATATTGCTTTGCAGGGGGAAACTTTTTTTTTCCATAGAGTTTACTACATTCATGGGTTTAGTTCTGCTGTAAGATGTCATAATTCCCAGAGGCCCATATATGGCAGTGCACTGCCTACTGAAAACATAACACAGATGAGTGCATCCACCCTTTTGGTTAATGGCCTTTGGGGAGGCCCCTTTCATCACAGGAGAATGAAATGGCCATCACCTTGTACATTGATAAAGCAGCCCCCATCACTTTTGTCGTTGACCAAGCCTCCATCGTCAGCATCCAGGAAAGCGCTCTCCCCATGCTTTCCTTAGGTGGTAAATAAATTGCACCTGAGTACATCATACAGTTAAGTGGACTTTACCCCTCTATTATTCAACACAGAAAACGGTCCACACCCATTCCATCAGAAGCCAGTGAAGCAGTCCCCACCCCATCTGTTAGTGAAACAGCATCAACCCCTTCTGTCAGTGACAATTGAAGCAGGCCATTCCATCAGAGGCTGTTGAAGAGGACTTCACCTACTTTCAATGGTGGTAAGTAAAGTGCACCTTAGTATGTCACAAAGGTAAGTGGCCTCTACCACTTCTATTAGAGGCCATTGAAGTGGCATCAGCACCTTCTGTTGATAACCAGTGAAGCAACATTTTCAATTGGTTGGTCAGTGATGTGACCCTCACCCCTTTCATTGGTGGATCAGGCCCCCACTCCTTCCATTGGTATTATGAGGATCAGGCCCTTACCCCTTGTGATGGTAAGCAGGGGATCATTCTTACTCTTTTTGTTGGTGGTCAGTGAATCAGCCCCCATCCCTGCCTTTATAAGTTAGTAGATTGGCCCCAATCCTGCCGCAGGGAATAAGTGGATCAGGACCCATATCTGCAATGGTGAACAAGGTGACATGGCCTCACCTCTACAGTGGTTGGTTAGTAAAAAAGCCCACATCCCTGCCATAGTTGGTCAGTGGATTGGATTGGCTTTTCCGTCTTACACTGGTGGCAGGTCAAGAAGCCCCCACACAATCAAGCCGCACCTATGCCGCAGTGGACAAGTAGACTGGGCCCCACCTCTACCATGATTGGTTAGTGAATAAGCCCTTCCTCTGTCATAGTTGGTCAGTGACAAGTGAAGCAGCCTCCACCCCTTTCATCGGTAATGAATGAAGTGGCCCAAACCTCTTCCTTCAGTGGTAGATAAAGTACAATATACCTTAGCACATCACACAGTTAAGTGGCCTCCAGAACTTCCATTGAAGGCCAGAGAAGCAGTATTCACCCTATCCTTTGGTGGCCAAATAAACAGCACATACCCCTTCTGTTGGTGACTGGGTAAGAGTGAATCAGCCCCTTCTGTCAGTGGCCAGTGAAGTGGCCCTCATCCTTTCTGTCTGTAACCAGTGAGGCAGCCCCTTCAATCAGTGGCTAAACGAACCTCACCACCACCATTGGTTGTGAGTAAAGTGCAACTAAGTACATTGCGCATGTACATGGCCTCCACCAGTTCCATCGGAGCCTAGTGAGATGGCTCCATCCCAACTGCCCATGATCAGTGAATCGGCACCCAACCCTTCTGTGGATAACCAGCGAAGCAACCTCTTCCATCAGTTGGTCAGTGATGTGGCCCTCACTCTTTCCATTGGCGGTGCATTGATCAGACCCTCACACCTTCTATTGGTGGTATGTGTATCAGCCCAAAAATGTTTCCGTTGTTTGTCCGTGGATTTATCCCCTACTCCTTCCATTAGTGGTCAGTGGATCAGCCCCCACAACTGCTTTTGTAGGTCAGTGGATTGGCTACCACCCTGGTATCAGTTGGCAAGTAGATTAGCCTCTCCCTGGCACAGTGGACACGTGTATCAGGCCCCACCTCTGCTGTGGTGGACAAGTGAACCAGGCCCCACATCTACTGTCCTTGGTTAGTGAATAAGCCCTCATCCCTGCCATAATTGCTCAGTGGCTTGGCCTCTCCCCCTTCCATTGGGCAAAAGTGAAGAAGCCCCACCCCTCCCAACGGTAAACAATGAAGTGGTCCACATCCCTTCCTTTAGTTACTAGTTAAGTGTCCTTCACTCTTTCCATCTGAGTTAAGCAAATTGCACCATAGTAGGTCACACAGGTAAGTGGCCTACACCACTTACATCGCAGGCCACCGAAGTGTCCCCAACTTGTTTGTGTGTGGCTAGTAAAATGGTACCCACCCATTCTGTTGATGACTAGTGAAGCAGCCCCTTCCATCACCAATGCCATTGGATGCAGGTAAAGTGCAGCTAAGTACATCATGTAGGTAAGTGGCTTCCACCATAAAGTGTATTTGTGCTTCTGTTGTACGTAGACAATCATAAACCATAAAGTGTCTCTGTGCTCTAATAGTGCTTAAAGCCCAAACCTTATATTGTTCCAAAACAATTCAAGTGCTCCACTCTGTAATCATGCAGTATTATACTCTAAAAGAAATTCTTGACCTAGTAAATTACTGCGAATAATGTATCATTTAAGAGTATATACTCCATACACCATCATGCCCTCATCAGGTAGCTTGTCACCTCTTTGGATGGACCTTACTAATAATTCTGGTCAATAATAGCTTAACAATGTGATCATCCAGCAGGGATTTCAGCCCTTTCTCCAACTGGCTCCAGCAGTCCTTTCATAAACACGTGGCAAATTCTCATATAAATACCGTGGAATAGCACAGAAGACTGAAGAAAATCTGATATTGTATACAATTGATTTATTGGATTATATAGATTCAAAAGCACATGTACATTCAGCTTAGCATACATAGATATATCAGAAATGAACTCTGCCCTCTATCTCCATCATCACTGTATACTCTCTTCATGTGTGGTGACGTCACTTTGTCCCGTGGGATATGATTTTGTTTGTTACGTTGATCTTTTTTTTTCTCTTTTTTTTTTATGTTTACTACCTTTACTAAGTAACTGATTGAGGCTGGGTTCACACTAGTGCAAATTGGATGTAGGCTTCCCTGCATCGAATTCGCATGACAGGAGATTGTGACTGGTTCTCAATGGAGCCGGATCTCAGATCTCTGGAGCGGCTGCGGAGTGAATTGCACAGGAGTCCTGTGTGTCTTTGGCTCTGTTTCAGGTCCGAATTCAGGCAAAGATTCGGGCTTGATTTGTCCCTGAAACAGAGAACAGGGACACACCGGACCCCTGCCGTCAGCCGCATCTCTTCTGACCACAGCGGTCATGTGACTTTCGCGGCTGGTGTCAAAGGGGGAACTGGGCCCCTCCCTAGCCTGTAGATCAGAGGAATAGAGCATCCGTAGTTTATGTGACCAGCCATAAAAGATCAAAGATAGGGTATTTACAGGCATTGTTTTAAAAAAACAAAGCAATTATACAGTGTAGGAGATATTAATAGAACAGAAGGGCTGGCTGTAATTGTTCTTTACTTTTACAACCACTTGGGTGTTTCACTGTCAGGGCAGTAAGGATGTGGAACACTCTTCCACAACCGGTGGTTTCAGCGGGAAGTTTTGGTAGTTTTAAAAGACTCTTGGACATGCATCCTAGAGAACACTAGTGTCTTTATTCAACCTTACCAACTTTGTAACTATAGAGAAGAAGTTTTGGGGGGATGCTGAAATGGACTTTAATGGTACCATACAAAAGCTTGGGATAACAAAATTTGGTATAAAAATATAAGTTTTTATTACAATCACAGTTTAAAATTCATTGTTTTAAAATAAGGGGAAGAACACACAACAAAGGTTCTATATGGTCGCCGGGATAGACCTCCTCCACGGGTCATTTACTGGGGTGTTTCTTGGGTAAGATGACCTTTTGGGAATACCACTACACAAAGTATGTACATCCTCATTTTACTTCACATGTATTAAACATTCTGATATGCGTATAATATGATATGATGACTAATATATGTCTTTCTCTTTTGATTTATAGTTGACATTGGTAATGGCTCTATAGCATTATGTGTATACATGTACAAAAACAAGCTCCTGAAGTTGTAAATATATTCCACTAAACATGTTGAGCGACCAGTTGTTATATGGTATAATCCTTTCAGTGTCACACCACTTTGTGACCATATAGAGCCTTTGTTGTGTGTTCTTTCCCTTTTTTTAAAACAATATACTTTAAACTGTGAATGTAAAAAAAATGTATAGTTTTATACCAGTTTTTGGTATCCCAAGCTTTTGTACAGTACCATTAAAATCCATTTCAACCTCCCCCAAAAACTTCTTCTCTATTCTGTTGGAACAAAGGTACCCTATTTTTGTTTACATTTTATTCTAAATGTTGGCACTTAAATAAATACCTTTGCAACTATGTAACTGATGTAGCTCTTTCTATCCTTCAGGATATATAGCCTGGTTAAAGAGGAAGTAAACCCTGATGAGTTTACTTCCTCTTTTATTCCCTGCAAAGGCAAAGCATAATGGACTACTATGCATCGCATAGTAGCCCATTATGTGTCACTTACCTGACACAGGAGCCAGCGAAGTCGCCGCTGTCCCCTGTAGTCCACCGCATCCATCTTGTTGGTGGTGTCTCGCAGCTCCGCCGCTGTCATTCGGCGAAGCCGCGATGACGTCACTCCCGCGCATGCGCACGGGAGTCGACACGCGCGGCAGCTCCATTCTTGGAAATGCCGCGCTCAGTGCGCCTGCGCGCCGCTGTCTACGGCGCATGCGCTGTAGACAGCGGTGCCCGTTTTCGGGCAAATATCTCCTAAACCATATAGGTTTAGGAGATATTGCTTGGACCTACAGGTAAGCCTTAATCTAGTCTTACCTGTAGGTCAAAGTGGTTTGTAAGGGTTTACAACCACTTTAAAGGGACAGCAGTGAGTGAATGCAAACCCATAATTTAATATATGATATAAGATGATTAAAATTAAAAGTAACATGTACAATTTCAATCAGACCTCACCAGGCTGATGTGCTGCCAGGGGGTGTCCTATGAATAGCTGATATTTTTCTTTAAAATTTATTTTTTAAGACCAATTTAACCACTTAAGGACCAGAAAGATTTGCCCCCTTAATGACCAGACCATTTTTTGTGGGCTGTGTTGCTTTAACTGACAATTGTGTGGTCGTGCGTCGTTGTACCCAAACAAAATGTCCTTTTTTTTCGCCACAAATAGAGCTTTCTTTTAGTGGTCTTTGATCACCCCTGCGGTTTTTATTTTTTATGTTATAAATAAAAAAAAGAGCAATACAGGGGTGCCCTTTGTCGCCCCTGCTCTTTGCCATGGCGCTCGAACCACTGGCAGCAAGAATGAGGTCGGCTCCGGACATTGTTGGATTCTGCAGGCCCACTGGGACGGATGTGGTATCACTATACGCGGATGACACACTTATTTACCTGGGGGACACACAGGGTTCCCTAACAGCAACTATGCACTTGATTAACCTATTTGGTACATTATCCGGTTTCACGATAAACTGGGACAAGTCTGTATTAATGCCCTTATCCCCTTTAACGGCGCCTCTACCCCCATGCGCAAACATGATACAGACGGTTGCGTCCTTTAAATACCTGGGGGTACAGGTATCCCCCGAGGTGACGAACTACGCCAATCTGAATCTTCTACCGCTATTACTTAAGTTCAGGGAGAAATGTAAAACTTGGTGCAAACTACCGCTATCGGTAGTGGGAAGGGTGAATCTCATCAAAATGGTATGGGCTCCACAATTGCTCTACGTTTGTCATAACTCGCCGACCTGGATTCCGAAACGTTGGTTCGATAAAATTGACTCTCAGTTTAGGGAATTAATATGGTGTAGGAAGACGGCCAGGCTTAGTTTACTTACCCTGCAATATAAAAAGGACGAGGGGGGGTTGGCACTACCACATGCTAGATTGTATTTCTTGGCTTCGCAGCTTCAACACTTGGGTGGTTGGGGGTCGGATGATCCCCTGGACCCGATACGTAGGATACTTGATGACACTGTCGCCCCGGACACAGCATTGTCCAGGTTGGAAGCAGGCTTCCCTCATATGGACAGGAGTTCCCCAACTATTATATTACTGAATACCCTATGGTCCCATGTTAAACGACTGCTACAAATACGTGGTTTCCTTGGTCTCACCCCTATTTGGCGGAACGCTAACTATGGCGAGCTTTTTAAGCTCAAGGGATTTGGTAACTGGAGAAGGAGCGGCCTCCGGTACCTCTCGCAGCTATATAGTGGCCGGGTGCTGAAGTCCTTCATGGAAATACAGGCTGAGTTTGGCATACCGCGTAGGGACTTTTTAAAATACTTACAGTTACGACATGCGCTACAGGCGCAAGCCCGCAGTATGCAGCTTTGCCTGACGGATCATGCTGTAGTACATGGGATATTCATGCAAACTGAACGAAAGGGTATGATATCTAGGGGGTATGACATGCTTCTTGATGCAATGCAAGACCCGGCACATCTCCCATGTCGGCAGAAGTTGGAGGCGGACCTGGGGCCTATGGACGCGGAGATCTGGAACCTTTGCTTGTCCTCCGCTCCATTGGTGTCGGTATCGGCCTCCCATAAACTCTCCCATCTATATCTACTGCATAGGGTTTATAGGACGCCAGTTAAACTGCACAGCTGGGGTGTTAGGGGATCCCCCCTTTGCCCAAAATGTATGTGGGACCATGGGGATCTCCTGCATATGTTCTGGAGGTGCCCAAAACTAAAAAGGTATTGGGATGAGATCCTTGACACTATCTCTTCTGTATTCTCTGTTAGTATTCCGCGGTGTCCATTGGTCTGCCTGTTGGGGGCCCTAGACAAAGAATCGTTAACGCCTTCGGCTCATACTGCCATTATTCGGTTATTATATGTAGCCAGGAAATTAATAGCACAATTGTGGATAACACACAGGGTTCCCACCAGGCAGCAATGGACGGACCAAGTGAACCAGATGCTGATCAGGGAAAAAATAACATACCAACACAGAAACACACCGCACAAATTTAATGCTATGTGGCAGGGATGGCTCGAGGTTCCGGGGCTAGCCCCCCACCAACTTATACAGGACAGACTTTTACAGGGCTGAATGTGGTTCCAGGGGCATGTGCATGGAGGCACATAGACAAACTTAAACTCTTCGTGGGGCTATTTCTATGTCTCTCCCTCACCCGGCATTTATGAGGGGTAAGAGGAGGGACCAGCAGGACTGGGTAGAGGGATGCTGGACGTTGTGCATAACACTGTACTTATATAGCTGTCCCAAAATGCAATATGGTCTCAGAGAGAATGCCACTTTTGTTTATGTTCTTGGTTTATTTTTCTTATTTTTCAGTTTTAATGACATTTCCTATGTCTCAGCGGTCTACAAACCGGGTCAATTTGTACTTTGTATTTCCAGTATTCCTTTAGACGTAAAAAACAATACTGCTGTACGACTGTATTTCCTGTCTATGTTTGGTTTGTACCATATATGTTTTGCAATAAAAACTTATTTGATTTAAAAAAAGAGCAACAATTTTGAAAAAAAATGCTAAATATTGAACTTTTTGCTATAATAAATTTCCAAAAAATAATGTTAAAAAAAGAATTTCTTCATCAGTTTAGGCCAATATGTATTCTTCTACATATTTTTGGTAAAAGAAAAATTGCAATACGTTAACAAAAGTTATAGCTTCTACAAATCAGGGGATAGATTTATGTCATTTTTATTACAATTTTTTTTGTTACTAGTAATGGCAGAATTCTGCGATTTTAAGCAGGACTGTGACATTGCGGCAGACTTTTGACACTTTTTTGGGACCAGTGACATTTATACAGCGAAAGGTGCTATAAAAATGCACTGATTACTGTGTAAATGTCACTGGCAGGGAAGAGGTTAACACTAGGGGGCAAGCAAGGAGTGAACTGTGTTCCCTCATGTGTGCTTCTAACTGTGGGGAATGGGACTGCCTGGAGAAGGAGACAGAACGCTGTTCCTAATTATTAGGAACAGCAGATCTGTCTCTCCTGCCCAGTCAGAACAGGCATTTGTGTGTTTACATACACAGATCCCCGTTCTGGCTCTCGTGCCCATGATCGTGGGTGGCCAGCAGACATGGCGCCTGCTGGCCACGTGCATCGGGCTCCTTAAAAGAGCCAACGTACAGGTATGGCAATTTGTGGTAACAAACCAACCTGCCACCGTATAATGATGGAGGCTGGTCGACCAGTGGTTGAAAATATGTGTCTCTCCCTAGTAAAATCTACCTGACAGACTAAATGAATTTGCATTAAGGGCAGTGCATTAAAAAAAAAAAAAGGATAATGGATTTCTGATATATAGACTTGATGCAGCATGAAAATGAGTAAGACAGAACCTACTCATGAAACTCTAAACTCTATCCTTGTAAATTCAGGTTCTGTGCTCTGAGTGTGACCCTTAGTTGATGCAAAACCCTAAAACTGATCTTGTTTAACATCTACTAGCATACGGTATGTGTGTCACAGTGACAGTGACGACAAACTTGAGACATACAATAACTGACAAGTGAAAGGAATTACTGGCATCACATAGAAGACACACTTAGCAAATTGTCTTCAGTGTGATGCAGTGATTATAAATGACAGCAGCCCTGATGCACGCTGTGCCCTTGACAAATGGAGACTTTAAAGGAGCCCTATGAGAAGTGTGCAGCTGTAGTTCATTTAAAAAGAATATTGAGACCTGTGCCCTGCATCACTTTTATGTTACTGATTGCCTATGGTGAACAGCGACAAGGATGACATGCAAGCAGCAGGGGGAGCTTGCAAAATGTACTCAGAAACTAAAAAGGCCATAAATGTTTAGTGGAAATCCCACGGATAGCTGCAACAAGCAAATAAATGTAATCTGGTTGTCCTGGTTCATGGGACTTGGTTTGTTCACTCCTAATTTAGTTTGCCTGCATAAAAGTATGATTTTAGTTTTTGTTTTAGAGCTGACTTTAAAATATACTGTAGGTGTTAATATCAATCTCTTTAATCAAATCAGAGCAGAAGTAAGCATTATAAGACAAGCTAAGGACATACAGAAATTATTTATTTTTTAAATCCATGCTGTCATTATTGATAAATCAGGAGTAGGAAATAAACAATCTTTTTATAGAGCTTCAAACATACAAAAGCTGAGCTTAAGAGGTGTGCAGGCATGGGTATATGGCCCCAAAGGCAGACAGTGTGCATTCAGGGCCCCTGTCAAACTCAGCATTGTGGATATGTGCATACAGTCACTGCGTATCCATTCACTAACATAGGCTGCTTGCACACATCGCTAGGCACTTCCAAGCCTGTAAACAAATGGCTCATTCATGCTGTATGGGCATCAGTGCCTGTGTGAATAAAGCTTATAGATGTACAGTATGCTCTTTCCACTAAGGGATGTATTTATTTTAAAAAATTGCATAGCAATTCCCATTTACATTCATCGTGCGCAAATGGGGCAAAAAAAAAAAAAGAATGTTATTATGTGCTGGTTATATGATTCGTATTGATTTAAAATGAAAAATACTGTATTTGGCCACCAGAGAGCACTAAGCATCTCAGGAATTTCCTATGATACTTAATGCCATCTAGTGGCTAATGCATTATAATGCTGAGCAGGAAGATGACAGGTCCATCTCTGTACACTGTGCTGGGACGGACCTGTCAGAGCGCCGCTCTCCCCTATGAGAGATCGGATAACAACAGACCACAGAGTCCGTTGTCACCCGATCCGATGACGGATGGAAAAGTAGGTTTTTCCTCTGACACACTTTTTCGGATCGGGTCGGATGTCAGCGGACATGTCACCGCTGACATCCGACGCTTCATAGAGGTCTATGGAGCATCCATTCAGGTCTGCCTAAAAAACTGACAGGCGGACCTGAACGGATCATCCGTGTGAAAGAGGCCTAAATAGTGTCATGTTGGTGGGACTGAAATGCCTGGATGTAATGGTGCAGGTCCAGTGTCCACAGGTGGCTGTCTCTCAGCAGACAGCATAGCCTGCAATTAGTCACCACCTGAAGGTGGCTGCTGGGGAATATTTTACTCCACCCTCCACTCTCATGATTTTGCCTGTGTGCCTACATTTCCAGAACCTGTGTTTGTACTTGTGATTATCCTGTACCCATCCTGGCCCTGTTTCCAACCAGTGATATACCCATTACGTTACATTTCCACCTTACCTGTGCTAAGCCTAACTTCCTTGATTAACATTCACCTAATTTTGTACATATTTAGTTAGGGCGGTTTCTCTCTTAATATGTTTTTTTACTAGGGTTGTTTTCTGTGGTTCAAGACCAGCCCAACTGCTATTCTGAGGAGAGAGTCTAGCTAGAGAGGACACTCCTGCTACCAGAGACAAGTGCTGTCATCACCCCTCCCCTTGCTGTCACTCAGAAGTCATTAAAGATTCATGACCAGCAAGGTTAAATAGCGGAGGAGGGCGGGGGCACACTGTCAACCATGCTAACTTAGCCTTCACACCTTCTATCAAACCTGGACAAAGCACTACATACTCAAGGAGCAAAATATATTTCTGGTAAGACGTCTTTTAAGTACAGATGAACCTTTACACATTTTTTTTTTTTTTTAAAACAACCAATGCAGTGCAGCTTCTCCTTACACTGTGTAATATACAGTACACCATTTTTACTAATATTATAAAATTTCACAAAGGACTTAGAATATAAATTAATTTAACTTTGTAGCAAAATGTTCTAGAGAATTGCAAAAAAAAAACTATGGTAATGTATTTACATGTTTGTCTGATGGCTATATATATGAGAAATCATATATATTTTGATTTTTAAGCCATGAGATACTCTATTATTTTCACTGCAAATTCAAGCAACATATGTCAAACCTTTTTTAGTTTAAATAAAATTTAAAGAAAATACACCATCTAGTGGTGAAATATACTAACAGCAACAGTACTGTTCTAGTGTAATGATAACTTATTGAATCTGTGTATGAAGTCTACCAATCTTGTATTTTCTACCATTAAGATAATAATAATCGAAGTAGAACATTAACAATTAGTAAAGTAGTATTTCAGGTTTAAGCTGCCTATAGACATACAGCCCAATCTGCTACAGATTTTCAGCCAAATGTGACAAATATATGCATTCCAGGCTGACAATCGCATGCAGGGGACAATGAGAGAAAACTTTCTACTGTGCCCTGAATGGTATGGAAAGTCACAACCTATTTCTGAAACACTTGACCATCATCATGGATGGACACGTTTTTTTGCAGTGTGGCCAATATGAAACTTCATTCCCCCATTGGATGTACAAATTTGACAGGTATAGGCAGATCGAGAAAATATCTACAGGGAACAAAACATGCTGATATTTGATTGGTGAACAGGCATCACTGAATTAAAACATTTTCAGTTCTCCTAAATAATCTCAGAGCATAGCAGTAGCAGGCAGGTAACCTGGCAATTATCATTTCTGATAATCAGTAGGCTAGGTAAACATCTAACTTCCTCTGAAGAGACAGTGCACAAGAATAGTGGCAAATGAGGAATAAAAATGTATATTTTATTATTTAAAAAAAAGTTTGTAGGACATGTCAAATGGAGGTAAGTAAAAACTCTAACAGCCATTTTTAAATGACCTGATTGAATTGTCACATTTATACAGTATGTGTACATTATTTATATCAGTTTCAGCTTCATGTAGTCTTAGCTCTGGTTCAAACTGCCATGATTGGCATGACAAGTCGCACCCCATTAACGGCAATGGAACCGTTGTAATGGATGCAACTCAAGTTCCTGTACTGCTTTGGGGCGACTTAAACATGACTTGCATTGACTTCTGTTAAAGAAGTCACATGCAAGCTGTGATGAAGTCATCCAGGGATGTTGGCTTTAAAGTTGTGTGACTTTGAATCCATGCTGGTGTGAACCAGCAGTAGATCTTATGAATTTGATTTGAGGAAGAAAAAAAAACCAATGGAAATGTCAAGAAAAATATTAAGATTTTGAAAACTGCCATACTAGTCAGTCCCCAAATGCTTGTGACCTTTGTACAACTCAACCTTTTATTCTTTGTTAATTCATGCACAATATCTAGCTGTGCTCAACATTTTGAGAAGGACACTTTACTACTGTAATATGGATTTGTGGAGTATATACAAAGAATTGTTTGCTCCTTTACAAGTTACAGAGATTCATACTTAGGTTGGAAGAAGACATTCTCTGTATTTAAATGTTTGTGGGTATCTGACCAACTTGCCTATAAGCGCTTTTTGGACACACAATCTCAAATCCACGGGCTACTACTAAGTACAGTATAACAATTTCCACTATTCTTACCTGGCTTGTAATCACACCTTCAAACCATCCCAAAGGTGTTCAGCAGAACTGAGCTCAAGGAAACTTTTTGGACACCCACATTTTTCCATTTTAAACTCTGTAATCCATGTCTTTATGGACCTTTCTTTTTACACAGGGCCAAAATAATGCAGGAACTAAAAATGCCATTCCTCAAATTATTGCCACATAGTTGGAAGTACACATTTGTCTAAAATTGTGTTTTTGTATGCTGTAGCATTAACAATATCCTTCACCGTCATCATGAATTCAATAATGTTGAAGGGGTGGCCACAAACTTTTGCCCATATTTTCTATGGTCTACTGCAGGGTTTCTCAATTAGCATTCCTCCAAAGGTTGCTAGGGGTTCCTTGAGCAATGAGCAGTGTCTGCCTGTCAGATAAGTTCCCACTGACACCATTGATCTTTTTACTATCTGTAAGGGGGTACTTCTTCCCAATGCCCACAAGTGTAAGGAGCATTCTTCCCACTGACCATCACACTAATGCATCATGTGTTGTATGTAGGTGAGGTGCAGCAAGGTGGGGCAGAAAAAATTCACAGTCAGGTACAAAGGAAAACTTTTATAATAATAGTACAACAACAGTTCACAACAAACCTGGTGAAAAGGCTGACCAGCAAGGTCCAATCACGGTTTCCAGTAATGTGAATAGAGCGGTTATTAGCAGACTGACAGCATCTGTAAAGAGAGCAGAGTGTGACCTAGCCGTCTCATTCCCAGATGGGATGATGTGCAAAGGAGTTGCGACCCTTCGTTTTCCCTCCTTCTCAGGAGCCTTTCCCTACTGCTAGTACTGTCCCTAACAGGCGGGGTACCTATCCCTACTGAACAAACTTGCAAAAGCACGCCAAATCTAGGATCCAGGGTCTTTAATTGGTTCTGCCTGACCGCAGATGCCTGCTAGGGTCACATGAAGTGACAGCATCCAATAAGATAGCTTTCCCAGTGACCCAGGAAACCATAGAGGAACCCTGTTCCTCTCGACTTCCTCTCCAGCAACAGTGCCGCTACAGAAGAGTGCCATCAGCAGTGGAGAAAGTAGACTGCACCTGTCTACATGTAAATAAAGTAATTTTTAGCAGGGGTTCCCTGAGACCGGAATGTTTTTTTCAAAGGTTCCTCTGTATTAAAAAGAATAAGAAAGGCCGGTCTACTGTAATCAACTGAGTATACAATGATAGAAGTTAAATTAAAAAAGGATTGTAAAATGTAGGAGTGTTTTATAGTATACAATTGTACCAATTCTTTTTCTATTCTACGCATAAAAAAAGCCTGTTTACAGAACTCAATAGCTCATCAGAATTTAAATTCCTCTTCCTCCTCCCCACTTTTTCTTTATCATGGCTCTTTCACTATATATCTACATACTTTTTTTTACTTTTACTGTAACTTTTTTTTACCTAGTACCAGCGGTAGACATAATCATCCACCTACAGTCACCCCCATACCCGCAGTGGGGGAGGCTTCGGCAGTGTTCTAGACGCTTTCCTGCATTTGGGCTCTCGGGTAAGCTACATTCCACCTGTCTCTCCCGCATGAATAATAGCTAATATGTTGTATTTTGTGTTAATGATATGTGATGATGTTTGTATACTTGTATTTTTGACACTCATGTACTATTTGCTATTTTTGTTCTAGATATATTTCCTGATGAAGCGGTAATATACTGTAAAACATGTAGAGTGCCATTTGTCCTATGAGGACTTGTTGTTATCTCCATTCTGGAGTACACTATGTATTAGCCCTTTTGTATAATAGACACTCCTGTATACAATTTTAACTGCTCTGTTTGTGAACACTGAAAATGGTGTGGTTTGTTTATACTTAATTAATATATGTTTTTTTATCTTTATAAATAAAAATAAATGTTTTATACAATTTCTATATTATTTGTTTGGTACTGAGATAGTCCATTTACTTTTATTCAGAGACTGGTTTGGGGAAACATCTCCACACCCAATTCTCGATTCAATAGGATAATGGTACCTTTTTCCTTGTTTTTTTTGATTTATGACTCTTCTGTAACTGAGGCTCCCTTCTGTAGTTTAATGAGGTGCTGAGCAAGTGACCCCTTATGATCACTGTACTCCAGACACTACTGTGAGTCTCAGCCAGATGTTTGGGGCCTACTGTACTGTATGGGGTGAATCCTAGTAAAAGTTCCACAGAATGTTGTAGACAACATACATTGTACACACTCCAATAGTGCTAATTTATTTTTACAGTGCACATATCCTATATTATTTTGGCCGGAGTTCAGCTTTAATATGCTATACCTGCTCCTGCTCTTGCTTTTCTTTTTGCTCCTTTTTCCAAACACAAAATGTGTAAGCTTAAAACATTACAGGATTGCTCTGTAAATTATTGAAAACAATGGCATGAAAGGTGCTGCCTTGTTTCATATGGCTTATCCTATTCACATCCACATTACTCATGGTCCTATTGAGGGGGATCTATAAAAAAGGGTGCAATTATTCACATGTAACATAAGAACATTTTTTTCATATTGACAATAAATATGTAAATGATTATGTAAATAATGCTAAGTTTAAAAAAAAAAAAACAGCAAAAGAGAAGATAAAATGAACCTTTAGTTTTCCTTCACAAATGTTTCTGAAAAAAGAGAATGGAACGGAAGCTGAAGGAAAATGCTTTTATAAGACCTCAAACATTGGAACTATATCATTTCAGAGAGGATTTGCCCTACTTGCCTAGTATTTTCAAATCTCCCATCAGTACACAACGTAATAATAGAGATTTAATTTACAATCAAGATTCGCCCATCACATTTAATTCAAACAAGATTCACCTATCAACCACTGCAACAGACACAGAGCAAATCCTCTTTGAAAATGTCAAAACAAAAGCAAATTTGTGTAGTGCTACCCCCCCTTATGACCTGCTGGATAGGATGGGTCCCCCGTTCATTGTCTCTGCCTTTTCAAGAACCTCATCCCTCATCACACACCAGGTTGAGTGTAAAAATGCCCAAACACAGAAAATTTGTATTACTATAGCAGTGTATATATCAAGAAATAGGAACCAAACCAAATAGCAAAGATAAACTTCATATACTATCACTTAATAAGGTTAATAGCCAGGTAAGCACAAAATAAATTAACAATGACGGTGACACAGTTCAGCATGCAAAGTGTTTAACAGTAAGGGTGAGGCATAAGGTGGCATTTAACATCCAGACCAGCATAAACAATAGCAACATCACCTGAAGCACAGTATTGAAACTTGATCTATCAAACCCAGGAACTATACTGCCAGAGTGCAATAATGGCAGCCATGCTAGGCCGAAACCGACTCGGTATACAGTGTTAGTATTCAAAATGGTAAGACAGGTAGAGCAAATTAAGGGGATTGGCAAGATAGTGTAATGGGAGGGTCAGTCCTTTGGGTTGTTCTTCTGCTGGCTATCATTGGGGCCCTTTAGGAAGCATTGATGCACCTAATAATGGCCTTATTGAGGTGCTGTGCAGTTTTATCACAAGGTGATGTAGAGGCAGGCCAGAGGTGGTGACAGTTGATGTAAGTGTGACACAGAGTTGGAATAAGTGTGGTATAAATTTGGGTTTAGGGGCAGTATGGAATTGGTATAGGTGTGGTACAGATCCAGTAAAGGAGCGGTATGGATTTGTTATAAGTATGATATAAATATGGAACTTTAGGTGCCATGTACTCAGTGGATCAGTTCTGCTAACAGTTTCAACTAACAGCCCTCTCACCAATTCCAAGGAGATTGTGACAAACACTTGTGGTGCAAGTGGCTTCCTCAAGCCTCGGTAGTTTAGCAGTATGAAGCAGAGAGTGGATGAATGCTCTGGTCTCCCTGTGGCAATGGTGCAAAGGCAGCAATTTGGGTGGTACTGTACCACCTCTGGTGTATCTGCTTCCAACCTGGCTTAACCAGCACCCAGCCAGCTGTACAGTCTATAACCTGTAGAGGTCCTGAGCACAGACCCCATTGCAGCCCATCACGCTCTGGTCTGTTTCCAAAAGACAGTCCATCAGTGATCAGAACAAGTGAATGTCCACACAATTGATGCCTTCAGCCCTTTCTTTACTAAATAGGATATAAGAAAATTTACAAGCGGTGCATTCAGCCTTCCTATTGGAGATGGCACATTCTTTAGGTTGCAAACTCTATAAAGGGCAAAGCAGTTCACTAGGGGAGGAAAAATTTACAACACCAGTGAAATCTGGAGAGCTTTTCCAAAGTCCCAGAATCCCTCAAGGATATGAAAGTAGTCCCTTAAATATTAGTCCTTAGAACATGCAATTGTCTGGCTGCTTCCAGCTTCACCCTTAGAGGAAAGCTTCCTACCTAGGCCTCCTGCCTACATGGTGTGATGCACCTCAACTATTCTTCTTCTTTCTGCTGAGTCTGGCTGCTGAAAACCTGAGGAGTGTCCTGTCTGAAAGATATATGGGGCGCCACTCTACTGGTTGATTCTTTTTTATAATCTTGTATATGTTCTGTATATATTTTTCCCCAAAAGCAAGATGTCCTGCACCAAATTCTTTACACCAAATCTTGAAAAAGGTATCCATTTTATTTCCATCTAATGTAGCACTTTTCAAACATATATTACTGGCTTTAAAAAAGAGCCATAAAGGCTCTTGAGCTCTACATCAATATTTCACACCCTTGGCTTCAAAAAGAGCTGTACAGAGTGAATGCCTGGAGCCTCGGAGTCCAACATGCCCGTGTAGAGCTCTGTAACTCATGGCCCTGCACAACCCAGCATCGACGGACCTCGGCTCATCCATCCACAGCTGTCAGCTAATCACACTGTGGAGCAGTGTTGCCAACCTAACAAACTGAAATTTACTGACATGACACCCAAAATTTACTGGCATAGCCAAGTTTTTACTGGCATTTCCAAAAGTTACAAAATTACAGTTTTAAGTACAGATTTTCACAGATAATAAGGCAAAAAACATTTCTTATTTTATTTTTGATCTAGTAAATAAGTAGCTCAGGGACAGGACTCAGGAGGGCAAAAAATGAGAATGGGCAGCACGAACATGAAATTGACTCTCACGGTGATACTGACAGCAGTGTGCAGCAGTACAGATTACCGACACGACACGTCTCCTCCTGAGTCACAGTGACAGTCTCTTTCCAAGCCAGGTGGTCCCTCCAGCCCAGACAGCACTGATGGTCCGGCTCTTGGCCAGCCTTGCTCCCATCCCGCAGACCCATACATAAGGCTCTGGCTGCTCTGCTTGGCTCCCTTGCACCATGACATCACAGGACATGCTCAGGCACCCCCTCCATCAGAGCTGGCGGAACACACTGTAGCAGGCACTCATATGGTCTCGGCTGGCTCCGGACCGAGCGTCACAGCCATATTTTTTACTGGCAACCTTTTCTTTTTATTGGCATTTACTGGCAGGAGAAAATTGCCTGTTTTTTACTGGCTGCCAGTAAAAATACTAACGGTTGGCAACACTGCTGTGGAGACCCATGGACAGTGTCTGGGATGGTCTTCGGTGGTGCTTAATCAAAAAACAAGCAGAAATCCAATAAGAACGTACTGCACAAACCCTTGTCCAAATGGCGGCACCTTCATCATCCTGGCCTTTCACACAGTGCACAGAGCACCCATCCAGGCTTCCTGCTGCTCAGCTGCAGATGGTGAGTCTGATTATGACTTCAATATTACTCCCCTGACACTCTACCGTGACATCCTACCTAACCTACTCAGTCACTTTGAACTTCTACTTACAACAAGGCCCTAAAAAGAACCTTAGACACAATCACTGAGAAATGAACCCACAAAATACGTGAAGTGGGCCACCGCACCTCAATGCCAGAGCACAAAAGGGATGACCTAGAGGTGATATCAGGCAATCATTCTGAGGAACTGGAGATCTTGCGTGAAGACAACCTGACCCTCCAAGCCCGCCTGGAGGACTTTGAAAACAGAGCGTGGTGCTCCAACGTTCGCATGCAGGGAATATCTGAAACAATTATCGGCCTCCAGTCCACTATCACAGCTCTCTTTCAAGAGCTCACCTCATCGATCCCTATTGAGAGACTGGAAATGGACAGGATCCACCGCTCCCTAGTTCCCAAATCTGTAGATGGCCCTACAAGTAACATCATCATAAAACTACACTTTTTTCAAACCAAAGAACAACTAATGCAGGAATCCCTTTCTAAAGATACCCTGGCCTTCCAAGGACACAGATATCAAATCTTCCAAGACCTTTCTCAACTCACCCTCATGAGAAGAAAAACAGTGACGCATACCATACTGCTGGCACTTCCCTTTTGTGGTCTGCTTCTCAAACAAGGAATTCTCATACCCATAGGCGTGTGCCAGGGCACACACCTAATCACCCTGTGCAGCGCAGATTCCCCCTGCTGCCCTGCCTCCCCCCGCAGAGATGTCGGCTTCCTTCCTCTTCTCTCCCACCAGCTGCTTCATAGTTTCATAGTTAGTAAGGTTGAATAAAGACACTAGTCCATCCAGTTCAACCTGAGTGAGTACCCCTATCCCATTGCACACTCACATCAGTCCCCACCCTCAAGGAGCTGACAATCCAAGGTCCCCATTCATATACTAGGGCCAATTTTGAACAGAAGCCAATTAACCTACCTGCATGTCTTTGGAGTGTGGGAGGAAACCAGAGTACCCAGAGGAAACCCACACAGGCACAGGGAGAACATGCAAACTTCTGGCAGGTAGCATCATGGTTGGGATTCGAACCAGCGACCCTTTTTACTGCTAGGTGAGAGTGCTAACCACTACACCACTGTGCCGCCCATAGCTGTTGATGTGGACACACACAGGGGGATGTTTTAGAATGAGTGGGGGAAAGGGCCTGTAAATATGTCATTTACTGGCCACTTCCCTTTCTGAATGAACACAGTGAGTGATCGGTACTTTGTGTTTGAGCTTTGGAGTGCACACCCTAATGCAATAGGCTGTGCACCCCCATGCTCATTCTAATGTAAATCTGCTGAAGTTCTCCAGACCTCACTTCAAGACTTCCACCTAACATCTAATGAAGCCACCGCGGAAAGCTCCAAATGACGAGCCACTTCCAAATCACCTAAGAAAAATCATTCATGTATCTACCAGCAATCCCCATCCAATGACTCTAAACTAGGCTGCCATGTCTCCCCGAACCCAGCCCCGCGCAAGGATTGGAAGACATGATAGACTGAGCCCCAGTCTCAGGTTTACTTCCTTTATGGAGACTCCCCCCACACCCTGTATTATTGAACCCACCTGGCTAGTCACACAGCTGCCACCCCCTGATTTGTGACTGATCCCTATCCTCAAACACTTCACCCCAGGCCCATACTAACTGGGTTCTCTCACGGTTAGAGGCCCAATGGCGTATTCTACATTATGTTTCATGCAGATAACACATATATAGTTGAATTACCCAGCTCATGTTTTATTGTCATGCTATATCACTGTGATTATCAATATTTACTGTTGAAGTTTACTCCACTGTCCCCCACCTTGGGGATTCCAACTTCAATACTTACCCTCCCCTCATTGTGGGGCCTGCCCTACTAAACCTTATATAGTTTAGACCAGCAGATTAAGGCATGGCCCCCAATTATGTGCAATACATTACAATTGCTCTTTAAAACAAACCTTTTGTTGTTGGCATTTGCTTTGAATTTTTTTGTAATGGTCTTCTGTATCTACCTGGTGAATGGAATATGACTTACACATTGTTATACTTTAATAAAATTACTTTAATAGGATATATTAACTTTTATAAAATACTTGAACAAAAAAAAATAAAAAATAAAGAAAAAGAAATAAAGAAAGAGAGCCGTACAAGGCTTGAAATGTTTCTACTATATACAGTGGTGTGAAAAAGTGTTTGCCCCCTTCCTCATTTCCTGTTCCTTTGCATGTTTGTCACACTTAAGTGTTTCGGAACATCAAACCAATTTAAACAATAGTCAAGGACAACACAAGTAAACACAAAATGCAATTTGTAAATGAAGGTGTTTATTATTAAAGGTGAAAAAAAATCCAAACCATCATGGCCCTGTGTGAAAAAGTGATTGCCCCCTAAACCTAATAACTGGTTGGGCCACCCTTAGCAGCAACAACTGCAACCAAGCGTTTGCGATAACGTGCAATGAGGCTTTTACAGCGTCCTGGAGGAATTTTGGCCCACTCATCTTTGCAGAATTGTCCTTATTCAGTTACATTAGAGGGTTTTCGAGCATGAATGGCCTTTTTAAGGTCATACCACAACATCTCAATAGGATTCAGGTCAGGACTTTGGCTAGGCCACTCCAAAGTCTTCATTTTGTTTTTCTTCAGCCATTCGGTGGTGGACTTGCTGGTGTGTTTAGGATCATTGTCCTGCTGCAGAACCCAAGTTTGTTTCAGCTTGAGTACACGAACAGATGGTCGGACATTCTCCTTCAGGATCTCTTGGTAGACAGCAGAATTCATAGTTCCTTTTATCACGGCAAGTCTTCCAGGTCCTGAAGCAGCAAAACAGCCCCAGACCATCACACTACCACCACCATATTTTACTGTTGGTATAATGTTCTTTTTATGAAATGCAGTGTTCCTTCTACGCCAGATATACTTGGACACACACCTTCCAAAGAGTTCACCTTTTGTCTCATCGGTCCACAGAATGTTGTCCCAAAAGTCTTGGGGATCATCAAGATGTGTTGTGGAGAAATTGAGACAAGCTTTGATGTTCTTTTTGCTCAGCAGTGGTTTTCTCCTTGGAACTCTGTCATGCAGGCCATTTTTGCCCAGTCTTTTCCTGATGGTGGAGGCATGAACGCTGACCTTAACTGAGGCAAGTGAGGCCTGCAGTTCCTTGGACGTTGTTGTGGGGTCTTTTGTGACCTCTTGGATGAGTCGTCGCTGCGCTCTTGGGGTAATTTTGGGCGGCCGGCCACTCCTGGGAAGGTTCACCACTGTTCCATGTCTTCGCCATTTGTGGATAATGGCTCTCACTGTGGTTCGCTGGATTCCCAAAGCTTTGGAAATGGCTTTATAACCCTTTCCAGACTGATAGATCTCAATTACTTTCTTTCTCAATTGTTCCTGAATTTCTTTGGGTCTCGGCATGATGTGTAGCTTTTAAGGATCTTCTGGTGGACCTTACTGTGTCAAGCAGCTCCTATTTAAGTGATGCCTTGATTGTGAACAGGTGTGGCAATAATCAGGCCTGGGTGTGGCTATAGAAATTGAACTCAGGTGTGGACAACCACAGTTATAGTATGTTTTAACAAGGGGGGCAATCACTTTTTCACACAGGGCCATGATGGTTTGGATTTTTTTTCACCTTTAATAATAAACACCTTCATTTACAAATTGCATTTTGTGTTTACTTGTGTTGTCCTTGACTATTGTTTAAATTGGTTTGATGTTCCGAAACACTTAAGTGTGACAAACATGCAAAGGAACAGGAAATGAGGAAGGGGGCAAACACTTTTTCACACCACTGTACATATTCCAAGGTTCAAATCATCACTACTTTGTGCTGATGTCCAGTTAGATGAAAATAATCTACCTTTTTCAAGATTTGATGTAAAGCTCTCTGTGCAGTGTTTTGGGAAATATGTTCTCTTATGCTAAATACTGTAATTGCATGTCTTTACTGTATACAGTTAACAGAATACATTTTTTTCAGGACAGTTGTTTTTTTAAAGAGCAACATCCTATGCAGTAATATTTAACTTGCCCCACTTCACAATATATTACTTCAAAATAGATAGAGTGAAATTCAATTATTGTTTTCTCTGCCATGTTCTTTACAAGTAGGTCAAAAGTGAAAAGTAATTAGAGGCATTTATCATAACAACAACATATAAATAAAGCAATATAATAGAAACACTTCTTTGCAACCCTAAGTGACAGACCTGAATATAAACCATTGTTCTCTGCAAGAACTCACATAGAGAGACCTAAATATCCTGGCACATTTCATTGCCCTATACAAGAAAAATAGGAATGAAAATAATTAGATGTGTCCTAGGGTGTAGAAAAACAGTGGCTTACCATAATAGGCCCAATTAAATTATCTCTGCGGTAGCACATACAAAATATAAAGGAAAACACGTTTGGTGGTAACCAGCAGTGCACAGTTACAAATTGCTGACTCTCTAAACTGCCTGATAGCTTGAAAACAATAAATCTTGATAGTCCAGGAAAATTATTTCAACTATTCCAAATATTAATTTAATAACATTATTATGTGAATGTTATTAAAGCTGAACTCCAGGTACATATAAAATACACTAATGATTGCAGCTCTGTATTATTAATACATCATTAAACTCAAGCAGTGTAGGTACCTGAAATTGAGAAGCAGACCAGTACAGCTGGGCTCAGACCTGGGAGAGAGAGAAACAGAACAAGTAGCTAGATATCTGTGCGACAAGTACCTATTGGGGAACAAGGAACATACTAATAGGACAGAACAGATGAACAGAGAGATAAGGTCATGGCTGCTTCTCCTTTCATGGTCCAGTCAAAGACTGGGGGACAGACACGAACTGTAATGCTGCGTACACACAATCGGATTATCCGGCGGACCTGAGTCCGCCGGGACAATCCGCCCGTGTGTAGGCTCCAGCAGGCTTTTTCTTCTCAAAAGTCTGGCTTACATAGAAATAAGTTTGACTCAAAATTGTCTGCCGGACTCCGCCCATCTGTGTGCTAGTCCGCCGGACTTTTGAAATGAACAGACTTGCCCACACACGGAGTAAAGTCTGTTCATTTTGAACGCGGCTCCGGGTAGACGGAACTAGTGAAGGAAGTCAATATGCCATCTCCATCGGCGAGATTGACACTTCGCAAGCCCCGTCACCTGGTATGGATTTAAAGGGGAAGTCCTATGCCGAAAAAATGGCGTGGGGGTCCCCGAAAGTCCATAGCAGACCCTTATCCGAGCACGCAGCCTGGCCGGTCAGGAAAGGGGGGGGGACGAGTGAGCAGCCCCCCTCCTGAGCCATACCAGGCCGCATGCCCTCAACATGGGGGGGTGCTTTAGGGAAGGGGGGCCCTGCGGCTCCCCCACCCCAAAGGACCTTGTCCCCATGTTGATGAGGACAAGGGCCTCTTCCCGACAACCCTGGCCGTTGGTTGTCAGGGTATGCGGGCAGGGGGCTTATCAGAATCCAGGAGCACCCTTTAATAAGGGGCCCCCAGATCCCGGCCACCCTCCCTATGTGAATCAATATGGGGTACATGGTATTGGTGGGTAGAACTAATTTAGCAAAAATGATCTTAATGCCACAGCTGCTCTATTTCCTCCACAATATACCTGTGGTTATAACCCTTAAAATATTTTTAGTGGTAAATTCCATATTTTGCTCGGTGCTATGAAAATCAGGCCCTGCTGGAGTCATGCTGGAGCAACTCCAGAGGTCCAAGGATAATGGGGGCCTAGCTTTCAAAAACCCCTGTACTACCTGGCAGCCCAGCTGCAGCAACTGCTGAATGGCATGAATGGTGTATTGGCCGAGGGGGAAACACACACTGAGACCACATTAGCTGTGGAGTTACACTGTGTAGAGGCTCAGACTCTCCCGGGAAAGCCCTTGAGGCCCAGCTCTTCTTAAAGTCCAACAAAAGTTACCCCACGTATAGGTTACTACATAAGATATTTTTTTTTCTCACACCTTACTCATCCTTCTTCTTTTCATTGTTTCATTTCTTTTCTCTTCAGGGTCTTCTGCCATTTATGCCTCAGTGGCCCCCTCGGTGTACACCTATAGCCTTTCTCACTCCAACGGACAGGGTACTGGGGTCCCCCTATTTATACGCTATATACTTTGGAGCACTGGAATACGAAGCACGATGTTTGTTTGATTTATTTTAATTACCCTTACTACATGCATCTACTTCTGTAATTATTCATGTAAGTAATTGTAAGAAATGTTTATATGTATCCCCATTTCCCTCTGGCTGGTCTATCTCATTAACATCCTGTTATTTGTGCTCTCTATCAGAAATGCGCCCTTTGCTCTTTACTTACCGCTGATGAAGGAGATCAACACTTCTCCGAAACACGTAGGGTCTTTGAGCATCTTGGCCCACCTTATGTCATATGGATGACCCTCCATTTATGACTGTCTCTGCTATACGGATATCACTGCATGTATTTTATATATTTTGTGATTTTCATATATGTTTTTTGATTGTTTAATATGCATATACATTTTGTGTAATAAATATTGTTTAATTCTATTCTACTTTTGAATTGTGTACATGCCGTGAAAGTCCAATATATAGGGGGTCCTTCTCCCTTCTTTTGGTTCAAAGCAAACAACTACAAAGAGTGTCAGGATTTTCTAGTCACAGCCCCATCTGGAATAACAATACCCGGAACTGGCAAAGCTGCAGTGTCCAGCCCGGTGGCGAGCATATGGTGTTACTTACCTCCGTCACATTTTAAGCAATGGCAGGATGCTCCCATTTGCCCAGATGCAGACCAGAAATGATTTGTCAAACAAAATGTACTTCCCCTACCTACTCAGTGTGTCCTCACCCTTGGAATGAGTTTCATTTAAAGTACTTGATTGAGAAATGATGGGAATGTCTTCCTAAACCATATCTAGGCATGCATACACTGTGAGATATAATTGCTAATGACATCTCAGGTTCAATCTGTTTTATAAACCTGCTTTGGCTATGTACAAGAACATTATTCTACTTTGTATTCAGTGAAGGTATTGTATAAATGTAATACTTCGGAATGTGCATTCTTTATTGTACTGTTAAAAGTTGTTATTAAACTTTATTCTGATTTAGAAAAAAAAAAAAGAAATCATTCTTTACTGATCCTTCAACAGTAAAGTGAAATGTGATTAATTGTAATGAGGATTAGAGCATTGGTTTACTTGGGTCAAAGTTCAGAATAATATCAACTAAGCAGGTACTCTTGGGAAGACTTATGAGCGGCAGGATATTCCTTGCAAGGTCTTTGCTTGGGGGCATATTGGGGGCATATTTCCATTTTTACTGGTCATAAGCACATAATTGTCATCTACTGCTAAGTAAAAAGTCAGATACTCTGTGCAGACCATTTAGAAACCTCTACTAGGTATAAGAAGTGAGCTTACATGAAACATTATGTGACCTCACAGCATTTCGTGAGTTGGTCCACTATATGACCGTGCACCCATGTGTTCCTTCTTCCAAAACAAGTCAGCAATGACAGCTCTCATTTCTTTTTAACACACTTCTTTTTGGGGTGTCTACATTCTGGATGGAGTAGTAAAGCAGATACCTTTGGGCATCAGCCTTGTCAGTCTTGGGAGAGGGTAGTGTTAAATCAACAGATTTAAATTGGACTTGACTGCTTCATCAACAGTTAGGCCGCGTACACACGCGCGGACTGTTCGCCCAACTTTGTCCGTCCAACAGTTTCGGCAAACAGTCCGCTCAAAATTAGCATGGACGGACATGGCCACACACGACGAACGAACAGTTTGCTGAAACCGCGCGCGATGACGTGAACGGCACGTACGACGGGACGAAAAATACGACGTCCTATACACTGCATTATAACTTTCGGCGTGTTAAGCCTTTCTGAGCATGCGCGGAACTTAGTTTGTCGAACAAGCCTACACACGGGCGGACTGTTCGCTCAAACAAGGTTTCAGCGGACAGTTTTACGGAATTTCCGAAAAACCTTGTTCGTCAAACTGTCCGCTGAAACTGTCCGCTGAAAGCCCACACACGAGCGGACTGTCCGCCCAAACACTGTTCAGCGGACAAAGTTGGGCGAACAGTCCGCCCGTGTGTACGCGGCCTTACAGCAACTGTTTGTTTTTTGTAAAACATAAATGTAAAAAGCTGCCCATTGTAAGCACCCCTGTCAGGGTTAAATGGTTTGCCTCAACCCTCCATCTGCTACTGTGGCTGGTCAGCTTGGTCCGTTAAAGGAGGTGGAAAAAAAAAACAGACTTGCTGGCTGCATCACCATCACCATGCAAATCATGTAACACATTGGTGAGAGCAGACTGTAGAGAAAATATACTGGGAAATTTATAAAATCCTTAACAACACATTTCTGGCAGTAGTTCCCTTTAAAATGACCTGCTCCTAATTCAGGTAAGCATTCGTGCCAGTTTCGGTAACATTGCTGCTATGTACAGTATGTTCTGATGTAGAATGCAGCAAACTATATGACAATGCATCTGGCAGACACATGCCCCAGGGCACTGTGTATTGTTTAATGCATATATTTTTTATTCTGATTAGATTGACAATGCACCTCCACTAAAAAATGTACTTGCACAATTTATGTGAACTATAGCGCAGATGTGTTCTGCTGCACTGTATATGTTGTACTCTAATGCCTCGTACACACGACTGGACTTTCCGGCAGACTAGGTCCGACCGTCTTCCCGACAGACTTTCGGCAGAGTTCTGATGGACTTTCGGAACTTTCACGAATGGACTAAGTGACGTAAGATGGGACTAAAAAATGAAGTTTAATAGCCAGTAGCCAATAGCTTCCCTTGCGTCGTATTTGGTCCGTCGGACCAGCATACAGACAAACGGTTTTCCCGATAGGAATTGAGTCCATCGGACAGATTTGAAACATGTTCTATTTCTAGGTCCGTCTGATTTTTTTAATGAAAAATTATTGGATTAACCCACACACGATCAAACTGTGCGACGGACTGATTCCATCGGGCCTAGTTTGCCGGACAGTCCGGTCGTGTGTATGCGGCATCAATGGCACTGCAGCAGAATGCACATATAAAATGTACATTTTACCACACGTTACCACTAGTGATGGCCGAACGGTTCGCCCGGCGGTAGTTTTGTGGCGAATTTCGGCTGTTCGCGGTCCGCCCGTTCGGCGGACTATTGGCGCCGTTCGCCCGGCGGACTTCCGTGTTTACTGTGTAAAAGAACTTTGACCTATGATGACACATCCATCATGGGGTACAGGACAGCCAATTGAGACATTACAGCACATGGACACTTGGACATTCCCCCTAACTTATAAATACACCCGATCCGGCAGCCATTTTACATTCTTTCTTCTGTCACTATAGGGAGAGGTTGCTGTGTGGGGCAGGGAGAGATTGCAGTGACCCGAATCGCTAGCTATTTGGTACACAAAAGTTCTTTTCAGGACTGGTATAGGTGTTAGGTTTATATAGGTTTGCTGTGCTACTGATTGTTGCAGCAGCCTAAGTGTCTTTTGTCAGTTTAGAGAAAGGGACAGGACAGTGTGTCTGCTGCAGGGACAGTCAGTTTAGTCATTATCTGTTACTATCAGGTCCACAAAAGTGCTATTCCAGTAACCAGTTATTGTTCCAGCAGCCTCTGTTTTGTCAGTTTATATAGGGACAGGCAGGAAGCAGTGTGTGAGGCAGTGAGGGCCAGTTTAATCAGTAGCTGTTACTAGTGATGGCCGAACGGTTCGCCCGGCAGTTGTTTCGCAGCGAATTTCGGCTGTTCGCGGTCCGCCCGTTCGGCGGCCTATTGGCGCCGTTCGCCCGGCGGACTTCCGTGTTTACTGTGTAAAATAACTTTGACCTATGATGACACATCCATCATGGGGTACAGTACAGCCAATTGAGACATTACAGCACATGGACACTTGAACATTCCCCCTAACTTATAAATACACCCGATCCGGCGACCATTTTACATTCTTTCTTCTGTCACTATAGGGAGAGGTTGCTGTGTGGAGCAGGGAGAGATTACAGTGACCCAAATCGCTAGCTATTTGGTACACAAAAGTTATTTTCAGGACTGGTATAGGTGTTAGGTGTAGTCCAGGATAGGCAGTGCTGTGCTAGTGATTGTTGCATCAGCCTGAGTGTCTTTTGTCAGTTTAGAGAAAGGGACAGGACGGTGTGCTGCAGGGACAGCCAGTTTAGTCATTAGCTGTTACTATCAGGTCCACAAAAGTGCTATTTCAATTATTGTTCCAGTAGCCTCTGTTTTGTCAGTTTATATAGGGACAGGCAGGAAGCAGTGTGTGAGGCAGTGAGGGTCAGTTTAATCAGTAGCTGTAACTTTTAGTTCCACAAAGGTTCTTTTCAGGACTGGTATCAGTGGTATGGTAATAGGCTTGTACACGTATAATATTCTTTCTTCCAAATATAGAAAGAATATTATACTTGACTGCTGCCCTTCTGCTGCAGTCTGCTAATCATTCACAACCCACTTGTTCCACACAAAGCTCCTTATAAGGACTGGTAACTTGGTCTGTCTAGGGTGCTACAGTACATAGGGTTGAGTGAGGTACAGTCTGCCATTCCATAAGGACTGGTATAGGTCCACAGTACATAGGGTTGAGGTGCACTACTGCTGACCGCTGCCCTATACTGCAGCAGTCCTTCATCAGTATAGGGACTGACGTACAGTCTGCTAATCACTCACACACAACCTACTTGGTCCACAAAGGTCCTTATAAGGACTGGTAAGGTATAGGGTACTACAGTACATAGGGTTGAGTGAGGTACAGTCTGCCATTCTATAAGGACTGGTATAGGTCCACAATACATAGGGTTGAGGTGCACTACTGTTTACCGCTGCCCTATACTGCAGCAGTCCTTCATCGGTATAGGGACTGACGTACAGTCTGCTAATCACTCACACACAACCTACTTGGTCCACAAAGGTCCTTATAAGGACTGGTAAGGTATAGGGTACTACAGTACATAGGGTTGAGTGAGGTACAGTCTGCCATTCTATAAGGACTGGTATCGGTCCACAATACATAGGGTTGAGGTGCACTACTGCTGACCGCTGCCCTATACTGCAGCAGTCCTTCATCGGTATAGGGACTGACGTACAGTCTGCTAATCACTCACACACAACCTGCTTGGTCCACAAAGGTCCTTATAAGGACTGGTAAGGTATAGGGTACTACAGTACATAGGGTTGAGTGAGGTACAGTCTGCCATTCTATAAGGACTGGTATCGGTCCACAATACATAGGGTTGAGGTGCACTACTGCTGACCGCTGCCCTATACTGCAGCAGTCCTTCATCGGTTTAGGGACTGACGTACAGTCTGCCAATCACTCACACACAACCTACTTGGTCCACAAAAGTCCTTATAAGGACTGGTAAGGTATAGGGTACTACAGTACATAGGGTTGAGTGAGGTACAGTCTGCCATTCTATAAGGACTGGTATCGGTCCACAATACATAGGGTTGAGGTGCACTACTGCTGACCGCTGCCCTATACTGCAGCAGTCCTTAATCGGTATAGGGACTGACGTACAGTCTGCTAATCACTCACACACAACCTACTTGGTCCACAAAGGTCCTTATAAGGACTGGTAAGGTATAGGTTACTACAGTACATAGGGTTGAGTGAGGTACAGTCTGCCATTCTATAAGGACTGGTATCGGTCCACAATACATAGGGTTGAGGTGCACTACTGCTGACCGCTGCCCTATACTGCAGCAGTCCTTCATCGGTATAGGGGCTGACGTACAGTCTGCTAATCACTCACACACAACCTACTTGGTCCACAAAGGTCCTTATAAGGACTGGTAAGGTATAGGGTACTACAGTACATAGGGTTGAGTGAGGTACAGTCTGCCATTCTATAAGGACTGGTATCGGTCCACAATACATAGGGTTGAGGTGCACTACTGCTGACCGCTGCCCTATACTACAGCAGTCCTTCATCGGTATAGGGGCTGAGAGTTTTGTCACAGGGTCATTTAAAAAATGACAGGCAGAGGAAGAGGCAGGCCCTTCCGCAGGGGTGGTAGGGGTAGGGCAGGAGCAACAGGCTTGAGCCAAAGTGGGAAGTTGCAGAAGGTGCGTTCAATTACTTTAAAGGACGCACCAGACTTGGTTGAGTGGCTCGCTCAGCCTTACTCTTCTGCACCCTCCTCATCCTCTCGATCTGCACCCTCTTCTTCACTCTCTGCTATGTGCACCCCCAAAGACACTACCACCAACAACACCACCACCACCACCACCACCACCACCACCACCACATACCTTCCGCTTGAGTCACAGGAATTATTTTCCGATCCATATCAAGACATTTCTGATGCGCAGCCACTCTTGGTATTGAATCAGGAAGAGGAGGCAGCAAGAACCGCTACTCAGCAGTCTGACGACAGTACCCAGATCAGCCCAAGGTGGAGGTTGGTCCCCGGTGTTGCTGCCTACTCCGAGATCTCTACTTATAGCGGTGGGGAAGGTGACGTTGATGATGACGTGTCTAGTGATGTCACGTGGGTGCCCACAAGAGAGGAAGAGGAGGAGAGTTCAGAGGGAGATATGGACCAGCAGATAGGGAGGAGAAGCAGGAATAACTTACATTGCACAGGAGGGACAAAGCAGACTGCAAATATATCAGGAGCGAGTCATCGACCATGTACGGTCACATCTGGCGCTCCCAGGACACCGGCACATGGCTCCGCAGTGTGGGCTTTTTTTAACGTGTCCGCTGCTCACAATAGCGTTGCCATCTGCAATCTTTGCAGTCAACGCATTAGTCGCGGTAAGCCCAACACTCACCTAGGGACGACCGCCTTAAGAAGGCACATGAGCAGCCATCACCGAGCCGAGTGGGAGCAACGGAACACACAAAGCCACACTGCAGGCTCTCATCGTCCAGCCTCATTTTCTACTTCTCCTTCTCCTCTCTCCTCACAATTGTCCTACACTCCACCTTCCATCACGCCAAGCTCACGTTTTTCTGCAAAAAGGCAGGCTTCCGTGGGCCTAATGTTCGAGCGTAAAAAAATTATGACGCCGGATAACCCTCTTGCCCAACGGTTGACGGCTGGCTTGTCAGAACTCATAGCCCGCCAACTACTGCCATACAAACTGGTGGACTCGGAGGCCTTTCGCAAATTTGCGGCCATTGGAACACCACAATGGAAGGTCCCAGGAAGGAAGTATTTCTCAGAGAAGGGCATCCCAGAGCTATATGGCCATGTTCAGCGGCAAGTGAATGTATCTCTGGCACACAGTGTCGGTGCCAAGATACATCTGACCACAGACACGTGGTCTAGCAAACACGGGCAGGGAAGGTATATCACTTTTACTGCCCACTGGGTGAATCTTCTGATGGCCGTCAAGCATGTAACCCGTGGCACCCGTGTAGATTTGGTTTTACCGCCACGGATTGCATGCAGGGCTGACTCTTCTTCTCCTCCTCCTACTCCATCCTCCTCCCTCACCTCCTCGGCTGACTCCTCCTTTTCCGCTGCTAGCGTCTCTTCCACTGCGCCGCCCAAGCTCCCCAGAACCTATTTGACATGCCAGGTGAGACGTTGCCATGCCGTGCTGCGTCTGTTGTGCCTGGAAGCCAAGAGCCACACTAGCCCGGCACTCCTTTCAGCTTTGCGTTCACAGGCAGATCAGTGGCTAACACCGCTCAATTTGACAGTTGGTAAAGTGGTGTGTGACAACGGTGCCAATCTGCTTAGCGCATTGAAACAGGGCAAAATTACACACGTGCCATGCATGGCACACGTCTTAAACTTGGTCGTGCAGCGATTCCTTGTCAAATACCCTGGGGTCCAGGACATCTTGCGGCAGGCAAGGAAAATATCGGCCCATTTCAGAAGATCTTACACGGCCATGGCTCGCCTTGCTGACATTCAGCGGCGACACAATCTGCCGGTCAGACGTCTTATTTGCGATTGCCCGACACAATAGAACTCAACCTTCTATATGCTTGATAGGCTGCTCCAGCAGAAACGTGCAGTTAACGTCTACCTGTATGAACTCTGCGGCAGAATCGGTTCTGGGGAGCTGGGTTTTTTTTCACCGCGCCAGTGGCTGCTCATGCGCGACGCATGCAGACTTCTGCGCCCATTTGAGGAGATCACCAAACTGGTCAGTTGCAGCCATGGCGCCATCAGTGACATGGTACCTTATGCCTTCTTTATGGAGCGTGCATTGCGTTGTGTCATTGATCAAGCTGTGGAGGAGCAGGAGCGGGAAGATGAGGAAGTCGCAATGCTGGATGAATTCCCAGGGGGGGCTACTCTATCTGAGACAAGTCAACAACAGGAGTCTGAAGAGGAGTCAGAGGAGGATGGTGCCGGGGCGGATGAGGAGGAGCAAGAAGAGCATGCTTTAAACCTTTCTGGGATCCCTGTTGTGCGTGGATGGGGAGAGGAGAATGAAGAGGACGACATTATCCTGGATGATGAGCAGGAGCCAGGCCACCACACCGCTTCCACTTTAGTGCAAATGGGGGCCTTCATGCTCCAGTGTTTTAATAGGGACCCCCGTATAAAAAGCATAAGGGTCAAGGACCAGTACTGGGTGGCAACGTACTTAGACCCCCGGTACAAACACAAAATGGCGGAAATGTTACCGCCGTCACAGAGGGCTGTCAGAATGCAGCACTTCCAGGCCTTGCTTCGAGAAATGCTGCATTCTGCTTTTGCATGCGCTGGCAGAGGAGCAATTCCCACTCCCAGAGAAGGAGTTGCGGGTACCAATCCAACAGCGCCTGCAAGAAGAGGCCGGTTTGAAGATGTGTTGGTGACTTCGGATATGAGGTCATTCTTTCAGCCGACCCATCGACAGGTGTCATCCGGATCCAGCATCAGGGAACGCCTAGACCGTCAGGTGTCTGACTACATCGGGTTAACGGCCGATGTGGACGCTCTGAGGAGTGATGAACCCCTGGACTACTGGGTGGGCAGGCTTGACCTCTGGCCAGAGCTTGCCCAATTTGCAATCGAACTGTTGGCTTGCCCCTCATCCAGGGTCCTGTCCGAAAGGACGTTCAGCGCAGCAGGGGGGATCGTGACCGATAAGCGTACTCGCCTAGCTCACGACAGTGTTAACTACCTCACATTTCTAAAAATGAATGAGGCATGGATCTCGGAGGAATTCAACACATGTGACCAGTAGACCATGTATATGTCTATAAACATTTTTTTTAATCGAGCACAGAGACCTTCTTTCTTCATTTGGCTCACTTCCTTGTCCAAAAAAAGCACACCGTACTATATGCCCGTACCCTCCTCTTTGAAGAGGTTGAGCGGTGTCATATTTCTACTGGGGCTGCTTATTATGAGGGGCTCCCACCATCCCTGTGCTGTGCTGACATCCTCCTGAGGCTGTACCTCTGCTGTGCATATTATGAGGGGCTCCCACCATCCCTGTGCTATGCTGACTTCCTCCTGGGGCTGCTTACGGTGCAGGTGTCAGTGCTGTATATCACGGTGCTGCTGTCAGTGCTCTCTGTCACGGTGCTGCTGTCAGTGCTGTATATCACGGTGCTGGTGTGAGTGCTTTATGTCACGCTGCTGATGTCAGTGCTCTCTATCATGGTGCTGCTGTCAGTGCTGTATATCACTGTGCTAGTGTGAGTGCTTTATGTCACGCTGCTGATGTCAGTGCTCTCTATCACGGTGCTGCTGTCAGTGCTGTATATCACGGTGCTGGTGTGAGTGCTTTATGTCACGCTGCTGATGTCAGTGCTCTCTATCACGGTGCTGTTGTCAGATCACTCTATCACGGTGCAGGTGTCATTGCTGTATGTCACGCTGCTGATGTCAGTGCTCTCTATCACGGTGCTGCTGTCAGATGACTCTATCACGGTGCAGGTGTCATTGCTGTATGTCACGCTGCTGGTGATCATCTCCTGCACACTCTTCTTTGCCTACCCTGGTCCCTGACCTTCCCTCTCCTCCATTGCCTTCATGCGCTCCACAGTCCTGAATTGTTACAACAATTTCCCATATAAAAAAAGAATGCTTGTAGTTGTCGATCCCAGATTTACCTCATACATGTGTTATGTCATTGGCCATGTGGTGGGACTATGTTTGCACAGCTATTAATTATTTTGTGGCTCTAAATTTGACCTGTAGGATTGCGAAGTTCGCCTCCTATTGAAGTCAATGAGGCCCACCGCGAACGTTCCGGTTCGCGAACTATCGGCCGCGTTCGCTGTCCACGTTCGTGAAACGTCCCATCGGAAGTTCGTCCATCACTAGCTGTTACTATATTAGGTCCACAAAGGTTCTTTTCAGGACTGGTATCAGTGGTATGGTAATAGGCTTGTACACGTATAATATTCTTTCTTCCAAATATAGAAAGAATATTATACTTGACTGCTGCCCTACTGCTGCAGTCTGCTAATCATTCACAACCTACTTGTTCCACAAAGGTCCTTTATAAGGACTGGTAATAACCTGGTGTAGGGTGCTATAGTACATAGGGTTGAGTGAGGTACAGTCTGCTATTCTATAAGGACTGGTATAGGTCCACAATACATAGGGTTGAGGTGCACTACTGCTGACCGCTGCCCTATACTGCAGCAGTCCTTCATCAGTATAGGGACTGACGTACAGTCTGCTAATCAGTCACACACAACCTACTTGTTCCACAAAGGTCCTTATAAGGACTGGTAACTTGGTCTGTCTAGGGTGCTACAGTACATAGGGTTGAGTGAGGTACAGTCTGCTATTCTATAAGGACTGGTATAGGTCCACAATACATAGGGCTGAGGTGCACTACTGCTGACCGCTGCCCTATACTGCAGCAGTCCTTCATCAGTATAGGGACTGACGTACAGTCTGCTAATCAGTCACACACAACCTACTTGTTCCACAAAGGTCCTTATAAGGACTGGTGAGGTATAGGGTACTACAGTACATAGGGTTGAGTGAGGTACAGTCTGCTATTCTATAAGGACTGGTATAGGTCCACAATACATAGGGTTGAGGTGCACTACTGTTGACCGCTGCCCTATACTGCAGCAGTCCTTCATCGGTATAGGGACTGACGTACAGTCTGCTAATCACTCACACAACCTACTTGTTCCACAAAGGTCCTTATAAGGACTGGTAAGGTATAGGGTACTACAGTACATAGGGTTGAGTGAAGTACAGTCTGCCATTCTATAAGGACTGGTATAGGTCCACAATACATAGGGTTGAGGTGCACTACTGCTGACTGATCGCTGCCCTATACTGCAGCAGTCCTTCATCGGTATAGGGGCAGACGTACAGTCTGCTTATCACTCACACACAACCTACTTGTTCCACAAAGGTCCTTATAAGGACTGGTAAGGTATAGGGTACTACAGTACATAGGGTTGAGTGAGGTACAGTCTGCCATTCTATAAGGACTGGTATAGGTCCACAATACATAGGGTTGAGGTGCACTACTGCTGACTGACCACTGCCCTATACTGCAGCAGTCCTTCATCAGTATAGGGACTGAGAGTTTTGTCATAGGGTCATTTAAAAAATGACAGGCAGAGGAAGAGGCAGGCCCTTCCACAGGGGTAGTAGGGGTAGGGCAGGAGCAACAGGCTTGAGCCAAAGTGGGAAGTTGCAGAAGGTGCGTTCAATTACTTTAAAGGAAGCACCAGACTTGGTTGAGTGGCTCGCTCAGCCTTACTCTTCTGCACCATCCTCATCCTCTCGATCTGCACCCTCTTCTTCACTCTCTGCTATGTGCACCCCCAAAGACACTACCACCAACAACACCACCACCACCACATACCTTCCGCTTGAGTCACAGGAATTATTTTCTAAACCCTATCAAGAGGACATTTCTGATGCGCAGCCACTCTTGGCATTGGATCAGGAAGAGGAGGTAGCAACAACCGGTACTCAGCAGTCTGACGACAGTACCCAGATCAGCCCAAGGAGGAGGTTGGTCCCCGGTGTTGCTGCCTGCTCCGAGATCTCTACTTATAGCGGTGGGGAAGGTGACGTTGATGATGACGTGTCTAGTGATGTCACGTGGGTGCCCACAAGAGAGGAATAGGAGGGGAGTTCAGAGGGAGATATGGACCAGCAGATAGGGAGGAGAAGCAGGAATAACTTACATTGCACAGGAGGGACAAAGCAGACTGCAAATGTATCAGGAGCAAGTCATCGACCATGTACGGTCACATCTGGCGCTCCCAGGACACCGGCACATGGCTCCGCAGTGTGGGCTTTTTTTTTTAACGTGTCCGCTGCTGACAATAGCGTTGCCATCTGCAATCTTTGCTGTCAACACATTAGTTACGGTAAGCCCAAAACTCACCTAGGGACGACCGCCTTAAGAAGGCACATGAGCAGCCATCACCGAGCCGAGTGGGAGCAACGGAACACACAAAGCCACACTGCAGGCTCTCACCGTCCAGCCTCGTCTTCTACTTCTCCTTCTCCTCTCTCCTCACAATTGTCCTCCACTCCACCTTCCATCACGCCAAGCTCACGTTTTTCTGCAAAAAGGCAGGCTTCCGTGGGCCTAATGTTCGAGCATAAAAAAATGATGACGCCGGATAACCCTCTTGCCCAACGGTTGACGGCTGGCTTGTCAGAACTCATAGCCCGCCAATTACTGCCATATAAACTGGTGGACTCAGAGGCCTTTCGCAAATTTGTGGCCATTGGAACACCACAATGGAAGGTCCCAGGAAGGAAGTATTTCTCAGAGAAGGGCATCCCAGAGCTATATGGCCATGTTCAGCGGCAAGTGAATGTATCTCTGGCACACAGTGTCGGTGCCAAGATACATCTGACCACAGACACGTGGTCTAGCAAACACGGGCAGGGAAGGTATATCACTTTTACTGGGTGAACCTTCTGACGGCCGTCAAGCATGTAACCTGTGGCACCCGTGTAGATTCGGTTTTACCGCCACGGATTGCATGCAGGGCTGACTCTTCTTCTCCTCCTCCTCCTACTCCATCCTCCTCCCTCTCCTCCTCGGCTGACTCCTCCTTTTCCGCTGCTAGCGTCTCTTCCGCTGCGCCGCCCAAGCTCCCCAGAACCTATTCGACATGCCAGGTGAGACGTTGCCATGCCGTGCTGCGTCTGTTGTGCCTGGAAGCCAAGAGCCACACTAGCCCGGCACTCCTTTCAGCTTTGCGTTCACAGACAGATCAGTGGCTAACACCACTCAATTTGACAGTTGGTAAAGTGGTGTGTGACAACGGTGCCAATCTGCTTAGCGCATTGAAACAGGGCAAAATCACGCACGTGCCATGCATGGCACACGTCTTAAACTTGGTCGTGCAGCGATTCCTTGTCAAATACCCTGGGGTCCAGGACATCTTGCGGCAGACAAGGAAAATCTTGGCCCATTACAGAAGATCTTACACGGCCGTGGCTCACCTTGCTGACATTCAGCGGCGACACAGTCTGCCGGTCAGACGTCTTATTTGCGATTGCCCGACGCGATGGAACTATATGCTTGATAGGCTGCTCCAGCAGAAACGTGCAGTTAACATCTACCTGTATGAACTCTGCGGCAGAACCGGTTCTGGGGAGCTGGTTTTTTTTTCACCGCGCCAGTGGCTGCTCATGCGCGACACATGCAGACTTCTGTGCCCATTTGAGGAGATCACCAAACTGGTCAGTCGCAGCCATGGCGCCATCAGTGACATGGTACCTTATGCCTTCTTTATGGAGCGTGCATTGCGTTGTGTCATTGATCAAGTTGTGGAGGATCAGGAGCGGGAAGATGAGGAAGTCGCAATGCTGGATGAATTCCCAGGGGGGCCAACTCTATCTGAGACAAGTCAACAACAGGAGTCTGAAGAGGAGTCAGAGGAGGATGGTGCCGGGGCGGATGAGGAGGAGCAAGAAGAGCATGCTTTAAACCTTTCTGGGATCCCTGTTGTGCGTGGATGGGGAGAGGAGAATGAAGAGGACGACATTATCCTGGATGATGAGCAGGAGCCAGGCCACCACACCGCTTCCACTTTAGTGCAAATGGGGGCCTTCATGCTCCAGTGTCTTAATAGGGACCCCCATATAAAAAGCATAAGGGTCAAGGACCAGTACTGGGTGGCAACGCACTTAGACCCCCGACAAACACAAAATGGCGGAAATGTTACCGCCGTCACAGAGGGCTGTCAGAATGGAGCACTTCCAGGCCTTGCTTCGAGAAATGCTGCATTCTGCTTTTGCGTGCGCTGGCAGAGGAGCAATTCCCACTCCCAGAGATGGAGTTTCAGCCGACCCATCGACAGGTGTCATCCGGATCCAGCATCAGGGAACGCCTAGACCGTCAGGTGTCCGACTATATCGGGTTAACGGCCAATGTGGACGCTCTGAGGAGTGATGAACCCCTGGACTACTGGGTGGGCAGGCTTGACCTCTGGCCAGAGCTTGCCCAATTTGCAATCGAACTGTTGGCTTGCCCCTCATCCAGTGTCCTGTCCAAAAGGACGTTCAGCGCAGCAGAGGGGATCGTGACCGATAAGCGTACTCGCCTAGCTCACGACAGTGTTAACTACCTCACATTTCTAAAAATGAATGAGGCATGGATCTCGGAGGAATTCAACACATGTGACCAGTAGACCATGTATATGTCTATAAACAATTTTTTTAATCGAGCACAGAGACCTTCTTTCTTCATTTGGCTCACTTCCTTGTCCAAAAAAAGCACACCGCACTATATGCCCGTACCCTCCTCTTTGAAGAGGTTGAGCGGTGTCATATTTCTACTGGGGCTGCTTATTATGAGGGGCTCCCACCATCCCTGTGCTATGCTGACATCCTCCTGGGGCTGCTTATTATGAGGGGCTCCCACCATCCCTGTGCTATGCTCATTATGAGGGGCTCCCACCATCCCTGTGCTATGCTCATTATGAGGGGCTCCCACCATCCCTGTGCTATGCTCATTATGATGGGCTCCCACCATCCCTGTGCTATGCTGACTTCCTCCTGGGGCTGCTTATGGTGCAGGTGTCAGTGCTGCATATCACGGTGCTGATGTCAGTACTCTTTATCACGGTGCTGCTGTCAGTGCTGTATATCACGGTGCTGGTGTTAGTGCTTTATGTCACGCTGCTGATGTCAGTGCTCTCTATCACGGTGCTGGTGTCAGATGACTCTATCACGGTGCAGGTGTCATTGCTGTATGTCACGCTGCTGGTGATCATCTCCTGCACCCTCTTCTTTGCCTACCCTGGTCCCTGACCTTCCCTCTCCTCCATTGCCTTCATGCGCTCCACAGTCCTGAATTGTCACAACAATTTCCCATATAAAAAAAGAATGCTTGTAGTTGTCGATCCCAGATTCACCTCATACATGTGTCATGTCATTGGCCATGTGGTGGGACTATGTTTGCACAGCTATTAATTATTTTGTGGCTCTAAATTTGACCTGTAGGTTTGCGAAGTTCGCCTCCCATTGAAGTCAATGGGGCCCGCCGCGAACGTTCCGGTTCGCGAACTATCGGCCGCGTTCGCGGTCCGCGTTCGCGAAACATCCCGTCGGACGTTTGTCCATCACTAGTTACCACTATACATATGTATGTGAATTGACTTTTATTGAGTGGGGAGAGAGACCGAAACATCTTGATTCTAAAGGACTTGAAATTGGAACATACCACTCATATATAAAACATGTCTGCTTTTAGATTGAAGTGTATGAGGCAGAAATAAGGTGCACTGTGGATTAAGATAGGGCACTAAGGTAGCTGAGAAGAAAAGTAATAAGACATTTATATAAAAAGGACGTTATCCCTTGCCATGGCTAATTCTTTTACAAATCATCTTTTTAAAAAGTATCTTGATCAGCAGGATTAGCAGAAATTACAGCAATGGCAGAACTGAACGAGGGAAAGGCACGCACAGACTGATATTTATAACTCCATTTCATTCCATTTTTCTAATCAAGAGTCACCTTGTAATGTGCGATTTCAGCAATAACAAAATCACAGGGCTTGTGTCACTAACAGAAAATATTACAAGGTGTGAATATATGGCAAGTTTCCACATGTGCTTTTTGCATTTCATATTTCTATAACGTTCCATTATTTTTAAATCTTTTTGCTGTTTTATTTTCAGTACAGTATATATCTAGTTTTTTTTTTGTTTTTATTGTTTATATTCATTTTTAATTGATGTTACTTATACCTTGTATAAAAGGTATTTCAAAGTTGTGTCAAATTGTTACTTTACACTGAATTTGTATTGTGTGAACTGGAGATTTTACAGGAAGGTTTCACTAATCACAACCCCTACACTTTCACAGAACTGAAGCTATAATTGTTTTTTTTTTTTTTTTTTTTTTACATACAAAATAAATTTTAAAAGCACAATAATAAACTAATGAACAAACCTCCTTATGTGCCTAATGCCTTAATTTAGTGAACTGATAAAGCTCATTAATTTCTATAAAAAAAAATTAATAAAAATGAAATGATAATGTTCAAACTAATATATAAATAGTGATCCTGTATAAACCATGAATGTTGCAAATCATATTTCACAAAACAATCAATTATATCTAAAACATGAGTTTAGTGGCTTCATAATAGAGAAAATATATAGTGACTTCTCCAAAAAAATTAATTGTGAGAAACTAGAAAAAAAAAGTGTGCACACTTTATATGAGATTTATATCCCCAATAAACATGCAATCCAGTAGTGACAAAAACTCCTCTTCCACAGAGACCATTACCGTTCAAAATCAGAATTGTAGCCTACCCTCCTGTGTGGATCTAAATTACAGGAGGTCTACAATAGCCTGCTGCAGGGTTTCTGGGATCATATCCAAGGTATAACCCATGGGTATAATTCTATTCTAACCAATCACTATAAACACCACCTCCTCTTTACTTTAATGCCTCCAGGTAAGGGAATTAAGTTTACCTCCCGCATTCAGACACAGTTCTAACTTTTTCAATCTATCATCATCTGGTTGTAACATTTGTGCCATGTAGTTCTCCAAAGTCCACCTCCCTGCAAGCATATCATGCTTCCTTATATTATTACCAAATTTGCATATGATTTTAGCTTTCAGGGCACACAGTATGCTGCGATGCATACTAGCACATGGCATAAACCTGCAGGAAATCCAGTAGTTTTTCTTTTTTAATCTGGTTTACTGCCGTTTTAACTCTGAGGCCATTGTGGGAATACAGTTTTAAAGTGGTTTGGTACCTAAAAATGAAAGTTCATGTTATTAAAATCAACAGTTAGCATACTTACCTAAACGAACCCTGAAAAAAAAAAATATTATTTACTTACCTTTTATTTCTGATGTTTCAGCTGACTTCCGGGTTCTCCTCCCGTGGGAGTAGGGGTGGCTATCGTCCTCGCAATGGTCCCTGGGAAATTTCCCAAGAATCCATGGGGGACATTGAAATTGCGAAATCTCGCGAGATTTCGTTCGGGACGCTGGTCACGTGACGAGGGCGTGTACGAATTTGCCATTTTTAAAGTGGGCAGGCAGCTGTATCTGCCATTACACACGAGGTAGCAAGCAAACAAGTGATTGCTTCTGTGGGTTAGTTTTCATTCATTCTTTGTTCTCTGTGCTGTGTGGTTTTCGTTGCCTTGACAACGGGGCGGGAACTTCCTGGAGTTTTTCTTTCCTTGTCACTGCTCTCACTGAGCATGTGCAAGATGGAGCGGAGCATGCTGGGAGCCAGACGTCATCATATACCAGGAAGTAAATGCCTGTGGGCTTCAGACGCCCACAGTTAAAATGGAAAATGCCAGAGTAGGTTTTTATAAGTCATCCTGAAGAAAAGATTTGTCGCGCCGGGGGTCAAATAAACGCCGGACGTGGATGCCAATCGAAGCTAGCACTCACCCACCAGTGAGACAGGTAAGAAAAAAATAAAAAAAGAGCGGAATCCCACTTTAAAAATGTGTCTTATTCTACAAAAAATATAGATTATAATTAAAAATAGTGATGCTTAAAGTTGAACTACTGCCAGAAAATGAAGTAGTATTAAGTGGCCCATTTTGCAGGTATAGCTATGTAAAATATAAAAAATAAGTGTCTATACTGTTTAAAATCCAGTAATATAATGTCTCACCCTGCTCTACACATGCTCAGTTACTCCTTTTAGGCACTTTGCCAAATTTGTATATGACAATCTGCCGACCGCCTAAAGATTCACTGTTTTTTAGGCAATTGTCTTTTTTCTAAAAGGAACCAGAGTGGTGTATTAGCTGCTGGATCACTTTTATGGCACGTACACATGATTGGATTATCCGGCGGACTTGGTCCGGCAGACCAGAGTCCGCCGGACAATCCGCCCGTGTGTGGGCTTTTTCTTCCCAAAAGTCAGACGGACTTAGAAAGAAGTCTTGACTCAAAATCTGCCCGTCTGTGTGCTAGTCCGGACTTTTGAAATGAACGGATTTGCCCACACACGGAGTAAAGTCTGTTCATTTTGAAAGCGGCTCCGGGTAGATGGAACTGGTGAAGGAAGTCAATGTCGCCGTCTCCATCGGCGAGATTGACACCTCGCAAGCCCCGTCACCTGGTATGGATTTAAAGGGGAAGCCCTACGAAAAAACGGGGTGGGGGCCCCCCAAAGTCCATAGCAGACCCTTATCTGAGCACGCAGCCCGGCTGGTCAGGAAGGGGGGTGGGGACGAGCGAGCGGTACCCTCCTCCTGAGCCGTACCAGGCCGCATGCCCTCAATATGGGGGGTGCTTTGGGGAAAGGGGGGCCCTTTGGCCCCCCCACCCCAATGCACCTTGTCCCCATGTTGATGAGGACAAGGGCCTCTTCCCGACAACCCTGGGCGTTGGTTGTCGGGGTCTGCGGGTGGGGGCTTATAAGAATCCGGGAGCCCCTTTTAATAAGGGGGAACCCAGATTCTGGCCCTCTACCCTATGTGAATGAGTATGGGGTACATCGTACCCCTACTCATTCACCTGGGGAAAAAAAAGTGTACATAAAAAAAACACAACACAGGTTTTTAAAATACTTTATTAGACAGCTCCTGGGGTCTTCTCTTCTTCCATCTTTGGGGGTCTTCTCGCCGGACTCCTCCACTATCTTCTGCTCTTTTGCTAGCTCTTTTACTAGTGGAGGAGCCTAGCTTTCTGCTTCATCGCCGCCGCCTTCTGGGGGTCTTCTTCCGACTTCGGGGTCTTGTCCCCCTCTTCGGGGGTCTTGTCCTGCTGTTCAGTTCTTCTTCCGGCCTCCGCTTTCTTCTTCCAGCTCTTTTACTAGCGTTGGCCTGGTCTTCTGTCACCGCCGACCGCCTTCTTCTTCCTTCTTCTTCTCTTCTTCCGATGTTGACACAACGCTCTCTCCAGCCGTAATGCTGGGGACGCGTTGTGCGGCGACTTATATAGGGACAATGGGCGGGGTCACTGAGTGATGCCACATGGTGACCCTGCCCCTTATGATATCACAGTCCTGGAGGACAATCCGCCGAACTATGGCGGGAGTCCGCCGGAAAAGTCCGGTCCTGTGTGGGCAGGTCCGCTGGTTCGGAAAGTCCGGCGGACCTCCGCTGCATAGTATAGGATAGTCAGATTGTGTGTACGCGGCATTAGAAGCAGCCCCCCCCCCCGCCACTCTTCAGTGTTTCTCAGGCTTACCCGTCTCACTAGTAGACACCAATGCAGTTTATCAGTGCCCATCAAATTCAGCCTCATCAGTGCCCACCAAATGCAGTCTTATTAGTGCTCGCCAAATGCAGCTTATCAGTGCCCACCAAATACAGCCTACCAGTGCAGTGCCCACCAAATTCAGCTTATAGTGCCCGCCAAATGCAGCTTATCAGTGCCTGCCAAATGCAGCTTATCAGTGCCTGCCAAATGCAGCCTACCAGCGCCCATCAAATGCATCCTACCAGTGCATATCAAATGAAGCCTAACAGGGCAGTGCCCACCAAATTCAGCCTACCAGTGCAGTGCCCACCAAATGCAGCTTATCAGTGCCCACCAAATGCAGCCTACCAGTGCCCATCAAATGCAGCCTCAACAGTGCCCACTAAATGCAGCCTTATCAGTGGCCGCCAAATGCAGCCTACCAGTGCAGTGCCCACCAAATGCAGATTATCAGTGCCCACCAAATGCAGCATATCAGTGCCTGCCAAATGGAGCTTATCAGTGCCCACCAAATGCAGCTTATCAGTACCCACCAAATTGAGCTTATCAGTACCCACCAAATGCAGCTAATCAGTGCCCGCCAAATGCAGCTTATCAGTGCCCACCAAAAGCAGCTTATCGGTGCCTGCCAAATGCAGTCTACCAGTGCCCATCAAATGCATCCTACCAGTGCCTATCAAATACAGCCTACCAGTGCAGTGCCCACCAAATTCAGCCTACCAGTGCAGTGCCCATTAAATGCAGCTTATCAATGTCAACCAAATGCAACTTATCAGTGCCCACCAAATGCAGCCTACCAGTGCCCATTAAATGCAGCCTTATCAGTGGCCACCAAATGCAGCCTACCGGTGCAGTGCCCAGCAAATGCAGCTGATCAGTGCCCACCAAATGCAGCATATCAGTACCCACCAAATGCAGCTAATCAGTGCCCGCCAAATGCAGCTTATCAGTGCCCACCAAAAGCAGCTTATCGGTGCCTGCCAAATTCAGTCTACCAGTGCCCATCAAATGCATCCTACCAGTGCCTATCAAATACAGCCTACCAGTGCAGTGCCCACCAAATTCAGCCTACCAGTGCAGTGCCCATTAAATGCAGCTTATCAATGTCCACCAAATGCAACTTATCAGTGCCCACCAAATGCAGCCTACCAGTGCCCATTAAATTCAGCCTTATCAGTGGCCACCAAATGAAGCCTACCGGTGCAGTGCCCACCAAATGCAGCTGATCAGTGCCCACCAAATGCAGCATATCAGTGCCCGCCAAATGGAGATTATCAGTGCCCACCAAATGCAGCTTATCAGTTCCTACCAAATGCAGCTTATCCGTACCCACCAAATGGCGCTTATCAGTGCCCGCCAAATGCAGCTTATCATCGCCCACCAAATGCAGCTTATCAGTACCCACCAAATGGAGCTTATCAGTGCCCGCCAAATGCAGATTATCAGTGCCTGCCAAATGCAGCTTATCAGTACCCACCAAATGCAGCTTATCAGTACCCACCAAATGCAGCCTACCAGTGCCCATCAAATGCAGCCAGTGCAGCCAGTGTAGTGCCCACCAAATGCAGCTTATCATTCTCCACCAAATGCAGCTTATTAGTGCCCACCAAATGCAGCCTACCAGTGGCCATCAAATGCAGCCTCATCAGGGCCCACCAAATGCAGCCTTATCAGTGCCCACCAAATGCAGTCTACCAGTGCAGTGCCCACCAAATGGAGATCAGTGCCTGCCAAATGCAGCCTACCAGTGCAGTGCCCATCAAATGCAGCTTATCAGTCCCCGCCAAATGCAGCTTATCAGTGCCCCTCAAATTTAGCTTATCAGTGCCCACCAAATGTAGCATATCAGTGCTCACCAAATGCAGCTTATCAGTGCCCACCAAATGCAGATTATCAGTGCCTGCCAAATGCAGCTTATCAGTGCCCCCCAAATGCAGCGTATCAGTGCCCATCAAATGCAGCTTATCAGTGCCCACCAAACGCAGCTTATCAGTGCCCACCAAATGCAGCATATCAGTGCCTGCCAAATGGAGCTTATCAGTGCCCACCAAATTCAGCTTATCAGTACCCGCCAAATTGAGCTTATCAGTACCCACCAAATGCAGCTAATCAGTGCCCGCCAAATGCAGCTTATCAGTGCCCACCAAAAGCAGCTTATCGGTGCCTGCCAAATGCAGTCTACCAGTGCCCATCAAAAGCATCCTACCAGTGCCTATCAAATACAGCCTACCAGTGCAGTGCCCACCAAATTCAGCCTACCAGTGCAGTGCCCATTAAATGCAGCTTATCAATGTCCACCAAATGCAACTTATCAGTGCCCACCAAATGCAGCCTACCAGTGCCCATTAAATGCAGCCTTATCAGTGGCCACCAAATGCAGCCTACCGGTGCAGTGCCCACCAAATGCAGCTGATCAGTGCCCACCAAATGCAGCATATCAGTGCCCGCCAAATGGAGATTATCAGTGCCCACCAAATGCAGCTTATCAGTTCCTACCAAATGCAGCTTATCCGTACCCACCAAATGGCGCTTATCAGTGCCCGCCAAATGCAGCTTATCATCGCCCACCAAATGCAGCTTATCAGTACCCACCAAATGGAGCTTATCAGTGCCCCCCAAATGCAGATTATCAGTGCCTGCCAAATGCAGCTTATCAGTACCCACCAAATGCAGCTTATCAGTACCTGCCAAATACAGCTTATCAGTGCCCACCAAATGCAGCTTATCAGTACCCACCAAATGCAGCCTACCAGTGCCCATCAAATGCAGCCAGTGCAGCCAGTGTAGTGCCCACCAAATGCAGCTTATCATTCTCCACCAAATGCAGCTTATTAGTGCCCACCAAATGCAGCCTACCAGTGGCCATCAAATGCAGCCTCATCAGTGCCCACCAAATGCAGCCTTATCAGTGCCCACCAAATGCAGTCTACCAGTGCAGTGCCCACCAAATGGAGATCAGTGCCTGCCAAATGCAGCCTACCAGTGCAGTGCCCATCAAATGCAGCTTATCAGTCCCCGCCAAATGCAGCTTATCAGTGCCCCTCAAATTTAGCTTATCAGTTCCCACCAAATGTAGCATATCAGTGCCCACCAAATGCAGCTTATCAGTGCCCACCAAATGCAGATTATCACTGCCTGCCAAATGCAGCTTATCAGTGCCCACCAAATGCAGCGTATCAGTGCCCATCAAATGCAGCTTATCAGTGCCCACCAAACGCAGCTTATCAGTGCCCACCAAATGCAGCATATCAGTGCCTGCCAAATGGAGCTTTTCAGTACCTGCCAAATGCAGCTTATCAGTGCAGTGAATAAAAGCGGCAGCGCTTATTATTAAAATCAAATAACGGGAAAATGTCCATCAGTCCTAAATGGGCCATATCAATTAAATAAGTTCATATATAAAAAACAGTTCATATAACAGAGACAGTTCCTCAATGGATTGCAATGGATATTCAAGAAGAGTAAGAACCAGAAGGACCAGAAGAACCACCACCGGACACACCACCACTTGCTGCCTCTTACCGGATAATATTGACCCCCTATTATGGAGGGTCAAAAATCGCTTAATGTTTCCATACGCAGATTTCCAGTGTGGCTCCCTTAATCTATCAGATCCATTAATGTGGTTCACTCCCCAGCCCATGCCTCTTAATCATCAGTGCCAACCAAATACAGCCTACTAGCTCCTGGATCAGCATTTCCCGCTGTGTCACAAAGATTGCATTTAAATTGGCCGCTCGGTGGTCCCAGTATCAAAGGCCTGCCTCCTATGATACATGTCACACTGATTTAATTGGATTAGTGTTCCATCCATCACAGAGCACCTGTATAAGAGGCGGGACTTTGTTAGCGCTGCCAAACAATTCAGACCAGAGCTCTGCGGCACAGCGGGAGATCGCCGCTGTGTCACACACAAGGAGCGGAGGAGGAGAGGAGGTGGAGGGAGGGGAGGGTTGCACAGCACGCCCAGGATCGGGTCCAGGAATGTTGTGCCTGCAGGACTCAAGCTCTGCTTATGTTGGCACCAGCTCTGAGTGGCGGACCCCATGCCCTTGGTGTGTGTACCCCCAGGGGTACACGTACCATGGTCTGAGAACATCTGGTCTAGGAGACTGGAAGTGACAGCATGCCCTCACTTCCGGTTTTTGACAGATGTACATGCTGACATTTTTTTTGGAGGGGGAAAGCATCAGATCAATTAGTTTTTTTTTTGATCTGATGATTTCAAGGGAACAGGAGAGATCTGGGGTCTTATAGACCCCAGATGTCTACATAAAGAGAACTTGTCATGCTTGATTATCACAAGGGATGCTTACATTTCTTGTAATAGCAATAAAAGTGAAAAACAAAAACATTTTTTAAAGGGACACTGTTAAAATACTTTTTTTTAATAACATAATAAAAAACTTTTATGTGCCCCATCCTTGCGTTCAGAGGTGAACACGTACAAAGGTCATGCATGCATATGTAAACAGTGTTTGTACCACAAATGTGAAGTATCGCTGCAAACGTTATAGCGAGAGCAAATATTCTAGCTCTAGACCTCCTTTGTAACTTTAAAGTCTCACCTATAGAGATTTTTAAATATCGTAGTTTGTTGCCATTCCACGAGCGTGGGTAATTTTAAAACATGACATGTTAGGTATCTATTTATTCGGTGTAACATCAACTTTTATATCTTACCACAAAATTGGGCTATATATTGTATTTTTTTGCAAAAAAATCCATTAAAGTCTATTTTTTCCAAAAATATTGTGAAAAAACGCTGCGCGAATCCAATGTTACATAAACAATTGCAATGATCGCCATTTTGTTCTCTAGGGTCTCTGCTAAAAAAAAATATAATGTTTTGGGGATTCTTTTCTAAAAAAAAAATACATTCTGTTTTTACTTTTTAACAAAAAGTGTCTGAAAAGGCCTGGTTTTAAAGTGATTAAAGCACCCACTAATTTTGGTAGTAAAATTATTAATGAGGAAAGTATGCTTCTTGCTAAAGAAAATCATTACTTATGAAGTTGCTATGGGTAAAGTTCCGCTTTAAATGTGCCAACCCATACTGTAAAATGCTCTTTTCTACAATTGTATAGAACATAGATTCATAGGTATTCATCTTTGGATATGTCCTAAAGGATAAATGTCACCTTTACAATATAGGATAGAAAAGGCATGTAGTCAAGTTTAAAAAATTGACATGAACAATGCAGTCTTTCTTTTTTTTTGTTCTTTTCCTTGCATGCTTACTGTGTAAAGGTCTCCTTCAGGCCTACATGTCCAGCGGTTATTTGAAGATAATTCTAGAAAAAATCTTGAATGAGTGGCAGTCTGTGTTGGAAGCTCTTGAGAGCAAGTCTATGACCTGCACTTGGTACTGAAATTCTAAAGCTGAAATGGTGGCTGGAAATGATACAAGGAGATCCTCTGACTTTGGGTATGCCATCTCTGTAAGAGAGTGTAGCCAGTGCTTAGCATCACACAGATAGGCTGTGGTACCCCAAAGGATGTACAAAGGGTCTGGTTGTTTAACACATTCATCACTCATCCCAGATTTGTGGCTGGGAGTTGAGCAGATAGGTCTCATCACTCCTTTAGAAACCTAGCCAGTAGCAACTTCTGGTCATAATAGCTTATAGGCAGGTTGCCTTCTGTATGTGTAGTTAGCACCCAGCTGCCCGGGTCAGAGTGGAAGGGGTATTGTTGTTGCTGCCTTTCCCAAGCAGATTTGTGGGCTTTTGCTGGGGTGTACTAAGGGTGCTCCAGGGAATACTTGGGAAATGCATGGGGAACTTAAATTAAAGGCTTTCTGGGGTCTTTGGTCTGCTCTGGAATGCTGATTTGCTGGAAAAACCCTGGAACACGGCCTTCTCTGTTAGAGCACCACTAAGTTTGGACACATAGGTTCAGTCAGGAACAGAATGTTATTACATGTTGCCAAGTTTACAGTAAACATTGACTCTCAGAGCCTGGTCTGAAGTTATACAAAGGGGTGTATGTGAGGTCTAGGCATACTATTAAAGAACTTGGGTCTGCAGCTGCAATAAGGGTTAGATGTAACATCGCTACAGCAAAGGTTCATGAGTAACTGCAAGGAGAAATGGCAACCAGTCGTTGATATGGTACCTGATAGGTGACAGGTTCTCCGGTAGCGTGGGGGTTGGGACTTGGACTTGATCCATAGCTCCATGATCTCTGTCGGTCACTGGGATTGAACTAGAGTTATGGAAATCTAGACCTGGTCACTTGGTACGAAAAGAGAAGAGTTCAGTGAGAACATGTATGAGGTCCATGCTGTGTCCTCGGTGGGACCCCATTCTGTTGCTGGAAGTGAAGTTGTGGAGATATGTTGACAGGTTGGGTGGGCAGTGGCTCAGCCTGTCCCTCCAAATGTAAATCTTCTGTATTGAGTCAGTTACTTACCCAGATCAGCGAAGGCTTTCTAGCTCCTCTCTTTCTTTAAAATGTGTAAGCAGAGAGACTGCAGCAGTGTTGGAAATGGTTCTCATGCAACATAGACTACTCAGTTTTGATATCACCTCAGGCCACAAGCAGCTAGTCTTTCATATCCGATTAAGATAGACTGAAAAAACTAGATACCAAAATACCGAATAACAATGATAGATGACCTGTCTTGGCTACAAAACGAAATAAAAATCATGTATCCTCACTATGAAGTAGTATAGTCACTTTGACATTCCTTATCATTTTCTAATTGCAGTCACCTTTCATGTGTTAAGAATTTATCTTGAAGAATGATGAGCTGGTAGGAATGAACTGTCATATAGAAAATATCTGCTCCAGCAGTTTTGTACCATTACACAACTAGTGGAAATATTTTAGAAAAATCACAACAGCAACTTTTGTCAAACACAATAAATTACACTTGTCGGAAAGAAATCTAGATTGAAGGATACAAAATATTTTTCTGTGTTAGACTTGCTAGGTCATAACGCACAAGGAAAGTTATTAATATTACATGACAACACAAGACAAATGACTACTGCCTCTGGGAACATCATTTTGCTTGTCTGCCTTTTTCTGACAAGTGTTTACTCCTGTCTGTTTTTCACAGAATTACACATACATGTAACACATCTAGCTAGTAAAGCTTCTATTTTGGGTTTGTTATATTTAGAAACATCCATGTGGGTTATGCAATACATAACTCCTTGATTAGATTTAGATTTTTGGAAAATAAAACTTTTATAATGAGGCTCTTTTGCTTTGATGGTATTAAGTAGAAAAAGTTGTTCCCCTTCCATGCTGGGCCTATTCTGGCACTCCTCTCCTACATGTAAAAATCATAATTTTCTTGCTAGAAAATTACTCAGAACTCCCTAACATTCCCAACAACACAGACATAGGGAATAAAATGGCGGCCGTTGCAACTTTTTATCTCGCATGGTATTTGCACAACAATTTTTCAAATGCTTTTTTTTTGGGGAATTTTTTTTTTTAATTTCATGAATTAAAACATAACAAAACAGTAAAATTAGCCCAATTTTTTTGTATAATGTGAAAGATGATGTTACGTCAAGTAAATAGATACCCAGCATGTCACACTTTAAAATTGCGCACACTCATGGAATGGCGCCAAACTTCGGTACTTAAAAATCTCCACAGGCGACGCTTTAAATTTACAGGTTACCAGTTTAGCGTTACAGAGGAGGTCTAGTGCTAGAATTGTTGCTTGCGCTCTAATGCACATGGTGATACCTCACATGTGTGGTTTGAATGGCGTTTACATATGTGAATGGGACTTACATGTGCATTCTCTTCTGAGCGCTAGCTACAAGGGACAGGGGGCGTTATTTTACTCTATTTTTTTTATGTTTACACTTTCTCTTTTACATTTTTTTTTATCACTTTTATTCCTATTACAAGGAATGTAAACATCCCCTGTAATAGGAATTGTGCATGACAGGTCCTCTTTATAGAGAGATGCGGGGCCAATAAGATTCCACATCTCTCCTCCAGGCTGGAAAGCATGAGATCAAAATAAAAATTCACAATCTCATACTTACCAGCCACGATCGCAGCTTTGTTTACAATCATGGCCTGGACGTAACGTCATAACACCACTCCCGGGCCTCCGGCGGTCATAGAGATGACTGGTGACCATCTGGTCACCAGTTATCTCTATGGTTGCCATCCAGTGGCAGACAATTCTTTCTTCGGGTCCCCGATGGCACGGGAGAGCCAGGAGAAGCACTGGATGGTGGTGGGATGGTGGGGTGTCCCCCCCGTCTCCTGTAAGAATGATCAAGTGGCAGAACTGCCGCTATGATCATTCTTATGGTGCACAGAATCGCTGGCTGAAAATGAGGATATCTGAATGATGCCTGTACCTGCAGGCATCATTCAGATATTACCACTGAAAGGCAAGGACGTAATATGATGGCCTTTGGCTGGAAGTGGTTAAAATTTATACTAAAAAGATAAATTCAGAAATTGCAAAAACCAAACAACTATACTCACCTAGGTGGATCTATCACTATCTCTAAGACCGAGAACTGAGCGGTCTCAGACCGCTAATCGCTCAGTTCTTGTTCTTCGGTGAGCAGAGAGACAGTGACTGGCTCTGCCCCTCCAGCTCACTGGAACGTTGGGCTGGAAGGGGGCTGGAGCAGCTAGCTCAGGGGGTGCTTTAAAGGCACTACAGCGCTAAAAATAATGCCTGCAAAGCGCCCTGAAAGAGCCTCTCCTCACACTCTAGTGTGAAAGCCCCGAGGGCTTTCACACCCGAGCGGTACACTGGCAGGATGGTAAAAAAAGTCCTGCTAGCACAATCTTAAGAGAGGTGAAGGAGCGGTGTATACACTGCTACTTCACCACTCCTGCCCATTGAAATGAATGGGGCAGTGCTGCTATACCGCCGGCAAAGCGCAGCTGCAGCAGCACTTTTCGGTGGTTTTAACCCTTTTTCGGCTGCTAACAGGGAGGTAAAACCTCCCCGCTAGCCGCCGAATACCGTCGCTAAAACGGCAGTAAAGCCGTGCTAAAAATAGCGCCATTTTACCGCCAGTGTGAAATGGGCCCCGAAGTTGAAAGTCTCGTCTCTCTGATGCTGATAAACATGCTGCATACTGCAATAAATCACAGTGTAAATATATTTTTTTCACTTCTTTGGAGTGGTCACATGATCACACAACTCTATCTGCTGCGTCAGTGAGAGGCTTGGTGTGGTTAGTGGGCGGAACCCTCTCCTCCCCAATGTTGTCTCTCACTACCACACAACAGATGGAACTGTGTAATCACATAACCACTCTGAAGAAGTGGAAATTTATTTATATTATGATTTACTGCAAACAGATGTTGCTTAACAAATGGTAAGTCAATTTGACAAAAAAATTATAAAAATGTTCTCCCTGCAATATAAAGGCATAATGTGCTAGTATGTGACTCATACTAGCACATTATACATGATTTACCTTGAAACGAAGATCTCCAGTGGTGCACTATCACTTCTGACAGAGCTTCCATCTTCACCATCTTCCTTCCTGGTTTGTGGGCTGCAGTCCTTTAAGTGGCCGTGCCATGACTAAGGCTGGATTTACACCTATGAATTTTTTAGTGCTTTTTGCATTTTGCAGATTTGCATTCAGAATGTGTTCCATAGGAAATCATGTTAAATGGACTGTAGTGCAAATCTGCAAAATGCAAAAAGCACTAAAAATGCATAGGTGTGAATCCAGCCTAAATCACTCCCGTGCATGCGTGCGGGAATCGCTGTTTACAGCACTTTGCTCTAAAGGAACAACACAGGTTGTGGCATGTGCCAGTGATGTCACCGGGTGCAGGGACACTGAATATCTCCTAAATGGTGCATGTTTAGGAGATATTCCTTGTACCTACAGGTAAACTTTATTATAAGCTTACCTGTAGGTAGAAGTGTCCAGGGGGACTTTACTACCACTTTAAACAGCATGTTTATCAGCAGTGGGGGGTAAGGCTTTTAGCTCTGTGTATTGGAGCTTTACTTCTATTTTAAAGCATATCTAAACCTAAAATTAACAAAAAATGAATATGTTGTAATCTACCAGAGTGTGGTGGTTGAAATCATTTTCTTTTTTAAGTATTTTTCTCATATTTTCACCTCGTGATTCCGCAATTCCAGTCCTATGATAACAACACTTGCCCTTCTGTTACAGGGCAACAGAAACAAGATAGGACTACAGAACTCTGCCCTTCTTCTATTGTCCATAACTTAAAGGGGGTGGTTTTGTAGTCCTTAGGGAACAATGTCATTGATATTAGTCAGCACAGGCAGAGGGCACTGGGGGTTATCATCTTTCAAGATTTTCCAGAAAGATCAACAGGTATGTTTTTTAACTTTTTAGACAAATAAAAAAAAAAATATTTCAATGAGTGGAAAAGATGTAGTGTGGGCGAACTCTTTGGATTGAAAGAGAGTTTACTAAAGCTGTTTTTATATTGTATCTTGTTACTTTTAGCTGGATTTCTGCTTTAAATTGGGAACAACTGATTATTGAGCCTTGAAATCTATTAAAAAAATAAAAGCACATTTTTTTCAGGTAAAAAAGTGCATTTATTATTTATTTGTAGCAGATCGTGGTTGCCATGCAGGACTCCTACAGACTGAACTACCAGAGCGCTCAACATCATTCATTGAGAACTACAAGGCGACAGCTGCAAGGGATGTCAGCACTTGGCCAGGTGGGCGGATCCCTGCATAGTCACGTTTTTTTGAAATTGTAAAACATGAGCTGGGGGAGAAGTTCCCCCACTCGCTGTCACGATGGTGCTGCAGTAACAAGTTACATGTTTGTTACATGTTACACCCTGAATATGGATGTGACATGTTACAAAAGGTGAACTTATCCTTTAAAGCTCAACTCCAGGAACGTTTAAAATGATTATTTGAAGTGGGCTGTGCTCACACAGCAGGAGTTAATTGCTCATTATGTCTAGAAAAGAGGAGAAAAACGTTTACTTACCCGATGCTCTGCTCCCCTGGAAAAGGGCAGTCCTCCAGGCTCTGGCGAGGGAGTATCTCTTAGCGTCAACATGTCCAGTTCAAGGCGATAGAACCTGCTTTGATCTAGATCAGCCTTTCTCAACCTTTTCAACACAGAGGAACCCTTGAAATAGTTCTCCGGTCTCAGGGAACCCCTTCTAAAAATTTGAAATCTACAACTCATGATACATTAGCGTGATGGTCAGTGAGAAGAACGGTCCTTACACTTGTGGTCATTGACAATCGAAGAAGAACACAGTGCTGCAAAGAGCTAGGAGGGTGCTGCTCACCCCAAATAGATACAAATAAAACCAGTTCCCCCACAACCGGGGTTTTTAGGCAGCAAGAGACAGTAATAGAAGCCAATAGAAGTAGTATAAAAGATATTTTAATATTAATTGGTAAAAACAAACATGAGCTTCACCTGAACACTTATATAACAGACAAAATCATGTATATAAAGTACATATAATGTCACATGGAAGTATAATAACAGACACAACTATGTTACACTGTATGGGTAGATAACAGTGAAAGCATGAAACTAACGCGTTTCAACCCCAAAGGGGGTCTTCTTCAGAGATAATGGTCTGTTTAAAAGAAAAACAAGGTTACACTGAATAAATGAATCCGGTGTTATACATGTTGGGGATACCCAATATTAATTTAAAATGGTTTACCCGATGATGTACTTCCAGGTAGGTAAGGTGGATTATAGTGCTTCGGATAAGATTCCCCCATAGAGCAATGTCTCAATTTCCTAGTCCACAAGGGGTAGCTGGTGCAGTCCCTACACTGCGTTTTCTGAAGTTCGATCTGTAAATTAATTCGATCAGTCCACATACTAAACAGCCAATAAAGAAGCTTAATTTGGTGCGATACATCACCAAATGTAGGTCAAATACCGAGGAAAAATCAGTGCTCACCAGACAACAGGTACAAGTTTCTTTCCTCCTGGGTGAATGTGCACCTCCTATGAAGGAAGGTTTGTATATAAAGCCTGAAGATTGGCTACAGGATTGGCTACAGGCTCTAGACATCGCTTAATTTTTATAATATAACTAATCTTTCCTTCCATTGAGCATATGTCCCTCTTCCCTCGCAATCTAAAATGGTCCTTCGCCTATTCACAGTCCAGAGGTGAGGAGGAGAGTATTGGGTCTGCCCCCTGTTTTGACTCCCCGGCAAGGGAAGGAGTGGTCTCTGTCTGGATTTTTACGGACAGGCCTCTCCACTGGTCCCCCCTCCCCCCTCGTTGAGGGATGGGGGACACACATTCCCTTGCCGGTGGCATCCTCGGACACTTCCGGGCGCACACCTCACGCACGTCCGCTCCTTCTGACGGACGTGCGTGACATATACCTCGCGCGCGTCCGTTTGTTCTAGCGAGCGTGCGTGACGTTGTGACGCCACGCGTTTGCGACGGAAGTGACGTCATTTCGGGGCTGGTTTCCGGCCTTCCAGGACGCCGGGGCGGCCACACTAGGCTGATCCTATTCAGGCGGCCAATGCGTTCAGGATGCACCGGCTGATTGGTGGGCGTATGCACCTGTAGCCAATCTTCAGGCTTTATATACAAACCTTCCTTCATAAGAGGTGCACATTCACCCAGGAGGAAAGAAACTTGTACCTGTTGTCTGGTGAGCACTGATTTTTCCTCGGTATTTGACCTACATTTGGTGATGTATCGCACCAAATTAAGCTTCTTTATTGGCTGTTTAGTATGTGGACTGATCAAATTAATTTACAGATCGGACTTCAGAAAACGCAGTGTAGGGACTGCACCAGCTACCCCTTGTGGACTAACGCTTAAGTTGCCGTCCCTCATCTTTACCTTCTGGAACAGTCTCCCACTAGGTCTTACAATCCAGGTAATAATTTCACCACTGACCTGGTTGTTCTAATGAGGCTAATACATCTGTTTGGTATTTTCTCACCATCACCATTATACACTTCTCTTGCATGTACATGCCATCACGCACTTAATATTCCTTGGTTATGTTTTCCATTACTTTCACCTATTTTAGCGCACCTTGTTTTTGCATACTTCCACACGTGGTCTTTTTTGTTTCATGATTTATATTTTTCTCCACGTGTTCACCATTCCTTAGCTCATTCTTTCTTTTTCTGCTTGAGCGCTCACACTTCCACCGTCTTCACCAGCCCACTGCTCATCACTCCTTCTTTTTCCCCTTTTTTTTTTTTTTTCTTCCCCCTTCACCCCCTCTTTTTTGTGTGTCATGGCCCACACAGCAGCACACATCTACACACTCACTCATTTTTGGCTATTTTTTCCTCCTTTCCCCCTCTTTCTAGGCTCCTTAGATACTCCCAGGCATGGTCCCCCCCTCCTTTCTCCTTCTCTGCTCGGGTTTTAGAAAGCTTGTTATATGGATATTTGAACAATTGGGGGTGCACATATATATATATATATATATATGTATACAACTTTTGGCATACATAATGAGGATATGATATTATTAACTTCATACCATATGGTGCACCCCATTTTTCCAATATTAAATAATCCTCGCTTGTAACTTTTTGCCTATTGTTGGGATTTCGCTGCAGGTGTGACTCACCATATCATCGGTGTACCTTTACTCGCACCTACCCCCCGGATTTTCTTTCTCTGGGGGGCAAGGTAATAGTGTGACCTCCCGCGAGTCACGCCAGTGGGTCTGTGACGCTGCCTACTCTTCCCCCTGGCATCTTGGCAATACATATGGACCAGGTACCACTCCAGATGCGTAAAGGAAATTGAGACATTGCTCTATGGGGGAATCTTATCCGAAGCACTATAATCCACCTTACCTACCTGGAAGTACATCATCGGGTAAACCATTTTAAATTAATATTGGGTATCCCCAACATGTATAACACCGGATTCATTTATTCAGTGTAACCTTGTTTTTCTTTTAAACAGACCATCATCTCTGAAGAAGACCCCCTTTGGGGTTGAAACGCGTTAGTTTCATGCTTTCACTGTTATCTACCCATACAGTGTAACATAGTTGTGTCTGTTATTATACTTCCATGTGACATTATATGTACTTTATATACATGATTTTGTCTGTTATATAAGTGTTCAGGTGAAGCTCATGTTTGTTTTTACCAATTAATATTAAAATATCTTTTATACTACTTCTATTGGCTTCTATTACTGTCTCTTGCTGCCTAAAAACCCCGGTTGTGGGGGAACTGGTTTTATTTGTACACTTGTGGTCATTGGGAAGAATTACCTCCTTACAGATAGCTAAAAATATCAATGATGTCAGTGGGAACTTATCTGGGAGGCAGAAATTACCCAATGCTGAAGGAACCCCTAGCAACCTCTAGGGGAACCCCAGGGTTCCATGGAACCCTGGTTGAGAATTACTGATCCAGATGATGTCAGGACACTAGACCACTTAAGCCTTGGGGGAGGGGCACTGTGAGGACCAGTCTAGCAGCGGGGAGTAAAGGAGGATCAAGTAAGTATATCTTCTTTTATTATTCCCCAAGGCCTAAACAAATATTTTATTTTTTAGTTACCTGGAGTTGGGCTTTAAAGTAATTTTAAAGTCTTGTTTTTTTTTCTATAAAAATAACAAACATGTTATACTTACCTGCTCTGTTGCAGTGGATCCTCCTCTTCTCGGGTCCCTCTTCTGTGATCCTGGCCCCTCCCTCCTATCGGGTGCCCCCACAGCAAGGAGCTTGCTATGAGGGCACCCGAGCTGAGTCACAACTCCCTGTGTCAGACACATACCTGGCCTCGCCCCGTCCTCTCTCTCTCTCCTGATTGGCTAGCTGACTTTGATTGACAGCAGCCAGTGGCGCTACTGCTGTGTCTCAGCCAATGAGGAGGGAGAATTTCTGAAGGCTGACACACTCATCGACATCGCTGGACAGAGAGGGTACCACAAGTAAGTATTAGGTGGGTTGAGGGGGGTGCTGCAAACAAAAGGCTTTTTATTTTAATGCATAGAATGCATTAAGATAAAAAAGCTTTCTGACTTTACAATCCCTTTAACCACTTAAGCCCTGGACCATTTTGCTGGCCAAAGACCAGACCACTTTTTGTGATTCGGTACTGCGTCGCTTTAACAAAATTTACATCCTTTTTTTCCCACAAATAGAGCTTTCTTTTGTTGGTATCTGATCACCCCTGTGGTTTTAATTTTTGAAAAAAACTCATTATTTTTTACTTTTTGCTATAATAAATATCCCCCAAAAATATATAAAAACATTTTTTTTCCTCAGTTTAGGCTGATACGTATTCTTCTACATATTTTTGGTAAAAAAAAATCGCAATAAGCGATTATTGATTGGTTTGCGCAAAAGCGTTTACAAAATAGGGGATAGTTTTAAGCCATTTTTATTCATCTTTTTTTTTTACTAGTAATGGCGGCGATCAGCGATTTTTATTGTTACTGCGACATTATGGCGGAGACATCAGACATTTTTGACACATTTTTGGACCATTGTCATTTATACAGCAATCAGCACTGTACAAATGCACTGATTCCTGTGTAAATGACACTGGCAGTGAAGGGGTTAACCACTAGGCCGCAGTGTAGGGGTTAAGCGTGTCCTAGGGGTGTGTTGCTAACTGTGGAGGGCGTGGCTGTGTTTTACACATCATTGATCTCTGCTCCAATCACAGGGAGCAGAGATCAGTGACACTGTTGCTAGGCAGAACGGGGAGGTGATGGTTTACATTAGCATCTCCTCGACCTTCCTTCCCGTGAGGCGATGGCGGGTATCCCCGTGGCGATTGAGTCCATGGGACCCGCGATCGGACTTACAGAGGTCCCGACTGGCACGTGCGCACACCGCCGGCGGCGTGCACACGATGACACGGCGGCAAATTTAAAGGGACGTACCTGTACGCCCATTTGCCTGTCCATGCCATTTTGCCGACGTCCATCGTCGCGCGCTGGTTGGGAAGTGGTTAAACAATGTAATTTATTCAGGTATATGTAGCTCACAATGCCCCTTCTTCTAGATATTCTGTATTTCTATCTGTACTTTTTTGTTAAAGGATAACTCCACTTTCGTGTGGAAAAAATAGCAAATAAAGAAACAATTATAGAGAGTGTACAATTGCGATACAAGTTATATTGTAATTGAATGTTATTAAAAATGACCTTTCCTTTTCAATCTGCAGCCGCTGTAATTTTCTGAGAATGCATTGCAATATGGCTACCTTGAGTTGTCCACTCCACAGAAACATCATTTCCTGCTTGTGTAATCGGCTCACCAATTTTCCCAGAAGTCTGCCTAAGATACAAGTCACATTTCAGGCATCCCCTGCAAACAAAAATGTCATTTTTGGTGAGATATTTCCAATAGGAAAATGTCTAAAGGGATACAGGCCCAGCAGCTTTCCTCAATAGTGCTCTTCAGCAGCCACAACTGATAGATAATTATGAAACCACTCCCATTAGGCCTACAGTACAGAGGCACAGACAAACACACATGGATTTCTTCAGAATAATAAAAGGTAGGAATCTGCAACAAAGGTTAAAATCCTTGTAATGAACTGTACATAGAGTTACGCTTTCAGCTTTGCTGTTTTTTTTTTTCAGTTTGAGCTCAGGATCATTCATGATTACTCATTTACCATTTTGATATTCTGATATCTTTTATGTAAGTTCTTGTTTATTTTATTAATTGCTTCTTTTTATAAAATTTTGTAGTGGACTGTGTCTGTCGGTCGGTAGTCTTTTCTTTTTTGGTGGGATGACAGGTGTCATTCATCTTTATAAACATAGGTCGCTGGATGATGTAATTGAAGATGGATGAAAATAATGGGACTTTTTTTTACATACGTTTTTAAAAAAAATGTTGTTTGTTAATTAAGTACTACCCTGTTTCCCCTAAAATAAGACCTAGCATGAGTGTCGGTGATGGCTGCAATATAAGCCCTAACCCCCAAATAAACCCCACCCTCTTTCCCCGAAAATAAGCCCTACCCTGAGAGTAAGACATAGAAGGACTTTAACCAGGGCTTATTTGGGGGGTAGGGCTTATATTGCAGCCATCGTCGACAATCACGCTAGGTCTTATTTTAGGGGAAACAGGGTATGTACCTCTTTCTAATTCACATTCAGGGCTGGTATCTAGGGGACTCCTTGTTGTTAAAGGGGGATTACAGACTGCCCACAGACACCCATGACTGCTGGGCCATGGTTGTCTTGAGAGGCCAGCATGGACATCACAGCAAGGTGCTTTACCAGGGGGGTTCAGGATGGGGGTGGGGGGAGTACATACCTATCCAGCCAGACTTCATGCTCAGATCAGGGTCTGGTGTGGATTTTGGGGAGAATCCATGGCGTTTTTCATGTTTTGTGCATGGGGTCCCACTTGATATCCGTACCCTACCGGAAGAGTCAAGTATGAAAATAGGGGGGACCCCACACCTATTATTTTTGTTTTACATCCTGCTGTTAATGAGGATTCCCTGGCTGACAGCAGCTGAATGAGCTGGAAGGGGATTGATCATGGTTGTTAGAATGTCGGTGGCTGCCTGCTTTCTAACAACCAGTCTGAGGGGAAGCTGTCACATTTAGCAGTGGTAGCATTGTTTCAATTCCCAATAGAGCTAGAGTTTCCAATCAGCTAAACACCAATTTAGTTTGGCTGATGCCAAATCTCTGAACAAGCAAAGGTTGGTGACATAAGGTAGTGTATCCCTATTTGGGACCTAGCAAATATCATGTCACCTGTCTGGTGTGCAACTTTTACATTTTGTTTGATATTGAGTCTGATGATGTTTGCTTGGAAACTATCATGTACCCCCCTCTAATCTTTAGCTTCAGTTGCTACTTACCTCTGGAACCTGCTTCTCATTTCCATTTCTTGGTATTATTTCCTTCCTACTGTTACTAATCTACTGCCAGGGGCGTAGCTACAGGGATCGCAACGGATGTCTTACACCGAAATGGGATGCTCAGAGAAAGCAGAGCACTGCTTGGCGTGACGTCGAGGTGAGCAGAAGCTTGCTCAGTGTGGAGCTGGAACTGATAGGCAGCACTGATGGGCCCTTATAGGTGACATTGATGAGCACTGATAGGCAGCACTGAAAAGTGGCACATACACAGCATGGGAAGAAAGGACTACCGATAACCTGCAAGTCTGTTTGCATGTGATCAGCTGATCACATGATAAAAGCCCTTTACCGTGATCTGTAACCAGCTATGTCACAAAGTGTGCTGGATGCACGCCCCAGGCAGCAAGTGCGATACAGGGTTCTTTAGGAAGTCTGTGGACACCTCTCAGAACTGGAAGTCCTGGGCTCAGATGGAATGGGGGGGGGGTAGTCAGGTGGTCAGGGGGACCCTTCATGGTTTCTTGCACTTGGGCCCTGAAGGTTCTAGTTACGCCTCTGTCTACTGCCACAGTTAAGCATGGTTTATTTTTTTTTGTTCAGCCATGCAAACAAGTGAATGCTTGTGGAATCCCCCCACTGGCTGGGACATTGTATGCTGACAGCGGGACTTGCTGCTGTCAGAATTCACTGAACAGTGGCTGCAGCCACATATCGAAAACAATTTTTCAGCATGTCCCTTCACCAGACTGTAGGGCAAGGGAGCCCATTTACTGATTGAATTTCAGTCAGTCCTTACTGAACCAATACAATTTTGATCTGTGTATGGCAAGCTTTATGAATAGCTACTGGTTTCTGTTCTTTGTCTGCCACTTGCCTCTTCCTTATTTATATATTTGGGGTATATCATTGGGATGAGCTTATTAAAGTGTTACCCCAACATTTTATATTTTGATAAAAGTCTGTGCTATCTTCTACTTTTATAAAAATGTATCTTTTTCTCTTTGCATTGCTTATTTTGTGTGAAATAGCTGGTTACCCTGCCAGGCCCCCTGCTTTCCTACTTCCAATGCTAGCACATCCATACCATCATGTATGGTTTTTCCTTCACCAGGAGCATGATTTTCTAAGGAGTAAAATTAAGTGAAGTACCATAAAAAAGAACACAGCCATTTGGTAAATGGAGGTTAGGCTGGCCATACTGTAAATGTTCAATTTTCTTGTACAATTTTCCTTTGGATTAACCGTAAACTATGTAGTGCAAGGGCCTGCCTAATTGGATACAATTGAAAGTTGTTTCGTTTTGACCCCATATTATATGGTTTTTGGTAAATCTAAAGGAAAATTGTACCAGAGGATGGAACATGTATGGACAGCCTAGCAGCATGACCTATTCAGACTCTAGTGCAGCCAGTAAGGCAACTCATAGACGAGTCAGTTTTTTTTGTTCGTCCAGTGGGTTGATTGAACAAATTGTCTCAATTCCCCCATCCACACACTGTAGGTGGATAGGGGGATTCCTCCCTGCTGAGTCATTGTTCTCTGACAGCAGGGGGACTTACCTGCCCTTAGAACACATTGATCAGCATTATGGAATATAACCTGCAGCGCTGGTCGGTAGGGAAAATCCAACAGGGTAATTGTTCAGAAGTTCATCGGTCGATTGACTTCTGCATTAATTATGTGCATGGCTGGTTTAACACACTTTCTGTCTTGAGGTGCCTTCTCTATGTATTGAGATGCAATGGAGATACCTTTGGAAGCAACATTGCCTGTGGAGAGGGCAGAGGTAGATGGACCAATGGATTTCAATGGACTTTACATAAGAGACCAACAAATTAAGCCAAACTACAACTACCACTTTCTAAATAGTTGCAGAAACAGTTTTACCTAAATTAATAAAAGCTGACTAAAAGCATCCATGAGGTTGTTAAATTTTCTAGCCACTACCTTTGCTGGACAGCGTGATCTGTTAAGGGAAGTTGAAAAATAATAGCTTTACTGGTCAGATCACTGTGTAATAAAACTATGTAAGGGGGACTCAGAAAAACAAAGACTGCTGTGGTAATGCTACTGACGGATTGTATCATATATGTCAAATTGATTTTCTATTATGAGCAGAGTCATTGAAAAGCCATACAAGGAGAAAATTATTAAGCACTTGATTGTATCAGCAGGAAATGTGTCATCTAACCTATGTGACTACAAGCAAAATACATTTTCTTAGTGTTTTTAGTGTGTTTTCAATGTATTAGAAAAAAAAACAGTGATTACAAACATGTTATGATTTTGCAACAAGACAAAGTCAAAAGTAAGATGTGCACAACACAATTGCATGGAGTGTGTGCTTTTAACAGACTGCCCCACCCTGTTTGCCCATGTATGTTTTTTAAGCAAAACGTCCCACCTGTTTCTGTCCTATCTGCTTCTGGTTCTTGGTGGAAAACAATGATATTCTGTCATTTTCACCCCCCAACCTCCCCCCGTGTGCCTCTTTGAAGGGAATTTCAGAAGGCACACTTTTTGTCTGCAGATGTCCAGTGTCTCACAAAGCCCACTGTCTAAAATGGGTCATACCTAAACTACTGACTGAAATTCACTTAGTGGGTTGCCCCCTACCCAATATAACTAGAATGAAAAGATTGAAAGAGCTGGGCAGAAAATTGTCAGCCAAACAGAACATGCATCCAATCAATTAAGGCAATGTTAAGTTAATTTGATATCTGACGGCTATTAAAAAATACAAAACTACAGCAGAGGATTCATCCTTCCATGCTGTGTAACACAAACAGAGGAAACTGCTAGACTTTTCTGTTCAGCCAGCAAGCTAAAAAAAGATCATTATGTGTATGGCGAGCTTTAGACATGCTCCTTGGGCATCAGTGGGTGTCAGTCATTGCTGCTGTGTCCTATGTAGTACACACAACTGCTTTTATCTTAATAAGAAAGAATAACTGCAGAGGCTGCCTCCTGTGCACACTAAACCAGATACTGCAGCTAACAATGTACTATAAGTTTTTTTATTGCCATTTATGTTTTAATTCTTTGTTCCTTATTGAACTAGGTAATAATGTGTAACAGATGATAATATTACTAGTTGCAGAACTCTTTTTTTGCCACAAGATGGCAGTAACAGGTGTGCCTTGTTTAGCCAGTGACTGGCCATAGGCAGTTGCACCATGGGAGATGTAGTCTGGGAAAGGATCTGGACTGCAACCATGAATGTGAAACAACTACAATGCCAAGGAGTACCTGGAAGCAGGAAGGGCCATATAAAAAAAGAAGCCTGGGAAGGACAAGAAGTTGGTGGAGCGTGACAACTGAAGTAAAAAGGGAAAAAAATGCTTTGCTGTACTGTGCTGTGCCGTGCCAAGCTGAGATGTTCCTGTGCTGAGTTTCGCTGGACACTGCCACATACGAGACCAGGAGGCTGGACTGGGCAAAGTTCACTGCCGTTCTGGTGCCCACCCAGAAATGCTTGTTGGTGAACTGTCCAGAGCCGCTGAGCGATCCCCAAGGCATTTACCATCTTGCCTGCTTCAGTAGTTATCAACTACAAGAAAGGCCCCCCCCCCCCCCCGCCATGCATCCAATCAACCCCCATCAGAGAACTACAGAGGGAAAAAGTGGTAGGAGGGTCATAGACCCACTGCAGAGCTGTTCCCATTTGAAAATAACCTGCATACATAGACCTTGCACCTGCTGTTGTGTGAACTGCTTATACTGTTCTAGGCTAGGCCCAAGGTAGCCAGGTCATTTGATCAGCTTTCCAGAGTACCTTAGCTGTACACACCCTTACATCTTACTACTGCGCCTGGCCACTGCAAACAGGCCTGTTTTCTTCCAAGTAATTATCTGTATCTAGAATACTCCTCCTCTGCTACGATCATCATACCAGGCAACAACCATACTCTCATATCCCTGCATGCAAACATCATTAAAGTATCCCACTGTAGCCAGCAAAAGATCTACCAAAAAAGACTTAAGAAAACCATTCCGTCCTTTTGGCAGATCTACAGTTTACTTGAAAGAGGAACTGCAGTCTGCACACATAATTTGTAACAAAAACATCTTTGCCATTCTGAAGCTTCTCTCCAACCATTTTGCATAGTATTTTATAAATACTGTGATTCTGTACTTGCCAAATATGCTGCAGAAATCTCCCTCCACTAAGTCTGGCTGCAACCATTTTAACTGTGGGCAGCTGAAGCTGCTGCCTGTTCACTTCCTGGATTTACACAGACACACAGAGGCACACCTCCAGCTCTGCAGCCCTGCAGCTCTCATTGAACCTCTTGTGACTCACCTCCTCCCTTCCTGGAGAGTGAGAGAGCTGTGATGTCATAAGCCTAGGCTTTTTTCCCAGACAAGAAACAGGAAGTGGGCTGTATAAGGTATTTACTGGCAGAAAAAAAATGTTTTACTATCCAAAGTTAAAACAACACAGGCAGAAAATGTAATAGCTGGAAAGTTGAAAAAATGACTGAAGGTCTGCTTTAAGTCTTTATTTTGCATGCCTACAGTAGCCCCTTTGTTTGAGAGCTGGCATAGTGGCATAGTTGAACTACTTTGTTACTCTTGTTTAGTCAATTGGGGCACATTTTCTCATATGGATTGATAACGTTTGAAGCCTAAAAAGAAAATGAATGCAGCCATAACATTGAAGACTTGGTAAGCAAAGCTGTAATATAGTATTTGCTTTTGGGTTTAATGCCACTTTAAAAAATGACCTAGATGGGCTTTCTTTGCTGCTAGGTAAAATTGAGCACTGGGGGATTTTGTGTTGTGTGCGCCTTTATTGATTGCCCCTTCAAAGTATACATTAAAATGTAACATTACATAAAAATGGGTGATATTTGTAAAACTAGGTCAGGCTGAACACAGAAAATCTTGGTGCTATGGCCCTGGGTATTTTTCCTCAACTGCAGCCATTTTTCTAAAGTATTCAATATTTGTAATGTAAAGTTGTTAACTTGCTACTATTTTGTGGGGTTAGTCATGATCAAAATTTTATTTACACACAGTTCGTTAATTGTCTGTTTTTTTTTTTTAGCTTGGCCTAGCTATGCAAATGCCTTCTGGTTTTATTCCAAAGTTCGAGGGAGCTGTCTGGAATCACTATTAAAGATTTTCAGACTCATAACCTTTATTATCCTGTACATGTAAAATATTCAATGCATTTTGCACACCACATTACCTTAGTGGTGCAGTGATGCATGATCTAAATACTGAACTGAACAAAGTGTATTATGACTTTAATGAACAATACATAGCATGCTTTCATGGAAGCAAATTGTTGTCTGCTGCATTAAATATTAAGTTTATCTTGCTTTTTACAGCTCCTCGATGTGTAGTTATCTCAGATCTTAACTACAAAAGCATTTTCATGCATTTACGGTAGCTTGCAAAATAAGTCAACCAAAGAAGCCTTGAACAGAGTAAGACAAAAACATCTTAACTCTAGTAAATGGCTTTTGCTAATTACTTTACATATGTAAGGCAGACAAATTAGGTTTATTTTTTTAAAAATAAATAATTAGCGTATGGTTTGCTGAAATAAAGTTGTTGACCTTTCTGCTATTTTCCAAATGAATGGTTTGCCCTAATTTTGCTAAGCAGATGGTCAAAGATGTAGATGGAACAGAGTATTGGCAGGCAGACAGCTCCATTCAGGGAATATAGAACGCCATGCTTTTACTTGCTTCTGTATTATATCAGGAAGGATGCTAAGCAACTATTTGAGAGAAGGGTTATGGCGCCTTGATGGGAAGATAACATTTTACTTAGATGAAATAACTGTTATTTGTAGCATCAATGGACTACTACAGCATAGCTAATTTTCTTTATCACATCATCCAAATGTCATAGACTGCTGGGTGCATAAGTACAAATTTAAATGTTAATTCCTGTGTGTGGTAGTTTGTTCTTTTCAGTACTTCCCAGCTGAGCACATTGGAAGCAAGAAAAAAGATCAGGTCCCATGAAGAAAGAAGAGCTTTCCCTATTGTGTCCTTACATCACCTGTGCTGTCAATCATTATAATGGTGAAAGAAACAGACACACAAATATTAGTTATAGAGGGATTTGAATAGTGGCTTTGTGAAAAAAAACTCAATAAGGTAAAATTATTTGACCATATTTACTCATTTTAATAGTCACAATGAATCGGCTCCCACCAGGGGAAGAGTGACTAATCAGAACCTAGCATGGCAACTTGATGGATGGTGGCAAAAGCCACAGAGTGGACACGGAAGACTCGGCTGGCCTATCGCTTAGAAGTTGTGAAAACCCTGAAAAGGGCCAAGGCACTGAATCTAAGATACTGCCTGGTCTTCACCAGAGCTCCTAGTGATGGAAATGTAGCTCTGCAAACAATATCCAGGTATCCCCATGCTCCGCCAAGCAGGTCACAACACATAGCAGGTTAGACTTTCTTGGCTGACCACTGCCCTACGCAAAGACAAGTGTGAGGAGTCCCCCAAAATACACATCAGACCCTTATTTGAACATGCAGCCAGATTGTACAGTAAAGGAAGAGCAGCGTTTCCAGGCCACATGCACTCAGCATGGGGAGGGTACCTTTCCAGTTGAGTCCCCCCCCCCCTGAAATGTTATCATTTGGATTTTATTGCAATAATTATGCTTTTTTGCTTTATATGAGGCGCTTCACTATTACTTTGCACCTTGTCCCCATGTTAATGTGGAAAAGGGCCACTTCCTCAAAATTTAGGTCTGGTGTTTGTGGAGGTCCCCAGAGACTTCCCCACCGAGAATGAGTAAAGCGTACATAAAAATGTCCCACAGCATATAAATTAATCTTTAATCATATTCTCCAGCAATGTAGATTCCAATGTAAACACCCGCTGACCAACTGAAAATGACAGCTACTGGCCCCTTAGCTGATTGTAAAAAGGGGGGTGACCTAATATAGAGGTGACCATATTTAGTCACCGCTTTGTGTTTTATCAACAGGTCGTGAGTATATTTAATTGTGATTTATATAGATCCAGATTGTCAGATTGTGTCATATTTGATGGATTTACATAAAAAATAAGGAAGCCCCAGATCTCTAGCCTTCCTACCTAAATGACCAAGGAAAAAAACATTGGTTATTCATTAAAAAACATCAAATAGTAAATAAACACACTGTGACAAAATTCCTTTATGTAAAAAAAAAAAAAATGGCCCACTGTGTAAATCCATTGTCAATCATTTCATCCATGTAGATCCACATAAATTGTGAAGAACAACAATACCGATGACCTCTCAAAGGAAGAAATGGCAACTGTGCGTGACGATCTTCTCCCAATGGACGCCTCATGTTGAATGACAGCTACCACCTCTACAAGCTGAATGCAAAAGATACGGGAGCTAGCTGATGTAATTGACTAATTATGGTCAAATTTGGTCAATGACATTACCCAGGAAACAGTGACATTACCTCAGCAGGCAGTAGGACAATGGTCTCTAAGATGCCTGCAGCTGCGTTTTAGCATCCAATGATGCTGTGTGACCTCTAGTTTCCTAGAAAGTAGTAATGCTAGTGGCCTGCACTGAAGGAAGCTGTCATTTATTGGCAGTAATGATACCATCAATGAAAGAAAGACTTCCTGCTGCTCCCAGCATGAGGCTTGGGTGGGCAAATGTGCCAAATAGTTCAGCCTGTCCATGAACAGGCTGGGTGGCACTGTTGTGAACCTAAAACCCATCCCTATTAATAGACATGAGATTGTTGTATAGTGTAAAATTAAAGCAATTTTGCACTAAAAATTATATTTGAAGTAAAATTTACCAGACATGGATACAGCTTACACATTTTGGAATTAAAGCACCTTAGTCTAAGTTTAAGGATTATTTAGCATTATTATATATTATTATAATGCAATCTAGCTTTAGTAAATAAACCCCATTGTGTACTTAAAAGTGGGGTATGCCTGTATGGGGTCAGGGTGTAAAACATGATGATCACAGTTACAAGTATTGTGCACAAAATAATGTCTTTTGAAGAAGAACATGTAGTTAATTTGGGACATGGTAACAATTGTGGGGTTTAAGCTGGTATAAGAGATCCTTAAGAGCTATGTGTAGGTTCCTGTGCGAAGTATGCAGAAAACTAGAAAATGTTGTCATACCTACAGGGGTGGTTTCATATAGAAATGGATACTTATCTGGTGAAAGAGCTCCTTATTTGGGGTGTTATACTGAAGGAACCTGGCATTTTTGTGGAAGTGTTGAATGAAAGGTCTGCTAAGCTATAGATTTCATGGGTATACATGCTGTGCAGATTTTATAGTATCATAGATTACCGTATACTGCAGTACCATTATTTCAGTCTTTACTTCACAAATGTGCCCAATTTGTCTGTGTGAACTAGACATTCATATTAAAGCTATAAATATATATACCGTACATCTGTTGTGTGTTACAAAGCACTTTATAATGTGTGTTATCAGCACTTCTATCCTGAAATACATGACACCTTAGTTTGAGCTATACAAGCTTTTTCCTTTTTTGAACTGTATTCCAGTCAGGAATAAATGATCACATAAGATAACAATTTCTTCTAGTTGTATGTTCATTACGAATTTTAAATGTTTGGTATCATTTTTTTTTTGCAGGTAAGATACTACAAAATGTGTTTAACTGCACTGTAGAAAAATTTATAGGCCTGTCTATGGCCTGTCTATGGTATCTGGCAGGGGTTCCAGAATAGTAAAACTTGACAAACAAAATAAAAAAAAATCTTTCAGCAGGTCAAACAGTTGAGACATGTAGCTCTTAAAGGAACTGCTGTAAATGTAGTTTGTATGTAGTAATGTATTCAGTATACCAACACCAATAGCATATGTTTGAGGTTTATTAAGGCAAAACATTTTTTTTGTAAAAACAGGATGTTCTAAACACGCCCTCAGTGAACCCCCCTGCGCGCCTTTTGGACCAACCATCTACTGGTTCTCAATATATAAGTATTATAATACTACAAAAAGCAGATACTTATTTAAAACAAACATGTAAAAAAGGCAATATTTAAAGACACTGATGGAAAGTCCTTTTAAAATACTGCAGCAGCGCTTTTTCTTATCCACCTTCAAATGCAGATATAGATTTTCATAAATAGTCTATGAGTAAAATACATATAGCGGTAGGGAAAAAAGTCTTTGTTGTGCTGTGTGTAAAGCTTCCACCCAAAATTCACCACATGCGGCAGAATCTCCCCTTTGGGGATATACTCACCAGACAATCAATAATATCATGCCTTGAGACACCATGAATTTTCCACTTTTCCCCTGTTCCGCTCCTACCATCCACCAGATGTCAGTATAATATTGTCAAGGGCTCCAGATAGACATGTGAAAAAATGGAATGTCCACATAGTGTAAACCCGTTTCACAATTTATCAATAGCCACACATCAACAGCCCCCCCCCCAGTACAAATTGTGCGTACCAGAATAATCATAAAATGAAGCATATAGTAAAGTGCACTGTGCCTGTATTGGTAGATCCGGCCGCCGGAAAAAATCAGAGCGTCTGCCGTGTACAGCGGATGGCCACCTGAATGACTTCCTGTTGGCTGGAACACAGCCCTTGAGGCGCACACGTCACTTCCGTTAGGTCACGACAATGACGCGTTTCGTCATATCCTGACTACAGCACGAGGGGCTTTCACGCTGGAGCCACAGCAGCAGCTCTTTCAGGGCGCTTTGCAGGTGCTATTTTTAGCGCTGTAGCATCAGCAAAGCACCCCAGTGTGAAAGGGGTCTAAGGGATCAGGGGTGGGGCCAAGCCACATTGTGGTGCAGCAAGGAAATGCACAGCCTACATGGTCAGTGGGGGACTCCAGAAGAAGCAGTTTGGGGCTGCTCTGTGCAATACCACTGCACAGAGCAGGCAAGTATAACATGTTTTTTTATTTTAGAATACAAAATAAAATGGTATTATATCTAAAAGCAAACATTTATTATATTGCAGCTTACCAATTCTTAGATATGATGGCTGGGTTAGTTTTCTTTTTTGAGCTTTTCTTTCTTCTCTTTTCATCTGGCGATCTGGCCAGTAAGTCTTTTTTTTTTTTTTTTTTCGAATAAACAAGCTCTCCTTCAGATGTCTTTATCACTGACTGAGGTGTTTACAATGATCAGCTTTTATTTATTTATGTAAAAACTTTATCCCAAAAGGAACAAAACTGCTTGCTGTCACTGATTATAAAGTGTGAGCTGGAGTTTGACATTAATTTGTTAGTGTATTTAAATCTGGGATGGGAATAATACAGTATTAAAAATGTATTTTTTTTGCATCTTTATTCACATTTTTATAGAAAAAATATGAGTATGTTCTAGTTGCGCTATCATTTGTTGAATCAAGCAAAAACTAAACTTGTTAGGTCTCTTGTTATCTATGGGAGTAGTCTTAAAATAAACCTCCACTAGATGGCACTAGTTGGCCACTCTGTACATCCTTCCCCCTGACATAGAAGATGGATAAACCTGCAGCAAACTGTTTCATGTTTGTCCTCCCTATCTTCGCAGCTCATTTGCTATCTAGTAGTCTGAGCAATTTTATAACCCATCATACAAATGGTGTATACAGTGCGAGTGCCAGGAAATCTATATTGCTTGAATTTTATCACTCTGCAAAATAATAATTGATGTTGCCTCAAGCATGTTGTAGATATAGTGTTGCCCCTAAAACAGTTTAGATTGTATTGCAGGAAATGATTGCTCTGTAGATGTATGCTTTGCATGTGTTGTCATTTTTTTTTAAATGATTGCTAAAAATATAGAAAATATTTTTAACCTTAAGCTGCTGTACACATCCATTAAAACGGAAATGATCTGTTTCGTGTGTAGGCAACTTAACACAATTATCCTAGTGTTCAAACCATGGTAACCAGTGTAAGGCTTAGAAATGAACAAGAAAAAAGATACAGGCAATGTGAAGGAATTAAAATGTGTCTGCATTATTACCACATTTTCATAGGAAACATGTAGAAAATGTATATGAAGATGTTGTTAACTGATAATAAAAAAAAAAATTTCTGATATTGTTATAGATATTTACTCCTAATGCAGTATTAAAACCCAAAAGTAAAAATGTATTATATTGCAGCTTATCAGTTCTTAGATGTGATGGCTGCATTAGTTTCCTCTTTTAGTCAGGAAGTAAAAAGTTTCAAACAATCAATATGTCCAGCTGCTTCTGATGACGTCACTATGACGAAACATATTTTTACTTCCTGACTTTATGTAGGTGTGTTTTTAGCTATTTTATTAACAAAAATCTTAGAAATTCACACTATGAGGTTTGCCTCTGTCCTCTTACTCCTTGCATTAGCATACCATTGATGTAAAGATACCATATCAAGGAGAGGAGGAGGAGATACCCATTGCCACAGAGAAAACCTGGAATACTTAACTATGGTGAGTTCTAGCCCCATTGTGAGTTAATTTTGTTAGCCAGTGTGGTTTTGTGTGTGTGTGTGTGTGTGTGTGGGGGGGGGGGGGGATGAGTAGAATCACTTGTTCACCGCCTGTTGTACAATGCAATAGTATAAAAGCACCAGTCACATGATCTTTGAGGACTCTTATATGGAGTTTTGAATTCTCTATTTTTATTTATATGACATGTATATTTTTGAATGGTCACATTTCACTTTGCATTTATGTTTATGTATTTATTTTTTTGCGCTATAGCAGTTTATTATTTATTATTTTATGAATAGGAAAATAGGAAAGATATTTGATCACATATTTGAGCACTCCTGATACTGGGGGAGGTGCATTATAACACAGTTGGGGTACTTACTGTTGAGGGTACTTACACATCTTAAGTCACATACTTTTACCATTAACATGTTTTCAAATGAGGGAGGTGAATTGTAGTCTTCCAGCAGAGGATTTTGCACATTGTTGTTAACGTTAATCACTATTTTCCTAGCAGCACCATTTACACCATTTTACGGATATATGCTCACTTTCTAATGCAGAGACTTGTAATATGCTCCTCCATGGTGCCTTGCATACATTCCTATTCCATCCTATGCCAGTGATTTCATAGTCCATCGGCAGGTAGGGGAGGTCATCAGACAGGTTGGAGTTGTGCAGAAGCACAACCAGGGTGGCTGTTAGAAATCACAGGTGCCCCATACAACATATGTGACAGCCCCCCCCCCAAATAACAAGATGTTAAAATGCCTTGGTCGCAATGGTATGCTTTGCAGCTATGGCAGGAATTATAACCTCACTACTGCCACCTCCTGACACCTGTTTTTTTTTTTTTTACTTTTTTCAGGTGTTGCTGACTATCAAACTCTGCAACCTGTGTTAAAAATGACACAGCTGTGAAGTAAAGCATTGCAGCCATGGCATGTACACAGCCTTGTCCAACTATATGAAAGCTGGATTCTGAAGGGGCGTGACCAAAAAAGGTCTGCCGATCATCTCCCACTCTGGAGTGTTCTTGCGGGGGAGCTATCCCCCTGTCAAAACACAAAAGAAACAGCAGGAAGATCACTGCACTAATACAGTATCTCACACCTCACAGTAAGTACACCCCTCAACAGTTTGTAAATATTTTATTATATCTTTTCATGTGACAACACTGAAGAAATGACACTATCCTACAATGTAAAGTAGTGAGTGTACAGCTTGTATAACAATGTAAATTTTCTGTCCCCTCAAAATAACTTAACACACAGCCATTAATGTGTAAACCACTGGCAGCAAAAGTGACCCCTAAGTGAAAATGTCCAAATTGGGCCCAAAGTGTCAATATTTTGTGTGGCCACCATTATTTTCTAGCACTGCCTTAAACCTCCTAAGCATGGAGTTCACCAGAGCTTGACAGGTTGCCACTGGAGTCCTCTTCCACTCCTCCATGATGACATCAGAGAGCTGGTGGATGTTAGAGACCTTGCGCTCCTCCACCTTCAATTTGAGGATGCCCCACTGATGCTCAATAGGGGTTAGTTCTGGAGACGTGCTTGGTCAGTCCATCACCTTTACCCTCAGCATTTTTAGCAAGGCAGTGGTCGTCTTGGAGGTGTGTTTGAGGTCATTATCATGTTGGAATATTGCCCTGCGGCCCAGTCTCGGAAGGGATTGGGATCATGCTCTGCTTCAGTATGTCATAGTACATGTTGGCATTCATGTTTCCCTCAATATACTGGAACTCTCCAGTGCTGGCAGCACTCATGCAGCCCCAGACCTTGACACTTCCACCACCATGCTTGACTGTAGGTAAAACACACTTGATGGATCTACACCGTGGGAAACATTGTATTTTTATTTTTGATAAAGGAATTGTCAAAAGCTGTGTATGTTTTTGTTTCTTTTTGACACTTTTTTTGGTGAATGAGTAAGGGTACAATGCACCTCTGCTCATTCACATTGGGGGAGGGCAAAACACAAAGGGCTGGCTTGTTAAAGGGGGCTTCCAGATTCCAATAAGCCCCTTGGCCGCAATTTGTCCTGAAAAAAATAAAATAATAAACATAAATAAAAATAAGTATAATCCATCTGGATGTACAAAGTAGTTGTTATGATATGTACAGTTTTACTAACACAAATTGCAACATTGGGCTTAGGGATTAAGATTTGTTTTATCCTTAGGCGCAAAGGGGTTAAGGATGAGGCAGCCAGGTTTCCAGCCCACTACTTACATATAGTTACATAGTTAGCGAAGTTGAAAAAAGACACAAGTCCATCAAGTCCAACCTATGTTTGTGCTTTTACATCCTTACAGCTACTGCTTCTCTTCTAATTTTAGTGACTGGTCAAATGTCTTTTTTAAATTCCCTTTCACGGAAAAGTTTTATCCATATTTAGGGGTCACCAGTATGGTATTTGTACATTGAAAGCATATCTACTCTCAAGCGTCTTTTCTACAGAGAAAATAAGTTCAGTGCTCGTAACCTTGCCTCATCATAACTAAGGTCCTCCAGTCCCTTTATTAGCTTTGTTGCCCTTCTCTGGACTCTCTCCAGTTCCCGCACATCCTTCCTGAGGACTAACAAACAGCTATTCATTGTGCCCTGATTGGGCAAAGCCTTTTACCTGACAAGCGGTCAGGTGCATTGCTTCAGACAATCAGGGCTTAAAATGCACTGTGCAGTGGGCAGTGCATTGTGGGGTGCTCAGCAGGCAAACATTTCGCAGAGTGCCCCGGGTGTTCGCCAAACATGCGAACAGGCAATGTCCAGGATGAACTTATGCTCATTTCCTAACTGCTCGCCCAAGACTAATAGCAATGCATTCTGCAAACATCATAGAAAAAATTACTTTAAAGTGTAGCAAAAGGCAAAACTTTATTTTTCATTTTTGGATAGAGTAATGGAGGGTTAGAACACCTGGCAGTTTTTTGCCAGCTGTGTCACCTTGGGGAGATTTCACCACTATTAGTATTCTGATGTCAACCCAAAATGTGGGAATTTCTTTTCCTTTCACTTTCAGGGATAAGGAGACAGTAAAAATATAGTGAATCTCCCTAATGGGGGCACAGACAGCGATAAAAAGTGACAGGGGTTCTAATCCTTCTGCACTGTGTCCATCCCACTGGATATCACGTCATGAGATAAAATAATGAATGGTTTCATGATATACTGTAAATAACACATATTTCGCTGAAATACTGCATGCCTTATTTAAATAGCATTTTTTTGTGAAATGGCAAAAAAAAAATTGAAAAATTTGCTATTTTACCTCAGGTCTTAAAGAGGAAAATGCCTCATCATGAATGGAGCCCAATGAACTGGGAACTTGCTAGCTCTAAATTTCTACTTGTAGTAAATTGGGCTCCCCATGGCCAGATAAATAAAAAACATAGTTCAGTGTCACGTTGTAACTTTTTTTAGCAATGACTACACAAGGCTTCTGTAGTGTCCTGGTATTAAAAATCATCATTGTAAACATCAGTGCTTCCTATGACAGCCCAAGGCTCGTGATTGGATTCTTGCTTTTATAGATGTTGCATTCTGGTGGTGTCACTTTGAAAAATACGATAAAAATTTGAAGAAATGCCATTAGATTGCAATAGGTTTCTCTGTGATAAAAAAATAAATACTGTGTTGAGATCCTTACAGAAGCTGCCATCCTGTGTTTTTGTTAAGACAAGCCTTTGAGCAGTTCCTTGTATCTCTCAGATACTCCCCACTTACTGTGCGGAGTACATAAATCATAGAGAAAATGAAATCATGTACTAAAGTAGAATAAAGGCAAATTATAATACTAGAGTTTTGAAAGCTAATAAACTATAATTAGTTACCCTAAGATTTTTTTTATTATTGAATGCATAAGGTTGTAAATAGTCATTAAATTTAATGAGCCAACCTGCTTTCAAAGGGGAACGATTTTTAAACCTTAGTTTCAAAGTCCACTCACCTGCTGCAACCACTGCACATTTCTGCTGAATTTTTATTTCCACATATTTTATATTAGAGATATATTGGCAGGAGGATTAGCCTTTATTGCTGAAATGCAATCTTTGATAGGACACACGCAATAGGTAACAGTGTAGAATTAAAGAAGGACAGATATATAATATATCATAGGTTTTCCCATAAGTTCCTGTATTGATTCCATCTAATCTAAAAAAAGTAAATTAGCACACCAACAACATATTTATTTCCAATGCCTATATACGTATCAAAAAAGAAAAATAGGCAGAGATCAAGATAAACATAGTGGGGTTGATTTACTAAAGGCAAATCCATTTTGCACTACAAGTGCACTAAGATCACTGTAGATCTGAGGGGGACATACAAGGAAAATAAAAAACAACATTTTTGCTTCCACATGATTGGATGATAGAAATCAACAGAGCTTTCCCTCATTTCAGATCTTCCCCTCAGATCTACACCAACTGCGTTTCCAAGTGCACTTGTAGTGCAAACTGGATTTGCCTTTAGTAAATCAACCCCAATATATCCTTATTCATCAGTGGCACATAAAAACTTTGCCATATAATCATATCAAGTTAAAAGCATAATATGCAATTATAACAAGTAAATATATACTGTATACAGATAAGCATATAGGTACTAAGCCGTCTATGTATAGGGTAAATAGTCACACAGTCTGTGCACATAGTTATATACCAAATATGTAATACAATTTTAAGTTGGTCTAAGAAAAAAATAAGTTCATTGGTCCAAAAATCTCAGGGCTCCTACTAGCCCCTTTCCTAAAGAAGACCTCTTAATATTTCATATTCCCTTTTTCAAGCAGGGCCTTGTACTATTTACAAGATCCCCTTTGACCCATATGGAAGACCTGCTGCCAGTTGTGTGCTTCCCACAGCTACAAAATCCCCTCATGACAATACCATGAAATCTGAAATAACCATACACTGCGCCCTTAAGAAAAAAGTAAGAAGGTACCCTGAAACTTGGCATATAGGGCTAGAGATAAGCAAATCTGAAAGAAACCCTGTGGGAAGTCCATAAACTTGGTTGAACTAGATGGACTTTTTTCAACCAGACTAACTATGCAACTATATGTAACTCCAAACATAGTGCCAAATCCTTCGGAAGTCTATGGGAAGCAAAAGGACATTTTTTTTTGGCTCTTTTCAAGGCAAATTTGCAAGCCAATGTTAAAAATAAAAACATGGTCAGCTCAGAGGAGGCCTTTCGAGGCAGCTTAATGGAACATGGAAATACATAAATTATTCAAATAAAATGCTTGGGGGATGCCTTAAAGCTACATGTGAAATTACAGGATAGTACACTATATGAGGCTTGGCTGTTCCCCCCTACAAGATGCCCACCCAATGTTGAAATGCCTCCTTCCCCTATACAACAAAAAGATGTTCAGTAATAATCTTAAAATTAACATAATAATAACAACAACAGAAAAGAAACACAGATAATATAAAATGTGGCGTGTTCTAACATTAGTGGTCAGTGTAGAAGCCACCCCATGCGTTAGTGGTTGTTGCAAAATGATCCCTTTTGTTTAGTGCTCAATGTAGTTGGGAGATAAATCAGCTCAATGCTCAAGGAACACATTGAAACCACAGGACAGACCCTAGGGTTCCACTAAACCCTGGTTGAGAATGGCTGATATAGACCATGGGGCTTGATGATTACTTTTTTTTAGAATGCATTGAAATGATAATAGAACAAATGTTTGAAGACTATATGAAAACATGTTTTATGGCATAAAAATGTATTTTAAATTCATCAGAGTAAATGTGTTTACCCCATAAGGTCTTTGTGTTAAATTACTTAAAGCCTTCAAATTAATTTAAAGTATGCCTTTATAATAAGGCAATGTTGGCGTTGTGTTCCAAAAATTAATGTATTTGTAAATAATAGACAATAAAACTTGTACATTATGTACGTTAATAGGATTCATACTATTCACTGAAATCTATTATTTATAACTCAGCATATATCTGTCAGATGATGTCAGCAGGTTTCTAGAAAAGCGTGCATGTTTGTGTTATGTTCTTTTACGAGGTGAAATGAGGAGAAAGGCTAAAAGGATACATTCAGCAAAAATAAGTAGAAGCAGAAAGAATGATTATGCCCATGTTAAAGAAAATGAAATAAAAAGAAAGCAGAAGCAAAAGAGAGCAGTTTCATCATGACTTACCTTTACTAAAGGTTAAAAAGCAAACCTTGGCCAGGTTTTTGTATCAATTTTGCAGCATGATACAATCATATAAACGTAATCAGGCATCGACCTGAACCATAACTTTTCTCAGCAAAGAACAGTACTGATAGCAGGACATTGAAGACAAAATCTTACTGCGCTTTTATTGTATAAGAAGGAAGAGAATTTGGAGGAAACCAACCCATAGGCAGACTAATAATCATAAATCAGGTAGAATTATTGTTTTAGTTAAAAGTAATCTACAGTATATTTTTTATTTATATAAATGCATGGGCATTAGATCAGCTTAAAGTGATCCTGGAGCTGCAAGACTCTAAAGCACATATGGTTGTTTGCCTTATTGAACATCTGAGAGCCCTGTAGGCTGGGGAGCTCTTATACATACGCAGAGACTTCAGTTCTATATGTGGTGCTAACCCTGCTCTTTCCTAATTCCAGCATCTCATTATTGGTCAGTGAGGCCGTTCATCAGAAAGAAAGACAAGTAGTGAGGTGCAGGAGGGTATACACTGAATCAGTTTAACGCTAATAATACCACTATATATGTAGGCTGTGCTTAGAAGTGTTTGTGTTTTTTCCATTCCTCTCTTTATCTTAATTTTTATAATCCAATTTACAGAAAACAATACATTCTCCATTTTGCTTTTGTTTTAATCATAGCAATTTTTGTGCATGCATGCTGAGTGCACTGCTTGGTGTACAGAAATCTGCTGTCTATTAATGTACTGTATATATGAAATAAAGTGATGCAAATATTACACAAAACTTTTATGGAAAATGTGAGAGCAACTGTGCTATATTTATGTGACATAATAAAGTGAACATATTGTAAAAACTAACTTTTAGGGCTCGTATACACCAGTGCTCACTACTGCATTGCAGTGGTGTGAACTGAGCTGACTGTAAACAAGGAAAGTTCCATTGTCTTCTGTTGGAAATGTACTGGGAAGAGCTGCCCAGTGCAGTCTCCATGCACCTGGGGAGACCAGGCTCTTAATAGCTTTGTTACATGTTACATGTAAAAGAAGACAAATACTTACCAACCACTGCTCCGATGCTGTGAAATCATACGCCTACATGCTTTGAACTGGTAATGGGCAGGCTGAATGTTCCAAGTTGATCTATCTATAGCCACTAGTGATAATTACTTTTGCTGTCTTCTGCTATGCAGGAGGGATATTCTCTGCAATTGCTCTGCAGGAGGAATTCCCTTGTCAACGCTGTCTGTATTGACGGGGGAATCGTGCAAATTTCTTTCCTGCAACTCATGGTTGCAGGAAAGAAATTTGCTCTGTGTATGGCCTGCCTAAGTCCACTGGGAAAGAGACACTTAGGAGAGTGGGGGTGAACCACAGAGCTCACTGATTCCTCCTTTTGATCAATCAATATAGGATGATAATATAAAATAAGAAGGAGGAACCATTAAGAACTGTGGGGACCCATGAGATAAATACTTCTACAATGGTCAGTCAGTGGACTTTGGGGAATTATTTTATCTGTGCTTGTTGCATAAATGTATTGTAACATGTGATCCAGACATTATCTTAGCTATAGTAATAAAGACAAACAAAATATACAATATTTCAAGTTGCCATCTATCAACTCAACAAAGTTGATTGTTTGACAGACAGAGTAATCAAAGAGTTTGGGCTTGTTTATACCTGCCTCAAGGATGGATGGAAGGAATGGATTAGAGGGGGCATGATTGTTAAGAAAAAAGCAGTTGAGATACATTTTACCAATCCTCTGAACTGCAAATGTGGGGTTGTACACATAGCTGAAAAACTTTTTACAGCAAAAATGAGTACTTCCGCTGAGTGCAACCTAGACAAGTGAATGGGGCCACTCTTCAACCTTCCTATAACTAGTGGTATGGAATTTTCAAGGTTAAAACAGGATGTGAGGAGGCAACAAACACCTCTGAAAACCAGTGTACCTCAGATCACTTGTCAGAGGGCTGCCAAAAGCTCCTGCTAGTGTAAACTTAACCTAACTATAACTTGCAGTTTACTAACCAGGTGCAAAGTTAGAAGCAATAATGCAAAGCAGGTTCAGAAAGGCATAAAATCATGCATACAATGCATAATAATGAAAGATGCACACATACATAAGAAATCTGCACAAACATGGACTCTTCATAGTAATGTCTCTGTGACTCCATCAAAGCAACATGTAGCCGCATAGAATAGACAGAACAACAAAACTTTATAACAACAGATTCGTGATCAAAATCACTATGTCAATAAAATGATACAGAGTACAGACACTTGCAATTATCCTCATAAACAGCAATCTTCTCAGTGAAGTCTAGGGTAGCTCTGCTAATACAGCTAAACAGCTGTAGGCATTCAATAGCCAAGGAGAAAAGGCCACCTCGCTGAAACTACAGTACTCTGGCAACAATTGAGAAGGGGCTTTCCACAGTAGCTGGGCATTTCTGCCAAGCTACCCACACACCAATTCTGACAGTGGAGGGCCTTTCATCTGGCTGCAGATTACTCGCCCAGTTACCATTGCCTCATCAGGTCTGGTCTCTCTGAGCTGCTTATGGAGGGAAGATGAGGAATTTGTACTATCTGGGCATGTCCAGGAACTCTAGGAGTTAAGGGATATGGAGTAAAATTGGCCTGTGCAAGTGAGATTGGTAACTCAATAGGCACTCTGCTACAAATGTTACCTTGACTTTGGAAGCCATTCCTGGGACTAGGGAATCTGATATCCCTGTTAAAACGTGTCTTATCTTGGAACTTCTATTTCTGATCTGTAGCTCTTGTATACAGCTTGTCCTGCATTTTAATTTCTATTCTTTGTTGCCTACACTGACTTTCTGCTTTGTTCACTGACAATGCTTGTCTGTTTCCTGTCCTGACGACTAGGCTGAGCTTGATTAAAGCCTAGCACACACCATTAGCTGGGTTGAGCAAAAAAAAATGACAGCTCCAGTCAGGGCCATTGTACTCACAGTCCGATGTTAGTACAGTGATCTCCCCTGCTGAGCTATTGTGTTCTGACAGGGAGACAGCCCCCTCACCAGAACACTCCAGTCAGCACTCTTAGCCATTTGCTGAAAGCGCTGATTGGGAGGCAGTCGGCTCCTGATTTTACAGCATGTATGTCTGACAGAAGCTGGCCCTGCTGCCATACACAGGGACATGCGGCCTGTGTGTACTAGGCTTAAGACTCTGCTTCACAATCTGGGAAAGTAAACTGCTGCTTTATTCTAATTAAAGTATATATAAACTTGGTCACTAAAATCTTATACAAGCCTTAACATGTTAATGAAATTAAAAATGTATTTAGGATTTATTTTAAATTTGCAGCTTTGATTAAAAAAAATGCATTGCCATCATACTAGAAATGTTATTTATGCACTGGGATGGCTAACCTGATAAACAGCTGAAAACTGTGTTTTATGGAAAAAACATAGCAATTGTTACGATGCACAGTACACAGAGCAAAGTAAATGTCATTCAGTTAGGGTTTACATCTACTTTAACCATTTTGTAGCACATCCAGTGATCTCCTGGGTATTGTGATATGATGCATTTTTGTATGACATGTTGAAGAAAAGTCATTAAAGACAATTCGATTGAAGAAGATTGAGATGTGCTGGCAATCTGGTCTTATATATTCTTATCTTAGCCAAATTCACCTACAGTGACCTATGGATTTTTTTTTCTGTAGTCCTTTATTTAGAAATATACCCCACATGCTGAAAATATCATATGAGCAAAGTAGCTTGCAAGTTTGATATAATAAATAAATATAAAATAAAAATTCACATTTAAAGCAAACGTTATAGGTATATTTAATTTACTATTTGAAATATGGAGTTAGCTAATTGGTACAACATTGACCATTACAAAAAAAGAATAATACTACTATAATACTTGAAGTTTTGCTTTTTGTGATGCAGAGAATAGGACAGAGAGAAAAGAGAAAGAAGAAATGGAAAACAAAACAAAGGAACAAAATATAAAAAGAGAAGGGAAAAAAAGGGGGGGGGGGGGTTTACTCTGAAGGCTATGACACTGGATTACAGTTTATCTGCTAAGGAGTTCCCTATATACTAAAGTTACTTTAAAAATAACAATATCCAGGTACCGCAATCTAAAATGTAAATGTTACTTATCAATGGGAAACCTGAGCCTGGCACAATAAATACACTGCCTTGGTGAAAATTAACTTTACATCCGACACCCCTTCACATCAGAGGTTCCCAGATCACATCAGAGGTACCCATCGCATCAGACTCTCCACTCAAATCAAAGGTCAGAGGTCTCCCATCACATCAGAGTGCTTCCGTAATGTCAGAGTCAGTCTTTCATATCAGAGGCCCCCATCATTTCACAGGGCTCCCATTACATGGGCCCCCAATCATATTAGAGTTCTAGCAGAAAATAGCCCCCAATCTTACAGTCCCCCATCACAGAGCCCCCAGTCACTCAGCCCCCCATTCACACAGTCCCCTCTTTGCATCAAAGTCCTGCCTTTTCCCTTCAGCTGTGCAGAAGATGGTAGGAGGTGGAGGAGATCTGGATGAGGTGGGCTTTAGTCTCCTAAATGCCAGGGCAGCCCTGCATGCCTCCTGCCCTGGACCAGAGTCATTGTCATGGTACAGATGAGCCAATTGCCATCAGCATAGCAATTAAAGACCCCATGCATTCTTTCTGGCTCTAGACGCTGATCCAGGACAAACTGTGCCCCGTGCATGAGGCACCCCAGATGAACCCAGACGGCACCCTGATTGAGAAACACTGCTTTTGTAGATACCACTATGTTCTATAATAACATGGGGGTTTATTTACTAAAGGCAAATCCACTTTGCACTACAAGTGCACTGCACTTGAAAGTGCACTTGTAAGTGCAGTCGCTGTAGATCACTCTAGATCTGAGGGGAATCTCTGAAATGAGGGAAAGCTCTGCTGATTTTATCATCCAATCATGTACAAGCAAAAATGCTGTTTTTTATTTTCCTTGCATGTCCCCCTCAGATCTACAGTGACTGCACTTCCAAGTGCACTTGCAGTGCACTTGTAGTGCAAAGTGGATTTGCCTTTAGTGAATAAACCCCATGGTCTCTAAAGTGCATAAAATAGGCTTAAGAGAGCTGTTCCTTCTGTGTTCTTATAAATTTGGAAACTTGCACTGACCAAGAACCTACAAGCTGGGTCACCTTGCAGTTTAATGCAGCATGAATAATGGCATTTGTTGTGTAACATTCTAGCCCCATTCAGCCCAAAAGCAGCTGCACCACGTATGCCCCCACAGTGGAGGCTCCACTCCATTTATTACCTTAGGCCCCTTTCACACTGGGGTGGTGGGTGCATCGGCAGTAAAGCGGTGCTATTTTTAGCAGTGCTTTACCGTCAATTTTGTGGTGCTATTCGGCCGATAGCAGGGCATTTTTTTACCCACCCGCTAGCGGCCGAGAAAACCAGCCAAGAAAGGGTTAAAACCACCTGCAAAGCGTTGCTGCAGCAGTGCTTTGCCAGTGGTATAGTCGTGCTGCCCATTGATTTCAATGGGCAGGAGCGTTGGAAAAACAGTATACACACCAATCCTTTACCGCTCCAAAGATGCGGCTAGCAGGACTTTTTTTAGCGTCCTGCCAGCACATTCCTCCAGTGTGAAAGCCCTCGGGCTTTCACATTGAAGAGACAGGAGAGGCTCTTTCTGGGCGCTTTGCATTCACTATTTTTAGCCTGCAAAGCGTCCCTGTGTGAAAGGGGTCTTAGTTATGAATGATCAAAAGATCTAATTTAGCAAAGTTTCATTTTATAGCTGTTAGTGACTTGTGATTCAAACATTGCTCCTCTATATAAGCCCTCTGATGTCTGTGTTCATTGCTGACACAATAGATTTTCTTAACTGCTAGCTTCCTGTTTTCTTTGCTTTTCCCCAGAAAGTAACTTATAATGGTCCCTTTCATTTTACATTGTTTTCCTTGAATGTAACATCATCAGCTGAACATTAGGCTTACTTCTCTAAACCTGCCTGTCCAGTCACTCAATCGGATTTTCCATTGTGTTTAGTAAATCATTATTTAATTTGCTTTAGTGTAGAGAACAAAGCAAGACAGTGCAGATGGAACATAAGCCATCATTATCGCTCAGACACAATTGTTGCTCAATTTCTTCAGAACATTTATTTCTACATTGTGTTTGAAGATTGCTAGACAGTTACAATAAATGGGCAGTTAAATCACGTTTTTCTCTACATGCAAGAAAGATGCATCTGTTACGGTTGTATGCACATGTCCCCTTTTTCCCATGTACATTCTTTAACAGATGGTATGTACTACGTTATAGTAAATATCCATATTTTGACATAATATTTAGGGGAATTAAAAAAAAAAATTTAAGATTTGACACATTTGTGTTTACGGGTCCCTATTCATAAGATATTGATAATGATTATAAACACATCCTGTAAAAATTGACAGTATTGACCAGCATCATCCCTGTATCAACAAGTCATTTTCATGATTTTCAACTCTCTCCGATCTCTCTGACCTACAGAGGGAATGGTAGGGTGATATACCGGAACTGGATGAGGAGGACCGGACTGATATTTGGGGTGCACCCTTCAGTCAGCTGGTCTTTGTTCTATCAGAGACAGGATGGTTCAATTTAAAATCCTTCACAGGCCTCACTTCACTCCCCATAAAATTTCACAAATTACGAATGTCTCTATCGCCTACTGTTGGAGATACGGTCACCTGGATGGAGATTTCTTTCACACTTTGTGGACCTGTCCATTTATTTTGCAGTTTTGGCTTACCACGTTGAACATCAACAGCAAGGTCAACAAATCAATTAAAAAATATAAAAATATAATTAAATAAATAAATTAACAGGATTGGGGAAGATTCAGAATGTCACAGGGCACGAAAGGCCTTAGCAGTTGCTCTGTGACATGACAAACAATCAAATGTCAGGCTACTGGAGTCAGATCAGTTAGAAATAATTTTTGGATGTGTTACCATTTTGCACTTTTATAGGGCTAAGCAAAACTAGTAATCTCAGCATCATTATGGTAACACAAATGAATAAAAAACACACACCACTGATTATACATTACGATCTGTCTCAAAAATGTCTACTCCACTGACTTACATTGTAGGTGTCAATGATAATGATTTGCCATTATATGCCATTATTGTGCTATTAGAGAAAATTGAGTAGAGCAGCAAGGTCTGGCAATTTTTGTTGTACCACATCCAATAGTGAAAAAAACTAGGAAAAGAGGGTTCCCCTAATGGTGGATTTTGGAGGCTCGTGCACCAATAAGTATAACAAAATACAAAATTTATTAATTAAATAAAATCATATCATGAAAGAATTGAACAACATAATAGATATAGTACAAAAGGTTGATCATCCATACGTAATATAGTTAGCCATGACATATATACAAAAATGCATATATGTGACTCCAAGCTCAAAGAGTTTCCACAATTATGTAGTATTCAATATAGGCTTCAGATAATGTGCAGCCACAGATTTTTTTAAGGCCTCAAAGAGAAGGTCCTCCTGGTGTGCACGAGAAAGGCACTGAGGCAAAATGTTAGCGCCCAACCTTAAGAAGAAAAAAAGAGTAGTAAAGTATAATGAAAGTAATAATGATGAACTAATAAAGTGTAGAAAATGTTGGGATAATAATTTATACTGATGCTTAAAAAATGAGGTAAATGAATGTGAAATTGTGTCTATAATCATAATATGCAAGTAATGTCATTATAGGTCCTGAGAAAAAAAATAAAATCTGTGGCTGCATAGAACCCATTATCTAAAGCCTATATTGAATACTACATAATTGTGGAAACTCTTGGAGCTCGGGGAGTGTCACATACATGCTTTTTTTGACCTACCGCACCTGTTTTTAATCAACGGTACATCATTTGTACATAACATTAGTTGTTGATATGTAAGTATATTGTTATAGATAATAACACTCTTTTTCTGTAAATTTGTTCACCATCCTAATGTTCTGTTGTTTATATTTGATTAGTACTGTACTCCATACTGTATACCTCCTCCTGAAGAAGGAGACTTCCAGCTCTCCGAAACGCATAGGGCAATATATGTCATGGCTAACTATATTACGTATGGATACTCAACCTTTTGTACTGTATGTATTATGTTGTTCAATTCTTTCATGATATGATTTTATTTAATTAATACATTTTGTATTTCGCTATACTTATTCGTATACGTGCCTCCAAAGTCCACCATTAGGGGAACCCCCTTTTCCTAATTATTGTGCTATTACTGCCAGCAACTGTGCAATGTCACATTTGGTTGCAAACAGGGTTTGTACCGGGGCAGTTGCTTCACCCTACGATTATTAGAATTGTAAGTGCATTTTCCCATTTTTATTCCAAATGTTACTTCTATTCAATCTTTCAATACACTATATGGTATGGTTTAAAGTAGTTGAAATTGACAGTGTTTATATTTACTTTTTACACTTTTTTGGTGAATGAGTAGGGGTACTACCCCAGACTCATTCACATGGGGATAGGGCTGAATCTGTGACCCTCTTGTTAAAGGGAGCTTCCAGATTATGAAAACCCCGTCATCCGCAGACCCCTATAACCACCGGCCAGGGTTTTAGGGAAGAGGCCTTCGTCCCCAACAACATAGGAACAAGGTTTTTCCCCTGCCCCAAAGCCCCCCCTATGCTGAGGGCATTTGGCCTTGTATAGTTCAGGAGGTCACCCCCCCCCCCGTTTCCTAGCCTGCCGGGCTGCATGCTGGGATACAGAACTGGTATGGATTTTGGGTGGTTCCTACACCGTTTTTTAAGTTTGGCGTTTCCCTTAAAGTCCATACCAGGCCCTTCTCTGGTATGCATGGGGGGGGGGGGGGGACCCTACGCCATTCTCTTTATCTATTTTTCATTGCAAAGAATTGCATTCTTTTTTTTTACATTCAGCTGTCAGTAGGGGAACCCACTGACAGCTGATGAGTCATCAGTTGTTAAGGACTTCCTGGCCCACTTCTTAACAACCAGCTATTCTTCACACAGAATTTGAATCAGTTGATCAATTTTCGACTGATGTGAATTCAGATCGCTCTGAAAATGTTGTAATTCGTTATAAAATAAAGAAACTAGATGAAACTAAACACATTTTTCTGTTCTGCACATGTCTAAACACTTTTTAGTGCACAAACAAAATAATCATATTGGTCAAAGCCAAAGTAGTAACAAAGTAACACTCATCTGAAGTCACATCAAGTTACAAGGTAAAGTCGCAATGGAAATGACAGGATTTTTAAGTTGCACAAGTGGTATGGAATGGAATGGACTTGTTTTATAGTTCAGAATTTTTATAATTACTGTGTGGGAACTATGATACAGATATTTTGTGGCATTTTGTTTGTAATGTATTTTCTTTTTTTTTTCCAAATCACGTTTATTGAGTGAGTACAAGAAAATGACAATGAATAAACAGAAGAATACAAGTAACAGATGTGATGCAAATCGATACAATCAATATCTCATTGTCCATACAGAAGGTAAAAAGGACCCAGAGGGTCTTATCATTTTAAACATTCAACTTCTATGATCAGCCATATGTTAAGCGGGGGAAGTAAAGGAGAGGGGGGCACAAAGAGGTAACCAACAGGTGCGGTGCAGACATCATAATGAGCAAATGATCTACAACCGTTATATATGAGCAGGTGAGTACCTGCGTCTGTTAGAAAAAAGAGAACAAAAGGAAAAAAGAACAAGGAACATGCCAGAATTCAAATAACTTAGACCTTTGCTAATTAGAGAATGGGACTTGGTTTCTGCAAGGGAAAGGAAGGGGATCATATCGGGCGTAATTGCTCAATCGCTAAATGTGTTTGTGCTAATGATCCGGATAGAAAGCCTGACCACTGGCCCATGTGGCCAAGGGGATGGGAGGTTTGGGGCTATATGTTTAGAATTTGACTTGTTTTGACAGACCGGGGAGGTGAGCCTAATGGTCTCTCGGTGAAAGATAGTGTTTGAGTCTTCGGGGTAGGCGTTTTTATGTGTGTTTGTCCTTCGGGATGTGAAATGATTAGAAAAAGACTGTAAGATGGGGGAGCAGGGTCAGAAGAAGCTGTGTGGGAATAGAAACTGGCAAGAGTGTCTTCTGCTTATGGCAGGAAGGACTTACATTCTTCAGAGAATCTGAAGTGATGCCAGCATGCCCATATCTTCCAGTAGTTAGAAGGGGTATCCTTTGCCTGGTGAATCAGGTCTTCCATCTCTGCTATTCTATTTACACGTTTGATCCAATCGGCTGTTGTTGGGGGTGCGTTGGACTTCCAGAGTGTTGGAATGCACAATTTTGCTGCGTTGAGTAGATGTAAGGCTAGGGAGCGGTGGTATGATCTCATCAGGATGGAGGAGTGGTGTAAGAGCATTTGTGTCGGGGAGAAGTCTATTTGAGTGGTGGAAATTTTTACAATTAGACGGTGGATTTCTTTCCTGAACGGTTGGATGAGGGGGCAGGACCACCATATATGTAACATGGTGCCTTCCTCCTCTAAACATCTCCAGCATGTGGAAGGTATGGACAGGGAGATTCTGTGTAGTTTCGATGGTGTTTTATACCATTTGGAGAATATTTTGAACCCGTTTTCTTGAGCCGACACATTGATCGATCCTTTGTGAATGCATGTATATATGTTTTCCCAATCTTTCTCAGATAGATTTAGTGCTAGTTCTCTTTCCCAACTACGAGAAGCTATATTAGATTTAGGGTTATGGTCATGAAAGAGGAGGGAATATATGTTTGAGATCGTGTGTCTTTTGGGTTCTGTTTTGGCACAAATGGTTTCAAAAGGCGTGAGTTGCCTGGAATAGTCTGGGCAATTTCTGGGGGTCTATAGAAAGTGTCGGATATGGAAGAACGCCCATCTAGGTAAGGGTCGATCCAACTCTCGTGTAGGTAGGGTAATTAGGGGAGTAAGCGTCCCGTTCGTAAAAAAGTGTTGTGCTTGGATCTCCATATATGGCCATTGATCTGTGAGAAACCTCTCCGTTAGACCAGGTGGGAAATCAGGATTGTGTCGAAGCGAGGTCAGCGGGCTATGTAGAGAGGAGATGTGGTGTGAGATGCATGTCTTCCGGAAGGACTTTAGCGTGCAGTTGATTAGTGGGTTTTGCTTGCATATCTTTGGGGTGTGTTTAGGGTCAATCCATGGTAGGTAACGCACTGTTATTGGGGAAATCTCATTTTCAAGATGTGTCCAGGCCTTGGTGTGTGTGTGCACATTCCAGTCCACTATTCTGGCCATTTGACATGCCAGATGATATTTGTAAATGTCTGGAAGTCCAATACCTCCTCTAAGCTTGGATAGGGTCAGCCTATCGAAGCTGAGCCTGGGATGATTGGAGCCCCAAAGAAAGTGATTACATATGCTACGGTAGGATCTGAAGAAGGCATTGGGTATTTGGATTGGGACCGTTTGTAGTGCATATAATATTCTCGGGAGGATGTTCATTTTAATTATTGATGCCCTTCCGAACCAGGAGAACATTCCGGATGACCATGTTTTAAGATCTTTTTGGATAGTGGTTAAGAGGGGGAGATAGTTTTGGGCGTATAGATCTATGAGGTTGGAGGTGAGTTTGATTCCTAAATATGTGATTGCATGTCGATTCCATCGGAACGGAAAGTTTGTTTGGCATTGGTCCAAAATATCTTTCTGCAAAGTGATGTTTAGCGCTTCAGACTTATTAAAGTTTATTTGTAAGTTTGAGAGTGTTTTTAAGGTGGCAAAGTCATTAAGCAAATTTGGAAGTGTTATATGAGGCTCTGCAGGATATCGTCTGCAAAGGCTGAAATCTTATAGGTCGTGTTAGCTATAGTCACTCCTTTTATGTATGAGTTCGATCTTAGTCGCTGGAGGAGGGGTTCTAGGGTCAGTACAAAAATGAGGGGGGATAGCGGGCATCCCTGATGGGTCCCGTTCGACATGGAGAAGGCGTCTGACAGTTGTCCGTTAACCCTAATGCGTGCCGTAGGGGAATCATATAATGCCTTAATGAAGTGCATCATACGGTCTTGTATGCCAATTTTCTTGAGAACTGCAAACATGAAGTCCCAGGCCACCCTGTTGAGCACCTTCTCCGCGTCCAACGAGAGAAAGAATCCCTGTTGACCTGTAGTGGACAGCCAATTGTGAATGTTGATAGCTTTTATGGTGTTGTCTCTTGCCTCTCTCCTGGGTATAAAGCCTACCTGGTCCAACGAAATCAGTTTGGGCATTAAAGGCAAGAGACGGTTTGCTAAGATCTTCGCGTACAGTTTCAAGTCCACATTTAAAAGGGATATGGGCCGGTAATTAGAGACTTGGGTTTCGTCTTTGTTGGGTTTGGGAATTACCGCTATATGAGCAGTTAGCAGGTCTCGTGGTAGCGGATTATCGGAGGTTAGGGAATTGTAAGCAGAGAGGAAGTTGGGTTTTAGTGAGTCTATGAAAGTTTTGTAGTAGCTTGTAGTGAATCCGTCCGGGCCCGGACTTTTCCCCGGTTTCGATTGTTTGAGGACCGTGTCTAATTCAGCACTCGTGATGGGTAAATCAAGGTTACAAGCTTCTGCTTTGGATATAGGGGACGGGCTGAATTTGTCTAGGAATTCCTCAATAATTTGATGTCGTTGGGGATCGATCGTTCGCGAGTCTGTACGGTGTAGATTATAGAGGGTCGTATAGTATTGGACGAATTGGTTGGCGATTTGAGTGTTCGTAACTAGTTTGTGACCGTGTGCGTCTGTCAATGAATGGATAGTTTTGGAAGCCTTCTGTTTATGAAGAGCTCTGGCCAGAAGTTTTCCAGACTTGTTACCAAATTCCTAGAATGTTTTACATGACAAAATGTAGTTTCTCCTGATTTGTTTATTTAACACCTCCAAGAGATCTTGTCGAGCTTGAATTAGTTCAGGGTAGGTGGTCTTTGCTTGTGAGCTTTTGTGCGCCCTTTCTAATCGTTGGATGCGCTCGGTGAGCTGCTTGATGTATGCAGTCTTTTCTTTGTGTCTTTTGGCCAAGATCGCAATAAATTAACCGTGTATCGTACTCTTGTGGGCTTCCCATATTATCATGGGAGATACTTCAGGGGAAGTGTTTTCTTGAAAGAATAATTTCAATCGTTTGTGGATGTTGTGTACCACTTCAGGGTCTGAGAGGAGAGAGGGGTCCAATCGCCAGATAGAGGATCTGGGGGCTTTGTATGTTAGTTGCAGTGTCATGGAAACGAGATGTACATTGGGTCAATGGAGGCGGCAGTGAGAAGGGGGAGGTCTCTTTGAGATAAGAATAGGTAGTCCAGTCTGGAGTGCTTATTATGAGGATTAGAGAAAAACGTGTAATCCTTGGTATTTGGGTAGAGTGTGCACCAGGTATCATGCAGGGTTAGATCTTGTAAGGATTTTTTTATGGACCTCAATGCTCTGTGAGGTATAGAGGAGGTACCAGTTGAGGAATCTTGCATCGGGTTGAGGGTTACATTGAAGTCCCCACCAAGGACTAAAAGCCCTTCCTGAAAGGTAGACAGCGACTGGAGTGTGGATTTAAGGAATGCCACTTGGCCTGTATTGGGGGCATAGATGTTTGCCAGTGTGATACGTTTATTTAGTAGGTACCTTTAACAAAGATAAATCTGGCGTCTCTGTCTAGCAGGGTATCTACAATTTGAAATTCACAATGTTTTGATATTAGGATAGATACGCCTTTCGTTTTCGCGGCGTGGTTAGTGGCATGTAGGACTGTCGGAAATCTAGAATTAGCCAGTTTGGGTATGGAGCCGGTTTTAAAGTGCGTCTCCTGGAGGAAGACTATGTCAGCTTTGTGTCTGTGTAGGGATAGCATGACTTGCAATCTTTTTTCAGGTATGTTGAGACCTCTTGTGTTAAGGAGACTATTTTGAGGGAGTTGGAGCTTTGGGGTCGAGAACGTAGCGCCATTATGTCTATGTCGATTGGGCAGTGTGGGGAGAGCGGTCGGTCAGTCAGAGGTTCGAATAGGTTTGGGGGGTAGCTTGGTACTAGAAGTAAGGCCGCGAGGGCCAGTAGGATAAGTCCCTGGTGTCTGGCTTCTATCTGAAGGGGAAAAGGCGGTACAGATAGGGTTCTATCTAGCTAGGAGGTTTAGCTGAAGAAGAGAGTTATGCAGGCTGAATGTCACATTGAGATAGTTGTTTTGAGTATAGGTTATTGGAAGCATTCAGTGAGTCTGCTGGTCTGTCTAGCCGGGGCAACAATGTGGAACTTGCAGATGAGCCTCAAGGATGGGCCTATGGTAAGTCTTTGATACCAGGTAGGAGGAGGGGGACAGGGATTCCAGTGAGTACGAAAGGGGAGCTCAGCTGGCACATGGGGCTCTAATTATTGATCTCTTCGTGCCCTCCTTGTGTGTGGAGCCTTGGAGGGACTAGATCCATGTTCCTGGGCGCTCGGTGCGCGGTATGCCCTGGGATCTGAGGGTGAGCGCCATCTTCTAGAACGTTGAGATTGAAATTCCATGGGCTCACTGTGAGGTTGGTGATTTCTTGTCAGCGGCGGACGGAATTCCGCATACCAATAAGGTACTTCAGTAAGCGGGATCTCTAGTGTGTCACAAAAGTGACGTAAGTCTTCTGGGACTCTGAGTAGTGCTGTTCTGCCTCGAGCTGTGGCGGATAGGGAGAACGGAAATCTCCACCTGTAAGGAATCCCCTTCGCCCTAAGGATATCCAGCAGGGGGCGCAACTCCCTCCGCCATTGGAGAGTGATAGTGGTTAGGTCTTGAAAGACTTGGATGGCAACTCCGTTATGTGTTAGTGGGGCAGAGGCTGAGCCTTCCGTAAAATTTCTTCTTTGAGCTGGTAGTCAATTATGCAACAGACTACATCCCGAGGAGGATCAGATTCTTTGCCTCTAGGGCGTAGGGCACAGTGTATGCGTTCCATACCTATCTGAGTGGATTGAGGCCTTTCCAGCAGTTGATTGAATAGGTCGGAGACTTTCGCCTGGAGGTGCTCAGCATCGATCGATTCTGGGATTCCTCTCAGGCGAAGATTATGCCTTCTGCCGCAATTGTCGACATCCTCTAGGTGACGATTCTGTTCGCGGAGTTGGAGTGTATGGGTGTCCATAGTCTGACAGGCTCTGCGCAAGATGGAGGAGTGTGTTGCAGTTGTTTTTTCCACATCTTGTACTCTCCCTGTAATGGCTTGGATATCAATCCTGAGCTCTGAAATGGCCGATGAGAGGGCTGCGGTTAGAGTCTCCTTGATATCAGCTGCCACTGACCGGAGATCCTGCAGGCTGGACTGTGATTGCGGGGTCAATACTATGTCATCCCCTGAGGTGAGCCGCTGGCTCGTTCCTGATTGCTGCTGTGAGGAATGCTGCGGGCCTCGTGAGGACGCCATGTTCCCTGTGTGGGCTCGTAACATCTCCAGGATGTTCTGACTGAGTCGGGCGGCCTCGTCCCTCGGGGAGCGAGAGCGGGATGTGGAGGAGTTGCAGGATGATGTCCCCATACTATCCGCTCGTTCTTAATGGTATGGGGCCTCGGTGTAATCAGATCTTCCTCTCCGGCGGCGGGAGCTGAGAGACTACGCTGCCATCTTCAGCCGAGGTCAGGCCACGCCCTCATGTATTTTCATTTCATGTCAAAATATATTTCACAGCTGTGCAATATATATATATATATATATATATATATATATATATATATAAGCCGCCTCGTACAGCACGACTTCAGCGCGGCTTGCAAACAACTTCTGTAATAGAAGTCAATGCAAGTAGCCCTGAAGTCGCCCCCAAGTAGTGCAGGAACTTTTTTATAGGTTAGAGCGACCTGAGTCTCTCCGATTAGAACAGTTCCATTGCACTGCATGGAGCGTGACTTGTAAGCCGGCTAAGTCGTCTGACAGGTCGCCTTATGCCGCGTACACACGATCAAACAATCGGGTGGAAAAGTCCGGCAAACTGAAGTCCGCTGGACAATCCCCCCGTGTGTAGCCTCCGGCATACTTTTTTAACCCGAAAGTACGGCGGACTTAGAAAGTAATTTTGCACTCCAATCTTCCTGCCGGACTCACATCTCGGCGGACAATCCGGCCTTGTGTATGCCAGTCCGCCGTACTTTTGAAATGAACGGACTTTTCCCGCCCGGAGAAAAGTCCGCTCATTTCAAGCCGGTCTCCGGGTAGGCGGGGCCCACGAAGGAGACATCGCTGGCCCCACCAACTGGTATGGACTAGGGTTGTCGGGAAGAGGCCCTTGTCCTCATCAACATGGAGACAAGGTGCTTTGGGGTGGGGGGGCCGCACCATGTTGAGGGCACGCGGCCTGGTACGGCTCAGGAGGGGGGGCGCTCGCACGCCCCCCCTTTCCTGGCCGGCCGGGTAGCGTGCTCGGACAAGGGTTTTTTTCCGGCGTTGGGGTTCCCCTTTAAGTCCATACCAGGTGGCGGAGCCAGCGACATCTCCTTCCCGGGCCCTGCCTACCTGGAGACGCGCTCGAAATGAGCGGACTTTCCTCCGCGTGCGTGGGCGAGTCCGTTCATTTCAAAAGTAGGGCGGATAGTACGGCGGACTTAGTACACCGTATTAGTCCGCTGAAAAAGTGCCGTGTGTGGGCAAGTGGCCCGTTCGGAAAGTCCAACGGACAGTCTGGCGGGAAGTCCGCCAGACTAAGTCCATCGGATAGTCGGCTACGTGTGTACGCGGCATAAGTGTGAACCGGGACTAAAAGCTATGCTGGTAATTGTTGAAAATTGACTACACCTGATCCCACCTGATGTACCGACAGCCTATTTTTATTTCTTGATGCCCTAACATGCCAAGACAGGATAAATATCCCCAACTTTTGTGCACTTCAAATAAAGTTTGTTAAAAAAAGAGAGCTGTTTGTACTGCCAGCTCACTGTAACCAGATTGGACAGCTGCCAGACAGTAAACCACTGCGGTTTAGCTGTGTGGAAGCAGTCCTTTTATGGACTCTAGACTGACAATGCTGCTCTCCAACAGTGACTGCTTTACTACTGCATCCAGAAAGCAGACACCATAATACAGGAGGTGTGTACTGGCTAGATCAGCAGGTGAAATAAAAGAAGAAAAAGCTTAAAAAGAAAACTAGTGCAGCCACCACATCTAAGGATTGTTAAATTGCAGTATATTATCTTTTTGTTTTTGGATTTAACCCCCCCTAGCGGTAATCCCGAGTCTGGCTCGGGTTGGGATTTTACTAACAGGAGCGGTAACCCCAAGCCAGACTCGGGATCGCATCACTGGATGCAGGGGAGGACACAGGGAGAGTTACTTACCTTGTCCCCTGGATCCAGCGATGTCCTCCGCGCTGTGTGATCAAGCTGTCCTCCGCTCGATTCACAGTGCCGAATGCCGCCGAGCTCCGTTCCCTGCGACGTTACGGCGCACGGGAGCGGAGAACGGCGGCAAATTCAAAAAAGTAAAAACAGATACAGATTACAGATTACAGTGCTGTATTAAAAATTACACCCCCCTTTGTCCCTAGTGGTCTGTGCAGTGCCCTGCATGCACTTTTATATTATAAATACAGTTTTTTCTGCCTGATATTTGGAGATTGTCCATAGCAACCAAAACGTGTCCCTTTTTCAGTGTTTTAGGATTTGATTACTTTATTGAATAATTTTTATTATTCTTTATTATATTATAAACTTTATCATACCCGGGATGTCTGCTAGACTCTGGTTTGAACAGATTTAAGAGAGTTATTCCTAAGAATTACAAGACTACAAAATAAAACGCCAAATTCCCATGCAAAATAATTGTACCGCTTTCAGCACCTAAAACCGGACTGAATCATACCGCCAGGGAGGCTCCAATATCATTAAACCCACATCATTTAAAGTTGTCAGTAGAGATTTGTTTTCTATATTCTTCAAAAAAAAAACAGGTTGATCCTTCTGTTCTCTGTCCCTCCCTCCTTGTCTGTGTCCCCACTGGAGCCTGAAACCATGTGAAGACATCTACTGAGTATGTTCCAGTTTCGGTTCCCTTCTAAACTGTTCTAAGCTGTTCATTTCCACCTTTTTCTTATCTGTGCAACCCACATGACTATAGAATCACACATGTGGACGTATATCTGGATAAATGACAGCCCACTCCATCCCTCCTCCTCTCCCAGGGGTGGTATATTACATGTTTATTGATGGAGGCGTCGTCTCCCTATAATTCTAAGCACATACAAACAATAGACACAGGCTGGAGGGTCTGTGATTGGCAAATCCTCCTCTTAGACAGCCCACACCATGTTTTTGCACAAAATAATAAAGATTTGCCCTCAAATGCAGTTTTTGTATGATGATTTAAAACATGTATTTGATAATAATGATGTATGTTTCCTATGTATTCCTATTAACATGTGACCAGCAGCAGAGAATTAGAACTTTCTCCTGTGGATGTTTCCCTACAGACAGGCTGGGAAAGACATGGGTCATGTGACTGCTGTATATCCATTAGGAAAAAAGGTACTTGGATGTCTTTTTTTTTTTTTTTTTTTAGTAAATACATACAATGCTATCATCCATATACATAAGGAGAAGGGATAATGTAAATGAAACAGTGTGTGTTTGGTATCATTTTAATACAGTTTTACCTGGAACAGAGAAAGATAAGGTTTTCTGCCAGACAGGGTTGTGCTGTTTGGCAGACCTGTGCAAATCTCAAAATTGGATGGACAAAATCATTTGGCAGATATCACAGTTCCTAAGTATGTATTTCTTCTGTGTATTTAGCTGTTTGCCTGGTGAGCTTTAACCATCCTTATCTCCAGTGTTAATTTCATCATCATTCTCATCAACAGCATATTTCCAGTGACAAAAATGAAAGAAAAGTGCCCCACATTTTTGTCAATTGATGAAAACTATGACGGAGATCAATTCCATTTTCGTCAATAAACAAAAGCAAAATTAAAATGAAAGAAAGTAGCATTTACCCCCACTGACTTTTGTTTTCCTTGGAGCTCCACCTGTAGAGCCTGTGAGTGCTTCCACTCCCAGCAATCAAGGTAGTGAATAGTGACGTAGTGTGCTTAGCACTGTGCAGCATTACAGGCCTCCTCAGACCACCATCCAAAGCACTGTGCATTACAGGCCTCCTCAGACCACCATCCAAAGCACTGTGCATTACAGGCCTCCTCTCAGACCACCATCCAGAGCATTGTGCAGCATCACATGCCTCCTCAGACCACTGTCCAGAGCACTGTGCATTACAGGCCTCCTCAGACCACTGTCCAGAGCACTGTGCATTACAGGCCCCCTCAGACCACTGTCCAGAGCACTATGCAGCATTACAGGCCTCCTCAGACCACCATGCAGAGTACTGTGCATTACAGGCCTCCCCTCAGACCTCCGTCCAGAGCACTGTGTAGCATTACAGGCTTCTGCAGACCACCGTCTAGAACACTGTGTATTACAGACCTCCCCTCAGACTGCTTTGCAGAGCACTGTGCATTACAGCCATCCCCTCAGACCACCGCCCAGAGCCCTGTGGAGCAATACAGACCACTGTGTGCTTTACAGTCCTCCTCAGACCACTGTACATAGCACTCTGCAGCATTACAGGTAGGGTTGCCACCTGTCCAGGATTCACCCGGACAGTCCGAGTTTCATGTGGACTGAAACCCTGACACATTATTCAGATTGGGCTGTGGCTCCTCAAATAACCAAGATAGTTATAAGGATGACAGGTCTTCCTTATGAAAAGATATGGGGTAAAAAAGACCCTAAATCTCCTCTTAACCTTATAAAAGCAAAAGATCAAAAAAAAAAATGTTGTTGATCCTTCGCTTTCAATTTTCTTTTCGAACCTGGGCTAGGGTTGCCATCTGTCCAGGATTCACCCAGACAGTCTGGATTTTGAATCATGTGTCTGGGGTAGGCGGGCTGTGGCTCCCCAAGTAACCAAGATAGTCACACACAAATCTGTTGCTGTCCCGAAGCTGTGCGCGGCTGTCTGGGGGCAGGTTCGGCATCACTAAGGAGCAGGGCGATGATGTCAGCAAGAGCAATATGGACACGCCCACATTTTTCTGAGGCACGTTATGCGCACTGCTTTATTACTCTCCCAGGGGCACCCAAAGGTGTCCCAGACCGCTAAAGTGTTCGGGTTTGGGTTGAAGAAAAGATGGCAACCCTAATTACAGGCCTCCTCAGACCACCATCCAGAGCACTGTGTGTATTTAAGGGCCTCCCTTCAGACCACCATCCAGATCACTGTGTAGCATTGCAGGCCTCCTCAAATCACTGTCCAGAGCACTCTGCAGCATTGCAGGCCTCCTCAGACCACTGTTGAGAGTATCTGTGTAGTTTTTTCAAACCTTAATATCATAAATAATAACATTATATTACATTTCTAAAATCCAGGAGTATATAATGAGTTTGGAAATTCTGGAGAAATGCATAATGCATTACAATTTAGCTAAATCCAATCGATTTTTGTTGACTAAAATGATTTTAGTTGACTAAAATATACTGGAGATTGTAGTCAACTAAAATATAGGACATTTTAGTTGACAAAAATGTACTGCAGATTTTAGTCGACTAAAATGCGACTAAACTAAAATGCCATTTTAATCAAACGACTAAAACTAAATCGAAATTTAAATGCCAAAATTAACACTGCTTCTCTCATTCGGATAAAATGTAATAATGAGGAGTTTTACAATCTGTATTTATCGCTGCATATCTTTTGCCTCAGCAAAAAGCTTTACAACCTGGAGCATCCATTGCAGTTCGGATATGAACAATTAGATAACATTTAAACCAGCCAATTTTCTAACTGAGTTTCTTATTTATTTTAATGATGTTTAGTTGGAGAAAACATGGGAGCAAGTACACAGCATTATGTAACAATAAGATAACAATTTATCAAATAAAATTGCAATGCATGATAAGCAGAGTCTTTAAATAGGGAAACATAATTTCATTTTCTATATTGATGTTTAAATAGAGAACATTGGGCAGCAAGTTCACAGCAATATCCATCATTATATTACATTACAATGAACGTATGTTCATATAGCCATACATGGATCAAAAGTCGGCTGATTCAGCAGGGACCAGCTGTATTTTGATTCATGTATGGGTGCAGAGGTTGTACAAGAAGTTGATACACTGAACAACTTCTTTACAACAGCCCTGTCAGATTTTCCCTGCTCGATCAGCACTGCACTGTTATCAGTGTATTCTGATGGTGGGGGGATTCACCTCAAAATACGTGGATGGGGGAATCCAAATCTAGAGACTTTAAATTGGCCAGGTACAGTTGTGTGTAGCAACAGGGGCTGATGCTTAGCCCAATTCTATTAGCCCATTCACATTTTGGTATCCTGGTTTGTTGCATTAACCTCCCTGGCAGTATGATTAGGTCAGATTTTTGCGGCTCAAAGCAGTACATTGTTTTGCATAGGAATTTGGCGTTTTATATTGTAGGACTGTAATTCTTAGGAATAACTCACTTGAATCTGTCTAAACAAGAGTCTAGTAGATGGGGTGGACTGACCATTGGGCCACTCGGGCACTGCCCGAGGGCCCTGTGCCACTAGGGGTCCCCATCAGGGTTGCCAACCTCAGTAAAACCAGGGAAAGTATGTAAAAATCTGTGTTTTTTTTACATCTGTCTCTGAAATGTCCCTTACCAACAACCTTTTGGTCTAAAAATCCTTAGGTTATAGCTACCCCACCTCTCCAGTACCTTCTCAGCCAATAGAAACATGTATGTGTATACTGTGCGATTGTATACTGTGTGTGTGTGTTTGTGTATGCTGTGTAGCCCAATAATGTCTGATTGCCTGGGGGCCCCATAATCTCCTATTGCCCGGGGGCCCCATGAGTTGTCAGTTCGCTCCTGCTTGTAGACATCCCGGATATGACAAAGTTTGAAACACGAAATCATAAATTATAATATAATAAATAAATATAAATAATTATTAAAAATAATAATATAATAATGATAAAATGTATTCAATAATGTAATCAAATCAAAAACACAGAAATTTGCTCAGTTGCAGAATTGTCGCTGTCGTCACTTTTAGTGTCTGATGACAAATTTCCCCACAAATCACTATCGCTCAATTCGGCAAGTGATTCTTATTTACTATAGCTGTTTCCTAGCTGGTCAAAAAACGCTTTTGATGTAAAGGGATGCTTTTTGGATGCCATGGATATTCTCATGTTTCCAGGCAGAAAGAACAGTATATATAATATAAAAGTGTATGCAGGGCACTGGACAAAGCACTAGGGACAAAAGGAATGTGAAATGGTTTGATACATAATGTAATCTGTAAGATTACAGTGTACTGTATGCTTTTTGCACTTTGCTGCATTTGCTGCTGAGCTCTGCCGCCATGCGTCCTGACGTTTGCAGGGAACGGAGCCCGCCACACAGTACATCGGATGGAGGACACAGCGTGTGGACACAGCAGGAGGACATTGCAGGATCCTGGGGACAAGTTGAGTAACTTTGCCTGAATCCTGAGTGTGGCTAGGGGTTAACTTATTTGGTAGTGAAAAGCCACATTTGGGAATACCGCCAGGAAGGTTAATGCATATTAACATGATGCACTAACACACAAAACATGTGTTATAGTAATGAGTGCATTACCACAATACATTGCAGTGCAAAAGATTATTTTGGCCCTGAATAATAGTCTTTGTGGAGCTAACTGATTTCCTGAGCTATATGAACTTGCTTTGTCACTGTGTATGGTCACCATAAAAAACATGTACAGGCAGCTGGAGAGCTGGTACACATGACTCTAACACAAAACTGTGGCTCAGCCATCCATTTTTACCAACAACCCTTCCCCCCTCCCCGACTGCCCATCTGAAGGGCCTATTATGTGAGCTACTGTATTTATTATGCCTAGCTCCAGGTGTTTGTTTTCTATATGTTTATGTATTTACAGACCTTTTCGGGTCCAAACTAATATTGAGCAGAATTAATTTCTCCCCTCCACAACAATCCCAATTTCCCATGTGGTCCCTTGAGAAAATGAATTGCCCAACCCTGCTAATTACTGCAATTGTAGGCAGTTGCAGGCTGCATATTACTCCAGGCTGTAGGTGGGATTGCACCACTTCTTCAGGGGGATAGGAGTCCAATAACAGGAGCTGTCTCCCCTTGTGGACTCCAGCAGCCATTTTGAGAAGAATGGTTGTCCAATTGGATGCTGAAATCCTGAAAGTTCTTCAATGGACATCTTGATGGGGGATCTAATAAACTGGGTGCCCCTTATGATATGGGCATGCCCCTGGAGTGTGAGTGGGGATAGGAACAGAGCTAGGGTCAGAATTAATAGAGCAGGGATAGGTCAGGGTTTTCTTGCTGCGTATACTATATGCCAGACCCTAGGACAGGATACTGGGCATTCCCATACAGGAAGGAGCTGCGTCATCACTACATGGTACAAAATGACCACTCCTCCAGTGGAAGCACTTGGAATAGGTACTTGTAGATATTTGCAATAGCTGGACAGTACAAGCTGAGCTGTATTTTGTTACAGCTGTTCTAGTCCTTCTCTCTCATCAATGTAATACTAATACTGTTTGTACAAACTAATACAAGATAAATACTTTTGCCTGTGTAAACTGTGCGGTATTTTCCCCCTGAGTTCGATACATTCTCCTAGGCCCTGCCTACACAATGGTTACCAACTGCACAATACATTTTCACTGGAAATGTGGCAATACATAATAACAATGATGACCTCGCCTCCATTGTTCCCCTTCTTCTGCTTCACCAATGTAGGTCAAGGTTTGCATATACAAAGCAGATAGCTAACTAACTTGACTCTTTCAGATTTCATAATCCTATGTTATTGAATGCTTGTTACATAAATGCCATGCAATGTAGGAAAGAGCACAGCATTGACCTGTGAAGGCTGCTGACCTAGAACAAAAAAAAAAGTTTAAAAAGGTCAATAATAATAATAGCGTAACAGATAGGATATAATATGTAGAAGCTGAACAGTATATATATAATATAGGCAGCCCAATATTCATACCGTGATTAGCAAGTGTTATAATTAATTATAACAAGCATGCAAATAACTTTATTTACTAGAATACTTGTGAAGTGGAAATTAGAGCTGAATGAGTAGAATAAGTAATTGATGCAAGCATAATGAACAAATATAGACAGATTAAGCTATTAGATGAAATTAAATGAGAGAAATGGGGTTAATTTGGTGTTCAGTATTTATAGGATTTATATTTTTCAACTAACCAGTTTTTGGTGGTAAATCTTTAGTGTACTTTAGCTTATTTCTTGTAATTGTGATGGGATTTCCAGCCCTGTGTTCCTCTAAATACCAAATTTAAACTTTGTTTGACTTGTGAATAAACTAAGCCACTGAGAGACCATAGCCCCTCTAATGTAATATAACACTTCGGATAATGTCACTTTTACAAGGCTATTTTCTCTCAGAAGTTTGCTTCAAGAATCCCAAGTGAGAGAAAAAAGTAAGCAAATGCTATCAGCGGGGCATCCAAAATGTAAAAGAAAATGGGGAATAAGCTTCTGTCAAAACAAGTTAAAGCTGCGATCCATTCCATGCACAACAAGGTCAGTGAGGTAAATATTCAATCTCACTTAGTGCCATTTGCATATGGCATAGTGCAAAGATTACTCGGAGGCTGTACGGCAAGTAAAAAAAATGTAAAAGGAAGTAGGAATGGTGAAATAAATAAAAATGATGCTCTTATTTAGGAAATTCGAAACTGGAACTGAGAATATCAAAATGAACCAGTCACTGTGAGTTACCATGGTATTGATCAAAACTGCATTCTCAATGCCACTATGTTCCAGAGTATGGGAATCATTTTTATTTATTTACTTATTTTATAAGAGCTTGTTTCTTTGAGATATGCATTTGATGGTTTTGGTTGGCGAGGGAGATAATCTGTGAATGAAATGGACATACGTCAACAGCGTGGCCACGATCTTCCAAACCACTATTCAAATGTCCTTGGCCATGCTGGGTTTACTTCATCCCTGCCTCTGTTTATTTTTCAAACTTTCCACTTGGACTGACCAAGGGATGAAGTCAAACAGTACTGGACCTGAATAATAATGATTTTTAGGTACAGCCTTGCCTTAATACCCCATGGTTTTAACCTCCCTGGCGATATGATTAGTTCTGATTTTAGGTGCTGAAAGTGGTACAATTATTTTGCATGGAAATTTGGCGTTTTATATTGTAGGCCTGCAATTCTTAGGAATAACTCTCTTAAATCTGTTCAAACCAGAGTCTAGCAGACATCCCGGGTATGATAACATTTATAATATAATAAATAATGATAATAAATAATAATAAAAATTATTCAATAATGTAATCAAATCCCAAAAAAATTGCTCATTTGCAGAATTGTCGCTGTCATTAGATTTAGTGTTTGATGACGGATCTCCCCACAAATTGTTATCGCCCAATTCTGCAAGTGATTATAATTTATTATCGCTGTTTTCTAGCTGGTCTAAAATCACTTTTGACATAAGGGGAAAGTTTTTACTTTTTTGAATTTGAATTTGGCGCCGATCTCCGCTCCAGTGCGTCGTAACGTCGCAAGGAACGGAGCTCGGCGGCGCCCGGGCACTGTGTGAATTGAGCGGAGGACAGCTCGATCACACAGTGTGGAGGACATCGCTGGATCCAGGGGACAAGGTAAGTAACTTCTCCCTGTATCCTCCCTGTATCCAGCGATGCAATCCCGAGTCTGGCTCGGGGTTACTGCTCGTGGTACTGAAATCCCAGCCCGAGCCAGATTCGGGATCACCACTAGGGAGGTTAAACATATTGTAAACATTTTATTACTTGATTGCATTGGTTTAAGCAGCATCTCTATTATGACATAGAGGCTGATTTACTAAAAACATTCTGAATCTTTACTCAATAAATTGTAGTTACGTTCACTTTAAATAATGAACCATGTGCAAATAAAACACAAAACAAATTTTCTTGTCATATGACTGGAAAATCAAAGTGAATCAAAGTTTATTAAATGAAGATTCTTCTTTTGTAAATCAGCTGTATCATGTGCTAGGTGGGACTTCGAAGGAGGTTGGGGAAAGTAGACATTCTCATTTTAGTAAATAATGTTTTAGCGTATTTACATGAGTGTCATATGGCCTCATGCCCACAGGGCGTTTTTCCTGCAGCTTTTAGGAGTGTCAAGCATTTTTTTTTTACAGCTTAAAAACGTCCTTCCATGTTATTCTATGTGTCCATGCACACATAGGCGTTTTCAATCTGTAAAAAAAAAACCGAGGGCCAGCACGTTAAGAAGACCAGCGTTACAGCTGTAAAAATGCGCATTTACAGTGTTAAGTCGCGTCAAGCATTCATATGCTGTAGTTATGTAATTTAGGGGGGTAAAATAGAAAAGAGCTGTGTTCTTTAAAAAAATGCAGCTAAATGCTAACGCGGCTAAACACAGTTAAACGCACATTAATACCAATGCAAAACGCTTCTAAAAGTGTATTTTTTAAGCCACTAGAGTCTTACAGACATAACCCTAACATTTTCAACCTAAAAAAATTGTTGAAAATACCCTATTAGATTAGGGCCTGGAACCCAAAAAAAATAATAATATAAAAGTCAGCCAAATCAATCGTATATGTACGTGACACATGTATGTAAACATATAATTGGGAGAAAGGCATGGGGGAATAAAGATGGGACAAGCATTTTATGAGAATTGGTGGTACAAAATAACCAACTGTGATGAAACATAGCACACATCAAGGTCCTGCTTGGATCATTGGTCTGCGTCTCAAGGTGGCACCATAGCGTGGATCATTTGGGAAAGGAATCTCCAAAGAGTGATTTTGAGTACATAGATGGTGACTCTTGTCCAGAAATTGGCATACAGTTTAATCTTGGCAATGTTTTAAAAAATTTGGAAGAATGCAGCAAATTTGCTGAATGGTAGACATGTGCGATTAGTTTCGTACGAATCGCAAATTCGTACGAATTTCCCTAAATTGGTACGTTCGGGAGGATCCGAAATACGAATTGCCATGCGCCCGAATTTTCTACGCAATACGAACTTTTGTTTACGAATTTCGGATCAGTTGTCGTCGCATCGACGACTCAGTCATTTTGCTTATTATGAGGGGCTCCCACCATCCTTGTGCTATGCTGACTTCCTCCTGGGGCTGTACCTCTGCTGTGCTCATTATGAGGGGTTTCCGCCATTCCTGTGCTGACATACTGAGCACAGCAGGGGTACAGCCCCAGGAGGAAGTCAGCACAGCACAGGGATGGTGGGAGCCCCTCATAATGAGCACATGGCTGCCATGCACAGCTGCTCCAGTTTTTATCCCCCACACTGTACGGGGTCACCGGGGATGTGCGGCGTCACTGGAAATAGTTTGGTGTTACCAAGCATGTGCTCTCCGCACATCCCCAGGTGACCCCAAACAGTGTGGGGTGATTGATCAGGCGAAAACTGGACCAGCGATGCATGGCAGACAATCCGCTTCTCTCTTGTATTTTCTAATCTTAATGGAACAAACTGAAGAGAAGCTGATTGGTTGCCATGGGCAACTGCTCCAGATTCTGTTTGCTCCAAGTTTGATCAATTTCCCTAAATGTCTTTTTATCTGTTCTAGCAGTCATATGTGTAAATGAGAAGAATGGTGGGGGCACATCAGGGCACATTGAGGCACATCAGGGCACATTGGAGCACATCAGGGCACATTGAGGCACATCAGGGCACATTGGAGCACATCAGGGCACATTGGGGCACATCAGGGCATATTGGAGCACATTGGGGCACATCAGGGCATATTGGAGCACATTGGGGCACATCAGGGCATATTGGAGCACATTGGGACACATTGGGGAATATCAGGGCACATTGGGGCACATCAGGGGATATTGGAGCACATTGGGGCACATCGGGGCACATCGGGCACATCAGGGCATATTGGAGCACATTGGGACACATTGGGGAGCATCAGGGCACATTGGGGCACATCAGGGCATATTGGAGCACATCGGGGCACATCAGGGCACATCGGGGCATATCAGGGCATATTGGAGCACATTGGGACACATTGGGGAACATCAGGGCACATTGGGGAACATCAGGGCACAGCGTTTACCAGCCAGCATGCAGAGTAGCGCAGGAAGCGTGTGTAATAAGTTCTCTCTCCGCTCCTCCCTGGTGGCACCTCCTCTCTTCTCGTCCATCCCAGATGATGTCACAAGCAAATAGGGGTAGATGAGAAGCGAAGGGAGGGATTGTGTGGAGGAGGGACAGGGACCAACTACTAAGACCAAATGGCCATCTCTGCTGCAGACAGTCAGTTCAAGGAGTGAGGGAGGGGTACCCCAGCTTTGGCAAATTGATTTTCAAAAATGCTAACTGCTCCATTAGCTGGGGGGATAACTGGGATCTTTGGGGTGACAGGATGTTTCCCGTCACAGAAAACACCCGCTCACTCTGGACACTTGTCGGAGGGCAGGACAGTAGCTCCTTGGCAATATCTGCGAGGGCAGGCCACTCCTCGCTCTTCCCCTGCCAAAAAAACATTGGATCTGTGGTGGGGTGCACTGGTGGGGCTGACAAATAGGACATGACAACCTCCTTTGCTGATATGGGTTTCTTGGGGTGCACTATGCTGGAGGTTCCCATTAGGGTGTCAAGTGCCTCAGCCAAGACAGAAGATGCTCCGCTGGCAGGAGCTCTGCTCACTTCACTAGATGTAGATGATGCATAGGAGAGGGGGTCTTCAATATCTTCTTCCTCCTCTTCCTCTTCTCTCAGACTTACCATCTGCCTTTCCCTCTGACACACCCTGTCGATTAGTCTGTCCCACCATGTTGTCAGAGCACTACACTGCACAGCCATTTTGCCCTTGATGCGAGGGTCACACATGGCAGCCAGCATCAGTTCTGGGCAAGAGGCGGTCAACTCCTGTGTGCGCCTGCCCAACTCCATCAGTAATGTGTTTAGCAGAGCCAACACATCAGGTTGAGGGCCACCACCAGGCAAAGGTTCCTCAGCCCACTTGAACCGCTCCAATTTGCTCTGAAGGTGGTTGAAGAGTGGCAGCACATGACCAATGCTGGCATCCTCGTGGCGTAGGTGTTCTGTGACAGAGAGGAAAGGTTTGAGGACTGCCACAATCTGCCCGATTATGGCCCAGTCCTCCCTGCCTAAAGGTCTCTCTATGCCAATGTTATGATCACAGGCCATGGCATGGAGAGCCTTCTGCTGCTCAAGGATGCGTTCCAGCATTGCTAGGGTTGAATTCCACCTAGTCCCCACGTCCTGTTTTAGGCAGTGTTCTTGAAGGCCTGCCTTCCTCTGTTCCACCCTGAGGAGGTGGCTGTCCCTCACACTCCGATGGAAGTGGCCAGCCATCTTCCGACAAGAGTCCACCACTTTGGACAGCCTTCCATCGCTGCCAGAAATGGTCTCCACCAACCAAAAACTGTCAGTTACCACCTGGTGGAGAAGGTGGGCTGAGCAACGCACACCCACAAAGCTGCCATCCTTTACAGCCTTGACCATGTTGCTGCCTCCATCAGTGATGACATAGCCAATCCGGTAGTTGCTGTCTGCCTGTCCAAACCACTGCAACAACATTTTCTGCAGGGCTTGCAGGATGTTTCGCGCTGTGTGCTTTTCATCAAGCACCTCAGCGTGCAGGAGGAAGGAACGGTACCCATGTTTGTCAACTACTGACGAGGATCCAGATGTTTGAACTATATCATGGGACGCCTTGGCCTGCCACCAATGTGCCGTCAGGGATAGGAAGGCATGCTGGGCACTACACGCACTCCACAGGTCAGTGGTCAGGTGCACTGCCTGTCCACCTGCCCTTCCAATCTCCTCCTTGAGCACCCCAACACAAGACCTGTATAAGGCTGGCACCACAGTTTGGCTGAAGGTCTTACATGATGGCACACGGTACTGTGGTGCAACAGCCTGCATCAATTGCTTGAAGGGCTCACCTTCCACCATGTTGAAAGGTGCTCCTCCAACTGCAATGAGCTGGCCAATCAGGCGTGTTATTTTATGCACCTGCGCCCGAGACATACCCTTACTCTGAAAGCCACCAAAATCTTCCAGGGTGGCCTGGCTGGTATGGATTGGATGCAGGATGGTAACAGCATTTTTTTCTGCCTTATACTGGCTGGGGGTGCTGGCACTCATGGTGGCTGTGTTGGTGCCACTATTGGTTCCCCTTTTGGTGTTTGGAGGAGTGGCCATGATACTTTTCTCCCCTAACAGCACTGCATGGTGGTGCACACGCATGTGCTGGTTCATGCCACTGTTACTGAGATGCCCTATGTCTCGGCCCCGGCTGACCTCCCTGCCACAGTGATTGCATTTGGCCTTCTGACCGACACCAATTCTTTAAAAATGCTGCCAAATGCTGGAACGGCAGCCACCACCTCGGACACTGCCTGATGGAATACCTTCCACTGCAGTGGTCACACTCTCTTTCTGAGGTTCGGCAGAAGCGGGAGGAAGAGACCTGAACATCCCAGGTATATTGGGTGCTGTGATGTTTTGAGGTCTAATGGTTGCATTGGCCCATTCTGATGCTGGAGGCTTAGAAAGCACTTGGGCAGGGGTCTTTTCAGGAGAAAAAAGTAGTGGGGACTGAGGGGAGATACTTTCTGGGCTGTCGGTGGTGCCAACATGGGTAGAGGGCTGGAAATTAAATTTGTCTACAACAATGTCAGGAAAGCCTGCTTCCACCTCTTTCACATTGCCAAGGGAACAGTGATCATTAGAAGCAGTAAACTCTGTCTCTTTGCTGACCACTGCCAAGCTCCCTGTAGTGATGATGGTGATGGCACTGGCAGCAGTGGTGGTGGTGACATCATCATGCCTCGGCCTCCTGACATGTTTCCTGCTGCATGACCAGGATCTCCAGATTTGGCTGCACAAATGTATGTGAACTGGGAACCCCTTTGGCCTGCCCTCTTCCATAAATGTTACCAATGGGCAGCATGTTACCAGCAGCAGTGGCAGAGGTGGTAGCGCCACTTTTGCTATGAATTGTGCTGCTGGTTCTAGGAGGTAAATCCTGGAACAGCTGGCGACATGCAAATGTCTGCTGTTTGCCAGGCTCTTTACCACCAGCAGTCTTCACTCCCAGTCGCCTCAGCTTTATGGGAGGTGAGCTGAGCTCAGAGGGCGCAGAGACAGAACGTCCCACCTGCTGCTCATGTACACGGCTCATAGCTCTCCCTCTCCCAGCAGCACTCTTACTGCTTTTTTGGCCTTGTTTGCTGCTCATTTTTCCTTTAAAAGTTAGAAAAATGTAGACAAAAAAAAATATTATTTTGATTGCAGCAAACTAACACCAAAATCACCAAATGTACAAAAAAAAAAATTATACAAACAGAAAATAACAAAATATTAACTAAATGAAACAAGAAATGAAAAAAAAAAGATCTCTCAAAACCAACCAAAAAACGAATAAAACCAGAAACTAAACACAGAGATGATACACTTGCAAACTACAACTGATATAAACTAAAATGAACAATGAAAAACGAAGGATTGCAAAGATATTCGCTCAGATGCACAGACAAATAATTGTGTGATCTGCTCCACTACACTAACTAACCCACAAAGGGAAGTCACATGATCGGGCCTGCCCTGTAGGCCTCAGCAGCAGAAGAAAACCTCTGATTGGTCAACCAAGTCACGTGTTGTTTCCGTAGTAACGCAATTTGGACATATGGTCATATTGAGGTATATATTTTTTCCTTTAAATTCATCGTAAAGAACGTTCGTACAAGTTAATGAACCTAACGACAATTCGTATTTCGTACGAATTGAAATAGAATTTCGGATACGAAATACGAAGTACGAATTAATTCTTACACGAACCGGAACGGAACAAAACAAATTTATTGACGGCGCCCATGTCTACTGAATGGTGGGCGGCGCTGTTGAGTGACAGGGTCCACAAGGATTGATACTAGCAGCACAGAGACACTCCTAAGCAAAGAAAAAAGAAAACATTTAATGGGAGTTTGATATGATAAACTGAGATGGAAAGTTGTTGCAAAAAGAGGGAGAAAAAGGCATACATGCAAAGGCTAAATTAATCATATGCATATGTGGCTATTGTCTTATTAGTATAAACTTTATATGCAGTTTATTTGGCTCTGGCTTTTTAAAGCATGTAAGTAATTTATCCGGTATATAGAGCAACCAAACAGACTAATGCTGGAATATGTAGCAAAAAAGCTAATCTAATAAAGTTTGAAGAAAGGAGAGATAAAATCATATGAAAACGATTTCAATCTACTTACTTTCAAGTGTTCAATAGTATGCACTTTTCCCTACAACAGCAACAAGTGGTCTGGCTGTGTAGCAAATACTGAGTAGTAAGTTGTAGAGTTTATAGGGGTGGAGATCTCAAGTTAACACCCTCACAGGATGGTGTGGACCAATCATGGAGTAGGGTGTGTGTCAGCTCTTTGGAGGACTCGTCCTGGTCTTGACGAGTTCAATCCAAAACAGCGATGGATTATCTTTCCTCTCCAGGTCCAAGATTCAACGATGATGTCCAGCACAGCACATCCTGTCTCCACCGAAGACACCGCAGGAATCCCGGCAGCCTGAGAGGTCTCTTAGCTGAGGACAGGGTCACGTGACGGGTGCTTCCCCAGTGACGTGCAGGTGACCCCGCCCCCTCTGATGTAACGGAAACCTGCGTTACATCAGAGGGGGGCGGGTTCACTTTATGGGGCACAGTGGCTGAATTTGATGGGGCACAATGGCTGCATTTGATGGGCACAGTGGGCTGCAATTGATGTTTTTTTTTCCAGTATTTTTCTGCATTTTTCCCATTTTGTTTGTGCCTCCCCCAAAAAATTGTCAGCACCAGGCGCCACTGGTGTATACTGTATGATGTGCCCACTGCTGCTTAACAGAAGTCACTCTAACAATCTTATGCCTGTGAAAAATCCACCCCCAGCTGCGGTGGATTTTTCCACCAGCTGTCTGCTACACCAAGCACCAAGGGACAAAGGTGTATGTAAAGGGACACTGATGGATGGTGACACTGGAGGCTCTGCAATAGATTGGCACTCTGGGGGCTCTGCTGCAGGGTGACACTCTGGGGGGCTCTGCTGTAGGGTGACACTCTGGGGGGCTCTGTCGCAGGGTAGGACTCTGGGGGGCTCTGCCGTAGGGTGGCATACTGAGGGGCTCTGTGGTAGGGTGGCAAACTGAGGGGCTCTGTTGTAGGGTGGCACACTGGGGGGCTCTGTCGTAAGGTGTTACTCTGGGGGCTCTGCCGTAGCGTTTCACACTGTGGGCTGTCCCATAGTGTGGCACTCTGTGGACTGTGATATATAGGGAGAATGTTGGGACATGTTTGATGTTGTTTTGTTTGTTACTTACTCCTGACCCACGTACTCTGTACATTATACTGTGCATAGACCTGACCAAGGTGTTCATTGTCTCAACAGTTGCTGGTTTTAATTAAGTTTAATTTTATGGGTACAAGGTCTGTGGTATGTTTGCCTTCTATACAGCAGATGCAGATTCTGTTCAATCCTCTTTTAAGACTCTTCCACTGGTCATGCCCATTGTTCGCCATGGTGCACTATGTATGCCGCAGGTCATCATCTCCCTGGTAGGGGTCCCAGTGTAGTATTTTGCCCAGAGGCCCATGATGCTGTCCCTCCCCTCAGTGGGTATGCCCACATTCATGTTGCGTCAAAAAAATATGGCTGCCACATAGCAGCCATCTCTAAGCCTGGGGGCCCCATAATGTCCTATTGCCTGGGGCCCCATGAGTTGTCAGTCCACCCCTGATGAATACATATTCAGTATGGTTAACAGAGTATAGATGGTATAAATGGTAGCAATGACAGTCAGAAAAGAATCTTGGAACACATAACAATAAGACCATAGTCATAAGCATTTTAAAGGATAAAGAGACATAAAAAGTATACACATTTGAGGAATACAAATAGCATTTAATATTTGTACTGAATTGATAAATCACATAGTATCTAGCATTTGAAGACATTCAATGAATAATGTACAGAGATTACATGTTATCATATACAATTTTAAATGTCATGAGATAAGGAATAAAATATAGAATAAATCCATATATGGAAATGAATAAACAGGACATTTTTAAATGTGACATGTCTTTCTCGAAGCCACCATATGAAAAGCCCTGTAAAAAGGGCCTGAAATTGAAGGCTTGGTTTAGGCCTGGGGCCGAGGTGGCGTTTAGGTCTGAGATCCATATAAGCTCACCTTGGATGAGAATCTTGTTGAGATCACCTCCTCAGGGGCTTGGATGTATTCAATCTAGTACTAGAACTGTAATTTTGGGAAAACAGTCATGGTGAACTTGAGCTACATGTCTTCCTAGGAACATGGCTAAATGTTTTAAGCCTTTTTGCAGCACACATTGCACATATATGTTGCAGTCTTTTTACCCATAAAATACTTCTTATCTACGCTATCACAATTCAGAGTTTCACAGACATGTACAAATCTAAAGGATCATCTTTAAAAAAAATAAAAAAATTAACACTTTGTCTGAGCCTACCTTAAAAAATCATCTTCATTGAATTATTTAGAAACCATTTAGCAACCAGCAACTGCTGAGACAAGAAACACTCAGGAGTATGTAATGTACAGTGTGAGGCACTTTTTTAGGTACAACACAGTGTGCCTCCCTAAATTAGTGGCCATTGTGCTCCCTTTACATTGGTGGTTAATGTCTAGGCTCCCTTACATTTTTGGTGAGTGTTTGGGCCACCCTTACATTGGAGGCCAGTGTCTATGCAGCTTTACATAGATAGTAAGTGTCTGTGCCCTCTTACATTGGTGGCCAGTGTACCCCCTTATATTGATGGTCAGTGTCTGTGCTCTCTATACATTGGGGGTCAATGTGTATGTCTCCTATACAGTAATTGTCAGTATGCCCCATTAGAGTGGTAGTCTATGCTCCCCACATACATTTGTGATCAGTGTGTTCCCTTACCTGGGTAGCCAATTTTCCCCTATTACACTGGTGGTCAGTGTGCCACATTACATTGATGGAAAAAAGCTGATCACTGGCTCACCTTAACCACTTAAGGACCGCCGCATGCCAATGTACGTCATCACAATGGCATGTACAGGCACAAGCACGTACATGTACGTGCTTGCCTTCCAGCGGGTGGGGGGCCCGATCGGACCCCCTCCTGCTGGATGCGGCGGTCCGGTTCACTTCAGGAGCGATCCGGGATGAGGGGACGGCCGTTTGTTTCTGGCCATCCCCTCTCGATCGCTCCTGGCGAATGAGAAGCTTCCTCCCGCTGTGTATAGTAAACACAGGCAGGGAGGAAGTGATGTCATTCTCCTTGGGGCGGTCTTTTTGACCGGACTACGAGGAGAAGACTGAAAGTAAGTGTGCACCAACACTACACTGACATGTAGGCACACACAGGCACACAACCCCCCCCCCCCCCCCGATCACCCCCCCGATCGCCCCCCCCTCCCAGGCAAAGTGTCACTGATTGCAGTGATCATTTATTTACTGATCACTGCATTCAGTGTCAGTTGTAAAAGTAAAAACTGTCAGGGCAGTTAGTGTTAGGTCCAGGGTAGCCCCCTACCACCCCCAATAAAGGTTTAACCCCCTAATTGCCCCTAGAGTTAACCCTTTCACCCCCTTTTGCCAGTGTCACTAAGCGATCGTTTTTCTGATCGCTGCATTAGTGTCACTGGTGCCGCTAAGTAGCTAGTTATTTTTTTAGGTTCACCGCCAGGTTTTTATAGCGCTAGGTACCCCGATATACTACCCAATAATGGTTTTAACCCCCTGATTGCCCCTAATTAACCCTTTCACCCCCTTTTGCCAGTGTCACTAAGCGATTATTTTTCTGTTAGCTGCATTAGTGTCGCTAGTGTCGCTAGGTCTGATCGCTGCATTAGTGTCACTGGTGCCGCTAAGTAGCTAGTTATTTTTTTAGGTTCACCGCCAGGTTTTTATAGCGCTAGGTACCCCGATATACTACCCAATAATGGTTTTAACCCCCTGATTGCCCCTAATTAACCCTTTCACCCCCTTTTGCCAGTGTCACTAAGCGATTATTTTTCTGTTAGCTGCATTAGTGTCGCTAGTGTCGCTAGGTCTGATCGCTGCATTAGTGTCACTGGTGCCGCTAAGTAGCTAGTTATTTTTTTAGGTTCACCGCCAGGTTTTTATAGCGCTAGGTACCCCGATATACTACCCAATAATGGTTTTAACCCCCTGATTGCCCCTAATTAACCCTTTCACCCCCTTTTGCCAGTGTCACTAAGCGATTATTTTTCTGTTAGCTGCATTAGTGTCGCTAGTGTCGCTAGGTCTGATCGCTGCATTAGTGTCACTGGTGTCGCTAGGTAGCTAGTTATTTTTTTAGGTTCACCGCCAGGTTTTTATAGCGCTACGTACCCCCATATACTACCCAATAATGGTTTTAACCCCCTGATTGCCCCTAGTTAACCCTTTCACCAGCGATCACGTATAAGTGTCACTGGTGACGCTGGTTAGCCAGTTAGTTATTTAGGTTCCCCGTCAGGTTTTTATATAGTGCCAGGGACCCCCATATACTACCTAATAAAAATTTGAACCCCCTGATTGCCCCTAGTTAACCCTTTCACCAGTGATCACCGTATAAGTGTTACGGGTGACTCTGGTTAGTTAGTTTGCTTTTTATAGCATCAGGGCACCCACCATTTATTACCCAATAAAGGTTTAAAACCCTGATCACCCGGCGGGGGATATCAATTAGGTTTTAGGGTCAGGGTCTGCGTCACCCCAGGCAGCGCTAGGTTAGTGCCAGTATCGCTAACACCCACGCGCAAAGCATAAACCTCCCGTAGTGGTATAGAATCTGAACAGATCAATATCTGATCTGATCAGATCTATACTAGCGTCCCCAGCAGTTTAGGGTTCCAAAAAAACGCATTGTTAGCGGGATCAGCCCAGATACCTGCTAGCACCTGCGTTTTGTCCCTCCGCCCAGCCCACCCAAGTGCAGTATCGATCGATCACTGTCACTTACAAAACACTAAACACATAACTACAATGATCGCAGAGTCAGACCTGATCCCTGCGATCACTAACAGTTTTTTTTGGTAGCGTTTTATATTTAAATCCGGAAGGCAGTTCTTGGTTTTCGGGGTCCCGTACGTGGCTAGGCTCCCAAAAAAGTCCCCCACATGTGATATCCCCGTACTCGGGAGAAGCAGCAGAATTTATTTTGGGGTGTAATTTGACTTATGCCCATAGCATGTGTAAGCAATATATCATTTAGTGACAACTTTGTGCAAAAAAATTTTTTTTTTAATATTCCTGCAACTTGTGGCAAAATATAAAATATTTCATGGACTCAACATGCCTCTCAGTAAATAGCTTGGGGTGTCTACTTTCCAAAATGGGGTAATTTGGGGGGGGTTTTGTGCTATTTTGGCATTTTATGGCCTGCGAAAGTGTGATAGGTAGTGAGGAGTGAAATCAAAAATTTGCACCCTTAGAAACCCTGAAGGCAGTGATTGGTTTTCGGGGTGCCGTACGCAGCTAGACTCCCAAAAAGTCCCACAAATGTGGTATCCTCATACTCAGGAGAAGCAGCAGAATATATTTTGGGGTGCAATTCCACATATAACTATGGCATGTGTGAGCAATATATCATTTAGTGACAACTTTTTGTAAACTTTTTTTTTTTTGTGTCATTATTCAATCACTTGGGACAAAAAAAAATATTCAATGGGCTCAACATGCCCCTCAGCAATTTCCTTGGGGTGTCTACTTTCCAAAATTGGATCATTTGGTGGGGTTTTGTGCTATTTTGGCATTTTATGGCCTGCGAAAGTGTGATAGGTAGTGAGGAGTGAAATCAAAAATTTGCACCCTTAGAAACCCTGAAGGCAGTGATTGGTTTTCGGGGTGCCGTACGCGGCTAGACTCCCAAAAAGTCCCACATATGTGGTATCCCCGTACTCAGGAGAAGCAGCAGAATATATTTTGGGGTGCACTTTCACATATAACTATGGCATGTGTGAGCAATATATCATTTAGTGACAACTATTTGTAAACTTTTTTTTTTGTGTCATTATTCAATCACTTGGGACAAAAAAAAAAAATATTCAATGGGCTCAACATGCCCCTCAGCAATTTTCTTGGGGTGTCTACTTTCCAAAATGGGGTCATTTTGGGGGGGTTTGTACTGCCCTGCCATTTTAGCACTTCAAGAAATGAGATAGGCAGTCATAAATTAAAAGCTGTGTAAATTCCAGAAAATGTACTCTAGTTTGTAGACGCTATAACTTTTGCGCAAACCAATAAATATACGCTTATTGACATTTTTTTTACTAAAGACATCTGGCTGAATAAATTTTGTCCTAAATGTATGACTAAAATTGAGTTTATTCGATTTTTCTTATAACAAAAAGTAGAAAATATATTTTTTTCTCAAAATTTTCGGTCTTTTTCCATTTATATCGCAAAAAATAAAAATCGCAGAGGCAATAAAATACCATCAAAAGAAAGCTCTATTTGTGGAAAGAAAAGGACGCAAATTTCGTTTGGGTACAACATTGCATGACCGCGCAATTACCAGTTAAAGCAGTGCAGTGCGAAATTGTAAAAAGACCTCTGGGCCTTAGGCTGAAAATTGGTCTGGGGCTAAAGTGGTTAAAGGGACATCGGTCCTGAAACGGAAGAGGCAATTATGCCTCATAATTGCCACCTATCAATGCCCACAAGTGCCACCTATCAATGTCCACAAGTGCCACCTATCTATGCCCACAAGTGCCACCTATCAATGCCCACCAGTGGTGCCAATCAGTACCACATAGAAGTGCTGCCTATCAGTGTAAACGATCAGTGCCCATCACTGCCACCCATCAGTGCCCATCACTGCCACCCATTGGTGCCCATCACTGCTGCCTCATCAGCGTACATCAAATGGACAAAAATTACCCGTTTTAAAATGTTATAACAAAATTAATAAAAATAAAAAAAAATTAAATTCTGACTTTTTACATTTTTTTAACAAAAAATACCACCAAACGAAAGCTCTATTTGGGGGTAAAATTATAAAAATTTAATTTGGGTACAGTGTTGTATGTCAAAGTGCATCAGCGCTGAAAACTGATAATTGGTCTGGATAGGAGGGGGGTTTAAGTGCCCAGTAAGAAAGTGGTTAAATTTGTAGCCAGTGCCCCCCCCTTACATTGATGGTCAGTGTGCTCCCATTACATTGGTGGTGAATCTGCTCCCTTTCTTTGGTGGTCAGTGTATTTACCTTTCATTGGTAGGCAGTGCTTCCCCTTTTGTAGGTGGTTAGTGTGCCCTCCTTACATTGGAGGTCAGTAGATCACCTTTTATTGGCATTTCATGGGAGCAGTGCATGGAATCCACTCAACACATGGGTAGTAGGAAGAAGAGGTGGGTGATAGAGAAGAAAGGAGTGGGTTTTCAGATGTAAACGCAAACTATGCTCTCAATTGTGATTGCAATGATGATTGCAACCACAAGGCACAGAGCCACTCTAATTGGCTCTGCACTTTGTGCTTATGATCTGTCTAAAGGCAGAATAATCGTCGGCAGGTAGTCGGGACACTTGGGGCATATTGCAAGGGATGGGGTGGGGGACATGTGCCCAACACTAGATATGCCCCTGCTCACAATAAAGTCAAGTTAGAATTTCTGCTATTCATATTTGTCCTGGTTCACTGGCCAGAAATGTTCAAAGGCTTTGGATTTGCTTGACAGCCAGACAACCAGCATTTTAAAAGTGAGAAGTCTGCAGTGTAGTCAGAAGATGCTTACATATTTCCTTTCTACTGGTTTCCTTTACCACAGCAAAGCATCTCTTTTATGTCATTGCTATTTCATGTTTGAACCTGCTGTAGAATTAATTCATTAAATATACATTATTATGCTTTTAATAATTCTTCAAAAAGAATAACATCTTAGAAACAGAGTTCCCTAGGATATCAGCACAATATTTTGTTAGTAAGCTGCTATTTTGGTGCTAAAGTATGTGGTCCCCGGAGAGTTTAAAGAATGTGCTAATGAGATAACTGCTAAGGACATCACCAATTAACATATGCCATTATTACTAGTAAAGAAAATTATTCAGTTTAAAACACAATTTTCTTCTTCTAATAATCTCAAAGAATACTTGTGTGCTTGGTAAATTAGGTATGAGGAACAGTTTTAGAATACAAGAGTATGTTTTTTAGTTGATACGAGAATTGGTTATTTGTTCAAAGACATTGATGTAGCAGTGTCCTAGCCTCCAGGGTTAGAATTGGCCTAAATGACCTCCCTGATTTCACAATCACACATGTATAGTTGTGCTCATAAGTTTACATACCCTGGCAGAATTTATGATTTCTTGACCATTTTCCAGAGAATATGAATGATAAAACAAAACATTGTCTTTCACTCATAGTTAGGGTTTGGCTGAAGCCATTTATTATTAGGCAACTGTTTTTACTCTTTTTATATCACAATGGCAACAGAAACAACCCAAATGACCTTGATCAAAAGTTTACATACCCCAGTTCTTAATACCGTGTTTGCCCCCTTTAACATTAATGACAGCTTGAAGTCTTTTGTGGTCTTCTCAGATGGTAAAGCTGCCCATTTCTTTTGGCAAAAAGCCTCCAGTTCCTATACGGGCATACCCCACTTTTAAGTTCACAATGGGGTTTATTTACTAAGGCTGGAAAGTGCGAAATCAGGCTCATCAGCCAATGAGCTTCCATGTTTTATTACCAATGCTTAATTGAACAAGCTGGGGTTAGAAGCTCATTGGTTTCTGTGCAGAAGTGAGCCTGATTTTTCACTTTCCAGCTTTAGTAAATAAACCCCATTGTGTACTGATAGGATCAGAGTTCTAGCTTAAGTTATGACTTGACATTATTTGAACAAAACAACTGTGTTAAGAAATAGGTATTGTGAAAAGTGTAAAGTCACTCAGACTACGCCCGCCTGCTAACCACAAGATGGGGAAAGGCTGTTTTCTCCTTTTATGGTATTTTTGTGTATGACTCGTAATTTTTGAGTGTATAAAAACTGTGTAACAATAAACGTTTTTGGGCCATCCAGCTTGGATTTGAGCTACAGAAAGGTCTCCTGTACTTCATTTCTATCAGAAGCATAAGATTTGAACTCAGCATTACAAAGAGGAAAAGCAATTGGTTTGAGAATTGCACTTAACAATTTTGGCGCCCGAACAAGGACTCATCAATGATCCTACTAGAGGTGGACGAACGGAGCTGACGGAACCATAACACTGGGGCACTTCGGGAACCACAGACCACGAAGCCTGGCCAGGTAAGAGAAAGCCTTTATTTCTCTTTATACTCTGAGCTTCCCTGATTTGTGCCTTTAGCCAGTTCTGTCAGAAACGGGTCTCCACGCAGCATATTAACTGCAACCTCTGTAGGGGTGAGTCTTGACCTTTGTGTTGCTGATAAATTGTTGTATGTCCTTTTAGTCTGTCTGTTGGAATAAAAGAATGAGCCATGTTAAGGATGGTATGAATTAGAAGGAGGATTGCCGAACTAGGCAAGTGAAAGCGCCCTTTCGGGGGGGTCACACGCCTATGCTTAACCTTCACATTTAAGTCATAAACCATAAGACTGGTTGAAAGTATAAGCCCTGTCTGCTCCATAAAGCAGGGATAAGAGTGCACGAGAGGGATCCCAGATACAGGGGGGAATAAGGTCTACATAAGTCCGGAGATCTAGTCGGATACCTGGCCACTTAAAGGAATGCTTGTATATGTTGTAGTCGCCATTCTGGTTATAATATTTGTAAGTTGGCTAGCATATAAAGTAATTTGATTTCAGAAATCTCATCCCGGAGAGGTTTTTAGTATTCTAGCACCCTAGGAGGAAGGCAACGAGGAACTGTTGTAGGGTCCCGCACACACTTTTTTATTTTTTTATTTTGGGACATATAACAGTGTCCCACACGCTACCTAGGCACGGACTGTTAGAATGGGTCAGAGGTACACAAAACCCCGTCAAGGAACTGTGGCCCACTATACGGTGCCACAGATAATTAAGAACATATATGGGACAGATGAAGCACAAAATTTAAAAACCATACTTCATAAATTCAAAGTAAAAGGAGCAGCGGGTTTAGACCCAGACGTGTGGAAGGAAATAAAAAGGGACAGACAAGGAGAGGTGTTAGAGAAGCAATGGATGCGTCAGGTTCAGTGCTTAATTAAGGTCTCTAATAGAGCGAAAGAAGAGGGGTGGAAATATAACCCAGATTGTGATGGTTGGGACATGAAGGATAGAAGAACAAAAAATGCTGAGGCTCTGGTTGACCCCAGCTCAGCCATTCCACCCCCATACACTGACATAGAACATAAACCACATAAGATATATCCTTCACTCCAAGGCAGGGAATGGGTTTGTCAGGTTTGTGGAACACAAAACCCAGAATGGGCAATAGAGTGTGTGCATTGTGGGGCACAAAAACCTCATCCAGAAACTGTAGCCCCCGTACGCACTGATACACACATTGTACAGGTAAATAATCCGGAATTTGGACAAGTAGCCCATCCAAATGCCCCGCCTACTGTTACTCGTAGGATGCAGATAAGGACCTGGGCACCATGGACACCAGACGCCCTTATGGCACTAATACAGAATGCCCCAGACCCAGTAGCGAAACCAGCCACGTTTTGTAGATTTGTAAGACAGTTGATGGATACACATGATGCAACATGGCAAGATGGGGAAGATTTGTGTAGACATAAAATGACTCCTACCCTGTTTTAGCAATTTGTGACAGAAATAGGTCCGCACCGACCTATAGACCGGTTTGACGCAGACGGCAACCAACAGGCAGGACACGTCAGACACATAGATTCAAGAGCACCATTTGTTGTTAGGTTGGAAGCTTTCTGTACGGCAAAACAAAGGGTCCATATCACCCATGAAACAAACTCCAGGACAGACAGTATCAGACTTTTACTTGTCTATGGAAAGTATGATGGCAGATGAAGGATTGGATTTGGCTCAGCCAACTACGATCCGAGCCTTCAATAGACAATTTATGGAAGGATTAATTCCACAGATAAGTGAAAGACTGAAAGCCTGTACACTTGAGTGGAGAGCAACGAGAGATAGAGGAACATTGTTGCAAAAAGCACAGGGAATAGAGGCTGACCTGGTAGAGACGAAAACCCGAAGACACCCTACAGTTAATGCCATAACCACCCTACACGATAGGGAAAAAGGACAGTATTGAAAACCTTTGACTTGTCACTACTGCAACAAAATTGGCCACGTGAAGCGCCATTGTAGGAAAAGAATGAGAGATGAGGGAGACGACTTTTCATCTCCAGCCAGGTTTGATACTAGATATGGATCTAGACAGACCTCCGGACCTCCTAATCAATCGGAGGATCAGAGGGCATGACTCGCCCCTGTCTTAGGAAAATCACATACAAAAATGTTACACATCCCAATACAAATAGACAATAAAAACATCTCATGTTTAGTGGACAGTGGAGCTTCGCGCAGCCTGCTTTCAGACTCGGTGATACGGCCCAGCCAGGAGTCCACTGAAACAGTATTAATTATGGGGTATGATGGAATCTTATCTGACGCTCCCCTGACAAAGCCCCTAAAGGTTAAAGTTGGAAATAGGATTTTTCTTTCTCGGTTTTTAATATCACGGGGAGCACCAACAAATCTGCTGGGAGCAGATATTTTACAAAAATTGAGAGCCAATATTGCATATCATACAGATGGTACAGTAACATTAACGATAGATGAGGAACAACACCTCGACACGTTTAATGTGATCCAATATTTTGAGGAGGAACCCGAAATTCCGTGTCACCCTCCTCCAGATATATATCAGGCTCTGCAGACACTCCCAGAAGATTTGTGGGAAAGTCATCAAGCAGATGTTGGTTTACTACCTGTTTCCCCAGTTAAATTGCAGTTGATCCCAGGTGTTGTCCTACCCCAGCTGAAACAATATCCTGTTAGTGCGCCGCAAGAAGCAGCTATAGCTACATAAATACAATCTCTGCTTAAAGCGGGGGCATTGAAGGAAGTAAAATCACCCACTAATACTCCCTTGTATCCAGTAAAAAAGAAGCCCGGCACTGACAGTCAAGTTAAATATAGAATGGTGCAGGACTTGTGGGCAGTGAATAAAATCTTGGCACCCATGACACCTTTAGTACCAAACCCCCACACACTGTTGTCACAGGTGCCATCCACCAGCACGCATTTTTCGGTAATAGACTTGGCTAACGCCTTCTTTTCTGTGCCATTGGCGGAAGAATGCCAACTATGGTTCGCATTTTCCTTCAAAAATAAACAACTAACCTGGACACGCCTACCGCAAGGAATGGCACATTCGCCCACCCTCTATTCTCAGGCTCTACAAACTGTGCTGGAGGAATGGTTGCCTCCAGACTCTTGTGTATTGCTGCAATATGTGGATGACCTATTGCTATGCTGTCCAGATAGGGAAACATGTCTCCATGCCACTTTGGCACTTTTGCAATTCTTGGCAAACAAGGGTTGCAAGGTTAACAGGAAAAAGTTACAAGTGTGTCAGGAAAAAGTTGTCTTCTTAGGACATTGCATATCACAAGGAACAAGACATCTCACAGACGAGAGAGTACAGGCGATAAAGGGAATCTTACCCCCACGAAATTTCAAACAATTGCGTATGTTTCTGGGTATCGTGTCATATTGTAGACAATGGATACCCCACGCTAGCTCTTTGATGCAGCCATTATACGATTGTTTGAAAATCGTACCGTATATGCTAACAGAAGTAGCTTATGAGTCGTTTGTCACTTTGAAACAGTTGTTGATTTCTGCACCGGCTCTAGGTATCCCCGATTATACAAAGACATTCCATCTATACATTGCTGAGATCACCGGACACGCAACAGGAATTTTGACACAGTCACATATAAAACAAAGGCCTGTTGCTTACTTCTCAGCAGCTCTAGATCCAGTGTCCAGAGGTTCACCGTCCTGTGTACGGGCGGTAGCAGCAGTGTCAATAAATATAGATGAGTCATCAGAAATTGTTCTAGACAATCCAGTTGTAGTGCACACCACACATGACATACATGCAATCTTGTCTCAAGTACAGCCCAAACACATTTCAATGGCTAGGCAACTAAGGTTACAGTGTACTTTACTTTTACCTCCAAATGTCACTTTTCAGCGCTGCACAGGGGGACACACTTTACAGGTGAAGTAATGCAGAATGTGATGACCATGTTAGGGGTTCAACAGAGTTTCCACACCCCTTATCACCCACAGAGTTCAGGATCAGTAGAAAGAGTAAATGGGACAATAAAGCTAAAAATACAGAAAGCCATGCAAGAGTTAAACAAGCCATGACCAGAATGCATGCCTTTGGCTTTGTTCTCCATAAGATATACCCCAACAGGAAAAACGGTGTTGTCTCCATATGAGATACTTTTTGGGAATGCACCTAGATTAGGTTTATACTTTCCACAGAGTATGCAATTGCAATGTGATAGTTTGACTGCATATGTGATACAATTACAACAGCATCTAACCAAGATCCACAAGAATGTGTATTCTTCCCTTCCAGATCCCAACTCTATAGCAGGTACTCATTCGCTGAGCCCCGGAGATTGGGTCTATGTAAAGAAACATACCAGAAAAGCTTTAGAGCCACGGTTTGAAGGACCATATCAAGTACTGCTGACCACTCCCACATCGGTCAAGTTGGAGGAAAAAGCAGCCTGGATCCACGCATCACACTGCAAAAAGAGTCCTGAACCGAGAGAAACAGAATGACTATCTTTCTAACTATGATAATAGTGCTTGAATGTTTTCAAATGTTTGTTTACACATGGACTCCCGGTATCAATGTAACAGTTCATGAAAACAGTACTGATCTTAGATGGATAAATCAGGATAAGAGTATAACGCAATATCCTTACTATGAATGGTATAATGTGGGAAATTTCATGGTGTCAGGGCAGGAGGGTCCTTTTTACATGATGCAGAATGTGGATTCACCAGTAGTGTGGATAAAAGCTAAGTCACAAGCACAAGTAAACATAACTTTCCATTGGAGGGACAATTTAACATGGCCCTTTAATAACACACCACATAAATCTCATAAGTTAGGTCCATCTGAAACATGGAGGGAAGTATTTGACAAAACACGAATGTTACTTTTTACCCCAAATTCCCGTAACTTCGAGGACCAACAGAGGGGAAAGGGTCCCAGACCAGTAAGTGGAAGTGAACAATTCAATCTAACAGGTCCTATTAGTACAAATCAATCTGCAACTTATATTTGTGCAGCATGGTATTTTGTACCAATAAGGAAATCAGGTAAAACAACAGGAGGATATATACAATGGCAACATTATGGTTTTGATATAAAGATAGAGGACGCTCTACCCATCATCTTCGAATCCACTGTATTAACTCCTATTCCTAAATCTTGCATAAATGTTTCGGTATCACAACAGAAAACAAAAATCTAATTTAATGTAACTTTTCCCCAGCTACCAGAGTGTAGGTATCGACGAGAATGGTATGATACAGTTCTGGGAGCTGCAGGAACCGGAATGGGAGTAATGAATGGGATACAGATGGAAATGATACAAAATAAGTGGAAACGTGCAGGAAGTCACATAGCTGATAGTTTAATAATCACAAGCAAATGGTTACCTACAACATTTGAAACACAAATTAGCCAGGTGCAGTTAACTAAATATCTAAATATTAAGGTTAATCACACAGCACTAGCCAGTTTGGAGTTGTGGAAAGCAAATCATAAGTTCATAAACATTACTCAATGTGCTTTTTCTACACTATCTTATCACATTCAAATTAATAGAGCTCGAGATGAGCTACGATTGGGGAATTATTACACTTGGATGAACTATTTCAAGGGTTTAAATTTAGAAAGTACATTGTTTGAAGTGCCAGGAAAGGAAGTGGAATGTGAGGAAAGATGGTGTGCTGGAAGATTTGATGTATATAAAGTAGAAAGGATTGAGGTAATGTGTAAGTTAATAGTAATGCCACTTTTGATAGGAAAGGATCTACCTGAATTTTGGTACCCTGAGATCTATGGACATTATATAGATACACAAAACATGACTCATGATCTAAGTCTATGTGCTAAAACTAATAAGGGAATAGTTTGTGGAAGAAGTTCTCCGGTCTATGAACCTTGCTTATTGAAACATCAATCTAATATATGTAAGTTTCAGAGACTACCAGTAAGTGTAGGAAACCGATTTATGGAGATAGGACCACAACATATTTGTTTAGTTACAAATGATCAGGAAACTATGGAAAGTTTAAATAAAACAACTCCTTATTCAGGATGTGTAAAGAATGTTAAAATGCTTAAATGGCAGAATGAAACTTTCCTTTTTGAACCAGATGCACATAGAATATTCAATCAAGAATGGACGGTAGATAACCTTACTGATACTACCCCTTTCATAATATCATTAGAGCCCTTACAACAAATCTTAAATGAGTCCGAAATACTTAGAAAACACATAGAGACACAGGAACATACCCTTCAAAATAATCTAATATCTGCAGTTATAGATAAAGGAAAATTAATACATTTATCCTCACAGATAAGAGATGAAACTACCCACCACTGGTACGATGTTTTCAGTGGATGGTCCCCTACAGCCACTACTATACTTAATTGGATGTTGAGTCCTATACTAATACTTATGCTTGCTTTTGCTATAATGACAATTATTAATTGTTGTATATACAAGAGAATTCAAAAGAAAGTTAAAAGAATGAATAGGGATGCCCTATAGAACTCTGAGTTTGAGATCATGAGTTGACGTCACCCTTCTCTTAGATTCTCTTTGCTTTTGAGATGCTGATATGGAACTGGGGGATGAGGATATTGTTCTCCTCTGACAACCCGCGGTCAGGGATAGTACTCAGGAAAGTATTGGCTGTAACTTATGAGTAAGGACCCAGAGTTTGGAGAAGGATGATGTCAAAGGGGGAAAATGATAGGATCAGAGTTCTAGCTTAAGTTATGACTTGACATTATTTGAACAAAACAACTGTGTTAAGAAATAGGTATTGTGAAACGTGTAAAGTCACTCAGACTACGCCCGCCTGCTAACCACAAGATGGGGAAAGGCTGTTTTCTCCTTTTATGGTATTTTTGTGTATGACTCGTCATTTTTGAGTGTATAAAAACTGTGTAACAATAAACGTTTTTGGGCCATCCAGCTTGGATTTGAGCTACAGAAAGGTCTCCTGTACTTCATTTCTATCAGAAGCATAAGATTTGAACTCAGCATTACAAAGAGGAAAAGCAATTGGTTTGAGAATTGCACTTAACAGTACTTAAAAGTGGGGTATGCCTGTAAATTCTTGGGCTGTGTTGCATGAACTACACGTTTGAGATCTCCCCAGAGTGGCTCAATAATATTGAGGTCAGGAGACTGAGATGGCCATTTCAGAACCTTCACTTTACTCTGCTGTAGCCAATGACAGGTCAACTTGGCTTTGTGTTTTGGATCATTGTCCTGTTGGAATGTCCAAGTACGTCCCATGCACAGCTTCCTGGCTGATGAATGCAAATGTTCCTCTAGTATTTTATGATAACAAACTGCATTCATCTTGCCAACAATTTTTTTTTCCAAAAGTTTTTATTGAAAAGTATGCAGAACAGAATGAAACAGTATAATGCGAAGTTGCGGACACAGCCGCCATGCATAGTATAAAGAAGCATAGACAATCATATGTATTTATGAAGCTTTTAGAACATAACCTGACTCATTGCGTATGTCATTAGATATTGCAGTCATAGTGGAATATCATGTTTATGTTCTGTCAGCTTTCAGTTTTAGGAGTTAAGCATAGGCATTGTAGTGACGGAGCTGGCAGTCTAGGGCGGGTGTGAGAACCCAGTATATAGGAACGTCTTGTTGAATATATGAGTGGGAAGGAGGGGTGGGGAGGGAGGGAAGGAGGGGTGGGGAGGGAGGGAAGGTGGGGTGGTGAGGATGGGAAGGCCATGGATGTCTGAGAGCCTCGGGAAAGTGATTCAGTGTGTTGCTGATGTTGAGGTTGTGCATGAGGATCATCTTCAGGTGGGAAAAGGTTCAGGGGAGGTGGTTAGAGGAAGGGGTTACAGGAAAAGGGTTCCTCAGGAAATACGTTTCTCTACCATTGCTCTCAGTGATCATTCATGTGACGGAGCATTGATATTCATCTGTTTAGGTGAAGTGTAGCCAGAAAGACCACGCTTTACAGAATTTAAAGGGTGTGTCATGCGCCTGATGTATCATTTCCTCCATTTCTGCGGTCTTTTGTATTTGTTTGAACCATTCCATTGTAGATGGTGGTTCTGAGGATCGCCATTTTGCTGGGATGCACATTTTAGCTGCGTTGACCATATGTATTGCCAAGGATCGTACATAAGCTTTTGTCGATATGATGGAGTGCAGTAGAAATTGCACTGGTGAGTATTCTAAGGTGTAGTTGGTTATTTGACTGGTGAGGCGGTGGACCTCTTTCCAAAAGGTTGTATTTTAGGACACGCCCACCGATGTGTAAAAGTGAGACAATGTCAGTCCCACATCTCCAGCAAAGTGGGGAGAGGGAGGGGTATATGTGATGTAGTCTTAGGGGGGGTTCTGTACCATTTCCAAAAATATTTTAAAATCGTTTTTTTGTGCGTGTACATTCACCGTTCCCTTGTGTATGCACATGTACATTTTTTCCCACTCTTGGTCTGTTAGATCCAAGGGTAAGTTCCTTTTCCCATTTGTGGCTGGCCACTGTTCCGAGAATAGAAGCGTGTAGGTGTAGGAGATTAAGGGTTTTAGTGGTTCAGAGCTCAGACATGGAGATTCAAAGGGGGTGAGTTGTCTTGACCGTTCAAGTTTTGGCTTGGGTTTATCGAAAAAATGTCTAATTTAAATATATGTCCAGAAGGGAAATGTGGCAGAAGTCATTTTAGCAGCCAGATCAGTGTGGGAGATTAGGTGGTCATCTGCAAAGAAGTGTTTGGCTCGGATGGTTGCGTGAGGCCAAATGTCCGCTAAAAAGGTGGAAGATGTACCTGGTGCAAAATCCAGGTTATGTCAAATTGGAGTCATCGGGCCTAGAATGGATGAGATCTTAGATGTAGTACAGGCAGTATGAAAGGAAGTCAGTTATGGGTAAATGAGCGGGTGGTTCTTACATGTGGGAGGAATTCGGTTTGGCACAATCCAGGGAATTTGGGAGAGTGGGATAGATGATAGAGAATGTTCTAGGTGGACCCATGCTTTGGTTTTGTGGTGTATGTTCCAATCAATAATCCTAGTTAGATGGCAGGCTTGTTGGCATTTGCGGAGGTCTGGGAGACCAATGCCTCCTTTGAGTTTGGGGATGGTGAGTCCGGGATAACTTATTCTGGAGCGTAGTTTGCCCCAGATAAAGTCTGAACAGGCTTTTCGGAAAGAAATAAAGCAGGTAGAAGTTTAATCAGGACTGTTTGTAGTAGGTATAAGAGTCTGGGTAGGACAGTCATTTTAACCTCCCTAGCGGTGATCCCGAGTCTGGCTCGGGTTGGGATTTTAGTTCCACAAGCGGTAACCCCGAGCCAGACTCGGGATCGCATCGCTGGATACAGGGAGGACATGGAGAAGTTACTTACCTCGTCCCCTGGATCCAGTGATGTCCTCCGCGCTGTGTGATCGAGCTGTCCTCCGCTCGATTCACAGTGCCCGAATCCTGCCGAGCTCCGTTCCCTGCGACGTTACAGCGCACGGGAGCGGAGATCGGCGCCAAATTCAAAAAAGTAAAAGTACACAAAACACACACAGTACTGTAATCTTACAGATTACAGTACTGTATAAAAAAAATTACACATCCCCTTTGTCCCTAGTGGTCTGTGCAGTGCCCTGCATGCACTTTTATATTATAAATACAGTTTTTTATGGCTGGAATTTGGAGATTGTCCATAGCAACCAGAAAGTGTCCCTTTTTCAGTGTTTTAGGATTTGATTACATTATTGAATAATCTGTATTATATTATAAACTTTATCATACCCGGGATGTCTGCTAGACTCTGGTTTGAACAGATTTAAGAGAGTTATTCCTAAGAATTACAGGACTACAATATAAAACACCAAATTTCCATGCAAAATAATTGTACCTCTTTCAGCACCTAAAACCAGAATGAATAATACCGCCAGGGAGGTTAATTATGGCGGCTCTGCCAAACCAGGAAAAAAGCCCTGTGGACCATTTTTTCAGATTTTGTAAAAGTGGGAGATTATTTGTAGTATACAGATCAGCTAGGGAAGAAGGTAATTGAATACCCAGGTATGTGATGGAGTGATTGTTCTATTTAAATGGAAAGTTGGTTCGGCATTCTGTGCATATGTCAGGGGGTAGCGTAACATTAAGGGCATCAGATTTCAAGACGTTGATTTGGGGGTTTGTTAGATATTTGAAAGTATTGAAGTCTTTGAAGTAAGTTCGGGAGTGTTGTGAGAGGTTCAGTAAGAAAGAGGAGGATGTTGTCCGCGTACGCTGCTATTTTGTAGGTACGACTGTTGATTTCTATCCCTTTGATATTGGGATTTGCTCTTAGATGTCTTAGAAGTGGTTCTAGGGTGAGAACAAAGATTAGTGGGGAAAGTGGAATGCCTTGGTGAGTTCCATTGGAGATTGTAAAGGCATTCGATAGGTGGCCGTTTACTCTGACTCTTGCAGTGTGATTAGCATAGAGTGCAAGTATGAAGCGTAGCATATGTGGGGGGAGACCTAAGATTTGGAGGGCTTCAGACATGTAATCCCAGGCCACTCTATCGAATGCCTTTTCTGCGTCAAGGGAGAGTAGAAACCCCTGTTGGTGATGACTGGTGAGTCAGTGTTGAATGTTGAGGGCTTTGAGCGTATTGTCCCTCGCTTCTCGGCCTGGTATGAAGCCGACTTGGTCCATATGGACCAGTTGGGGTAGTAGAGGGAGCAGTCGGTTAGTAAGCATTTTGGCATACCATTTGAGGTCAACATTCAGCAGAGAAATAGGTCTATAGTTGGTGAATGTGGAGGGGTCTTTTCCTGGTTTTGGAATCACTGCTATGTATACTGTGAGTAGGTCTAATGGGGGTTCAATGGGTAAGGCAAAAGAGTTAAAAGCTGAGATAAAAAGGGGGATAAGTAGATTAGCGTATGATTTGTAGTAGCCTGTTGTTAATCCGTCGGGGCCTGGGCTCTTACCTGGCTCTTGCCAACAATTTTTACCAAATTTCCTGTGCCTTTGTAGCTCACACATCCCCAAAACATCAGCGATCCACCTCTGTACCTTTCATCATAGGCCTTGTTAACGCCTCTCCAAATGTAGCATTTATGGTTGTGGCCAAAAAGCTCAACTTTGGTCTCATCACTCCAAATGTGCCAGAAGGATTGATGCTTGTCTCTGTGCTGTTTGGCGTATTGTAATCGGGATACTTTGTCGCATTTGCATAGTAATGGATTTCTTCTGGCGACTCGACCATGCAGCCCATCTTTCTTCAAGTGCCTCCTTATTGTGCACCTAGAAACAGCCACACCACATGTTTTCAGAGAGTCCTATATTTCACCTGAAGTTATTTGTGGGTTTTTCTTTAAAAACAAAGAAGAGAGCAGCGCCATGTAAGTGCAGCGTGATAAAATATAATATAATTTTAATATAGGACAGACGATTTTGAACTCACAAGATTGTAGAGATTACAGTGCATGTGAAATGGTATAGGAAGTTCATCCACTTCTGGGGGAAGGCGGTCAGCTCGCAGGTGGAGAGGCAGCTGATGTTTCCGGCTGCGCTGATGGCTCCCAACACTTCCTGGTTCTAAGATTCGGCTCAGGGGCAGCCTGACATGTCACTTCCGGATAGTAAGAGAGTGAGGATGAGTGTGCGTTTGAAGCACGCGTGCTCCTTCATCAGGCAATAGTTGTGGCCATGTTTGGAGAAATTTTTATAGTCCATTCAGCCAGGGCATGTTGATGTGGTGCCATGGCAAACGCTCATGGGAAGGGCTTCTGATTACAGAATGGGTACTGGTGTGTTAGGCTGGATTGGACTGATCACGTGATGAGCTTTTTTTACATAGCAATGAAGATAATGCAGGGGTAGAAAAGAAGGAGTTTTTTTTTTGATAAAAATACTTTTTTTATAGCTAATAAGAAAGAATTAAAGGTGAGGATGGTTGCCTTTAATAGCCATTCAAACCCCATTATGTCAACTTGTGTGCATGTTATCAGGCCAAAATCACCAAGGTATGTAAACTTGTGATCAGTGTCATTTGGATAGTTTCTGTTGTCATTATGATTGAAAAAGAGTAAACACAGTTGATTGATAATAAATGGTTTCAGCCAGACACTAACCATGAGTGAAAGAAATGTTTTTGTGTTATCATTCATCATTCAGTCTCTAAAAAAATGGCCCATAAATCATACATTCTGCCAGGGTATGTAAACGTATGAGCACAACTGTATATGTATACAGGCAGGGATGAGATGGAGAGTGCCTTAGTATGGAACAATAATTATGGTAACAAGAATATAACATGGCTATCACATTACGCTATTGCCACAATGGGTCAAATTGTTACCAGGTCCTACCATGCTGAAGGTGCTCTTCTGGTGTCTGCAGCATCTCTTCCTTGAATATGTAAGATAGCCAATAAGGTTGTTTTACTAAAGAGAGCATGTTCACTTTCTGAATGTTCAATTTGCCAAGTGGATTTGCACTTGTCCTAAATAATATTCTCATTGTAAAGTACATTTTCACTTGGCTTAGGAAATGAGGTGACGTTAACAAGTGCTGATTCCCATTATCCAATCACATAAATATATTTTTTTATACTCTTCAAAGTGAATTTTCATGTTGTTTCACTTCCATCAATAATATAAGTGCAAATTTGAAAGTGAACATGCTCTAGTCCTTTAGAATCTCAGTGTCATTGGGGAAAATTTATCAAAACCGGAGAATTTATCAAAACTTCCCCTTAAAATACCCCCCACCCCATGGTTTCCATCCCTACACCGGTATGGACTTTCTAATCACCTAAATCCAAAGGAGCTAAAGGAATATCTTTTTTTCTACAATATTTTACAAGAGAAAATGCACTTTCAACACACCTTAGCCTTCACTCAATGGGAACGTGATCTAGGCAACCACTACACAGACAAGCAATGGCAAAAAGCCCCACAGTCCACATATGAGGCCATGCAGTACACTGTCCTATGGCAATTCATGCAAAACCTGCTACAAAGGAGATACTTAACCTCTGGTAGAATAGCTAAATTGTATCTTAAGCAGAGACAAATGTAGAACACTTGGTCTAATTGGTACAACACATACAACCTGAACCGATGAACTTGCAATCCCACATACATGGAACTCTCCCCTCTTTCCATCTTTCTCTCCTTTCCTTTCATGTATCTTTTCCCCTCCCTCCCCCACTCTTTATCCCAATTGCTACCCCCCTTTAAAATCTTGTTTGTGTATCACCCCACTGTACTCCTCATGTACCAAAGTGATATTGTTGAGAAAAATTTCTATCTCTCCAACTACTAGAGTAATATTAATTTAGTCTTCACATCAAGGTTTACATTTTTATTGGTACCTGTTCACTGCACGTATTAAGTTATGTACCGAGTATTTTGCTTTAATAACAATGTTTGTAATATTGGTAATGCACAATAAAATATATTGAAACAGAAATTAAAGATAGAAATGGATTGGTTGCCATACACATCTGCTGCAGATTCTGGCTTCTCCAATTTTTTCTTCTCATTTCGTCTAATGCTTATGTCTTGCCCCAAAGTGGGCTACAATAGCTGGTTAAGTGGAAATTAAGTGTAATTTGTAAAGCATTGGCCTCATTCACATACTGCCCATAATCACAATTCTGTTTGTGATTAACACATGCGTGTTTGTTGTGACATTTCAACCCTAGAAAACCCCTCCAACCTAGGAAACAGATTTTCTGACTTCTACAGCAATACTGCAACCTAGTTTTGTGGCAGCTGTTATTTTGGCAACATTCTGCATTTTGCATCAGTAAAGGACTACAGCACTACCGATAAGGGAGTATGGACTGCTTCTGCAGCACGGGGCCATGTTCTCATTGTTGGTGGCCGCATATAAAGGAACCGATTAAAAAAACATCAATTACAGCCACTGTGCCCATCAAACACCACCACTGTACCATCAAATGTCACTACTGTGCCCATCAAATGTCACTACTGTGCCATCAAACTCTGCCGCTGTACCCATCAAACTCTGCCGCTGTGCCCATCAAATGCCACCACTGTGCCCATCAAATGCTGCCAGTGTACCCATCAAATGCTGCCACTGTGCCCATCAAATGCCGCTACTGTGCCCATCAAATGCTGTTGGTGTGCCCATCAAATGCTGCCACTGTGAATCCCCACCGCCCGCTCGCTGTCTGCCTGCCACTTACCCTATCTTGGTGGGGCAGTGGGTAACGGTCATGAGCGGGGTCCTCCATGCATCTCCTGCCATCCTCATCTCCCGTCCTCTCCTCCTGATGGGCGTCCAATAGCTGTGTCTATCGTTTCAGCCAATCGGGTGATGGGTAACAGACCCGCACACCTGATTGGTGGAGAGGCGGTTCAGTGTTAGGAAAGTGAATATTAATTCACTTTTCTAACACACCTGGGTAGACTGTGAGCGTCAAGCAAGGCACTCACAGTTCACCTATTTTGAAGCCTATTAGAGCCCATGGCTCTAATCAGGTGCTGCAAAAACACCCCCCACCGCTGTAATTTAGGCAACCAGCACCCCAAAAGGGACCAGACACCTAAATATGGGGGTGGCAGCGGTGGCCATGGATAGATTCATGCTATGCTATGCATGAATCTATCCATTGGTCATAGAGGGGGTGGAACCTGTGCACCTTTTTGGATGCACCGCCACTGATAAACACATGCACATTCACATACATACATATGCATACATGTACACTCACATACATGCGCACACACATGCATACATACACATACATATATGAACACACACACACATACATGCATGCTCTCACACACACACATACAAGTATGCTCACACACACAAGCATGCTCACACACACACATACAAGTATGCTCACACACACAAGCATGCTCACACACACACATACATGCATGCTCTCACACACACACATACAAGCATGTTCACACACACACGCACATACAGGCATGCTCACACACACACATACACACACACACACACATACAAGCATGCTCACACACGCACATACAAGCATGTTCACACACACACACACGCACACACACACACACGCACATACAAGCATGTTCACACACACACACACATACAAGCATGCTCACACACACGCACATACAAGCATGTTCACACACACACATACAAGCATGCTCACACACACGCACATATATGCATGTTCACACACACACACACACACATACAAGCATGCTCTCACACACACACACACACACATACAAGCATGCTCACACACGCACATACAAGCATGTTCACACACACATACACGCACATACAAGCATGTTCACACACACACACACACATACAAGCATGCTCACACACACGCACATACAAGCATGTTCACACACACACACACACACATACAAGCATGCTCACACACACGCACATATATGCATGTTCACACACACACACATACAAGCATGCTCACACACACACACATACAAGCATGCTCTCACACACACAAGCATGCTCACACACAAGCATGCTCACACACCAGTATGGTCAAACACACACATGCATGCTCACACACACACACACGCACAAGCATGCTCACACACAATCATGCTCACACACACACATGCATGCTCACACACACGCATGCTCACACACACACATACATGCATGCTCACACACACACACATACAAGCATGCTCACACACATACACAAGCATGCTCACACACACACACACACACACACACACACACACACACACACGCATGCTCACTCACACACACATACAAACACAAATACAGTCGATAGTCTTATTAAAAAAAAACGGCAGACATTTACCTTGGCTCTTCCTGCCGGGTACTGCACTCTAGGGGGAGACAAAGAGCACACACTGTGCTTTCACTAAAGGCTAATGTGAGGAGCTCCGGCACAGTGCCGATGTCAGTTCGGCTGATGATCGGGGAGCTCCTCTCAGCCTCCCCTCCTATGGAAGAGTACAGGGGGCCCTCAAGGGCCCCCTGCAGCAAGGGGCCCGGTCGCCATGGCGATCTTGGCGACCCCTATAATTCCGCCACTGATACTGTACAATACCAGGTTAAAATACCAGTGCACCCCAGAATGACCCAACTTAATTTGCCATAATGCCAACAGAGGAGACTATCAGCCTGCATTTAGGTAAGTATAGCCAAGCTGATTTTTTAAAAACTATTTTCCAAATTGGTTGCTGCATTCCGCACTTCACAGTCTTATTATAGTCAACACATTGACAGTGCATATGCAGAATTGCCTGCAGAGGGGACTTTTGATGAAGCCCAGAGCCCCTGAATAGCAATAAATCATAAAGTAGAACTAAACGCATCGATTTAACGGTTTAAAAAAACGATTACATTCCTGGAATGCCAGAATTACTAACTGTCACATTTGCTTGTGTCCTCAACTAAACTGTCAAACCATCAAATGGCTGGTGTCATGACTAATCAGCTGTACAGCAACAAAGCAGTTGCAGATCAAACAGAAGCAGCTTCCTTGGCTGTAAAAGGTAGGTTTAATTCTACTATAGGTCGTCAGTAGGGATAAGCCGAACAGCCACCCCCCTCCCCCCCCCCCCCCCCCCGGTTCGGGTTCGCACCAGATCTTACAAACAAGCAACACATTTGTGCGAACACCATTAAAGTATATGGGACAAGAACATGAAAAATCTAAAGTGAAAGTGCTCATTTTAAAGGCTTATATGCAAGTTATTGCCATAAAAAAGTGCCGGGTCCTGCCCCAGGGGACATGTATCAATGCAAAAAAAAAGTTTTAAAAACAGAAGTTTTTTCAGGAGCAGTGATCTTAATAATGCTTAAAATGAAACAATAAAAATGAAATATTCCTTTAAATATCGTGCCTGGGGGTGTCTTTAGTATGCCTGTAAAGTCTTTCCCATGTTTAGGACAGTACCACAGCAAAATGACATTTCTAAAGGAAAGAATGTCGTATAAAACTGCTCACGGCTTCAGTGAATTGTCAGATCCCGGCAATATAGATAAAAATCATTGAAATAAATGGCATGGGGTCCCCCCTAGTCCATTACCAGGCCCTTTGGGTCTGATATGAATATTAAGGGAAACCCTGCACCAAAACTAAAAAAACAAATTGTGTTAGGGTCCCCCCTAAACCCAAACCAGGCCCTTATCTAAACACAGAACATTGCAGGCCACAGGAAAAGGGAGGATGAGCGAGCGGTCCCCTTCCTGAACTGTACCAGGCCACATGCCCTCAACAAGGGGAGGGTATTTTGGGGTCCCCCCCAAAATACCTTGTCCCCATGTTGATGGAGACAAGGGCCTCTTCCCTACAACCCTTGCCCAGTGGTTGTGGGGTCTGTGGGTGGGGGGCTTACCTGAATCTGGAAGCAAGGGGACACCCAGATTCAGGCCCCCTCTATGTGAATGGGTATTGGGTACATTGTACTCCTACACATTGACCCAAAAAAGGGTCAAAATCATAAAAATGACAGTCCCAAAACACCCTCCCCATGTTGAGGACATGTGGCCTGCTATGGTTCAGGAGGGGGGGCTCTCTGGTCCCCCCTTTTCCTTCAACCTACCAGGTTGCGTGCTAGGATAAGGGGCTGGTATGGATTTTGGGGGGGCCATCACACAATTGTTTTGGGCGCGGAGTTCCCCTTAAAACCCATACCAGACCTGAAGGGCCTGGTAATGGACTTAGGGGGAACCCATGCCATTTTTTTTCAATGATTTTTATGTCTATTGCTGGGATCTGGCAATACATTAGAGCCGCGAGTCGTTTTGAATAAATTTTACGAATGTCATTTTGCTGCTCTCATATATAAAACTATGTACGGCTGCCCTGTAACACTGCATACAGTTTTATATTTTATATATATATATATATATATATATATATATATATATATATATATATATATATATATATATACCATTCTTTCTGCCTGAAAACTTGGGATAGTCCATAGCAACTAAAAAGTTTCCCTTTACGCATGGGCATCTGCAGAACTTTTTTTAGGGGGGCATCATTTTAGGGTCACCCATGCGCCGCCCCTTTTTGACAATGTCATTATCACATTATCATGGTCAGAGACTGCAGACATAGCACAGTCCCTAGGATAAGTAATGGATAATGGCCGACAGGCCCTCTTACTAAACCCAGTGAAACTGCAGTGTAACCACACTGGCAAGTGGCACCTGGGTGCAGCTGCCCGCACCCATAAAGCGATGCCACTGTGCTGAATTTAACAGTGCTGATCCGATCCCTGATTCCAGGGGGGGCACTTGACCCCCCTTGCCCCTACCTGGGGATGCCCATGCCTTTACGTCAAAAGTGGTTTTAGACCAGCTAGAAAACAGCCATAGTAAATTAGAAAACTTTCAGAATTGAGAGATAGTGAATAGTGGGGAAATTAATTTTATTATTATTATATTATTATTATATTATTATTTTTATAATTATTTATAGTTATTTATTATATTATAATTTATGATTTTGTGTTTCAAACTTTATCATACCGGGGATATCGACTAGACTCTTGTTTGGACAGATTTAAGTGTGTTATTGCTAGGAAATTCAGGCCTACAATATAAAACGTAAAATTTCTATGCAAAACAATTGCACCGCAAAAGCTGACATAATCATACCGCCAGGGAGGTTAATCAATTTAAGCACTTATTTTGAATGTTTTACATAGCTATACCTGCAAAAGGGGCTGGCCTGAAGTTATCTAGCAGGACCTAATTTTCTGCCTAAAGTTCAATTTTATCATCTAATACTAACTTGTCTCAAAACATCAGGCCTTGGTGTCAAAAAAGTAAAAGGTTATTAGAAAAAAAGTACTAAAAGGTTCACCTATGTAATACATGCATGCAATTGCATTGTTTAATAGTGTAGTGCAGTACTGTATTTGTATACAATGTTTTAACCCAGTTTCATTAATACATTTGTAATTGAAGTATGATCTGTATGCCACACAACATATACAGTATATAGAACAGAAACTCTTTTGTACTTACAGAAGGTTCCACATTGCACTTTTTCAGCTGATTGTTGACAAATGTAGGTCTTAACAGTTTCCTTGGCATTTTGTTGCTTCTACTAATATTAGCAAGAATTATGTTTGTGTTGCAGGAAGTCACATTGCAAATGGCATTTGCCTGTTTTTCTGGGTGTCATCAATGAAGAAAATTTTATTTCAAATAATATATCCAGTTTAGATTGGCACAATAGGAAGAAAGCCATCCCAAATATTATTGTATATCACTGTTTTTTCTGTAATTGTAGATCTGTTGGCTTGCTTAGCTTTGAGTTTGCGGTAGGTAGGTGACAATTTTGACTGGAAAATGTTGATGTGGAACCAGGGTACCTTTATTTTATCTCTCATATAAGATGTTGAGATGAGTTTATGATAATATGAAGAAGGTTTTTATTGAGCTGATGACATTATCTAATGTGGGTAATAAAGGAAGGGCAATTACTATATAGCCCTATGCTACACTAAAGTTCCATTTATAAGCTCAGAAAAAAAACACACAGTAATTTGTAAGTAGGAACATTGCAGAGCTACCAGCATCCAACAATATTATGGCATCTAAGTTGTGTGCTTTTATACTCATGGAAAATGGAGGTTATGTCATACATCACAGCATGGCATGAAAAGAAAGTTTCAAATAATAGCATCACACTACAAAAGAAGCTAATACAATTCTATTTGTTACCAATTTTCTCCTAACCACCTTACATTCTGCTTTCATCACCTACAAGGGACAGAATGTAAACTGTCCAATAATTTTGCTTGTGATTTAATTTACTGCATTATTCTAAAATCTTATGTTCTTCACTGTTTTCTTATATGCAGTAAATGATTGATGAGGTAAAGTCAGAACAGTAAATAATTAAAAACAAGAAGTGAACAAAGGAAAAAAAATATATTTTGTTTCATATTATTGCATGGTTTCTTCAGCTGGAGATCAGCAGCCATCCTGAGTTTTTACAGCTGTTCTTCATCTGCACTGTATCACCTTTCTTTCTGCAATGACAAATTACTTTTTGCTTCTGGTAACTCTACTTACTTTATTGACTTTTATTTAGCTTCCCGTGCTGCATAAAACTATTGCTTCCACTTTATTGGATTATGTTTTCATAGATCAGCAATAGAAAGCTGTATTATTATTATTATTATATATTTCAGATTGTGGATGTACTGTATATAGGTGTTCTAAATAAGAACATGTCAATTCGAAATACATATTATAAAATATATAATAGGAGAGCTATTTCATTTTAATTATAGGTCATATTAAAAGCTTTTTTTGTGAAACTAGTCAGGCAAGTATGGTTGAATTGCATAAGGCTGGCCATACATGGTTCGAATCTTGGCCGGTTAAACAGGAACCACTAGTGGCCAGGCTGAATGCACCGATTTGATCAATCGATCGATCAACTTGAGTAGAACCAGCTTGCTGGATTTGCTTGCAATTATCGCAAGAGGCTGCTATAGCCGCTAGCAACAATCACTGTCTTCTCCCTGCACGGATGGCTTACCCCACCCTCACCTGCCAAGACAATTGCTTGGCAGGTGGTATTCCCCTGTCAATACTGTCTGGGTCGATGGAGGAATCGGGCAAGTTTCTTTCCTGTAACCACAGGTTGCATGAAAGAAATTTGCACCATCTATGGCCTGCCTAAGTTCAAAACTAAGGCTGTGTCAACCACAGGTTGCAGGAAAGAAATTTGCACCATCTATGGCCTGCCTAAGTTCAAAACTAAAGCTGTGTCAACCACAGGTTGCAGATAAAGAAATTTGCACCATCTATGGCCTGCCTAAGTTCAAAACTAAAGTTGTGTCAACCTCAGGTTGTGCACATATTATTAAGCCAACATTCTACTAAGCTTGGTAAGGGGTTTTAAGGCCTAATTACATCTCCTGACATATCAGTAAAGCACTTGTCTTACTTCCAAAAATGTGCAATGTCTGTACTTAGAAACATGGATGTCGCCCTTGGGACTTTAAATATGGAGTCCACAATTGGCTGATAAAATTGTCAAATGTAAATATAGTAAAATATTTATTACAGAAATAGTCACACATGAAAAAAGTAACATAAACAATGGCAAAGCCGATACAATATTGCACATCGTTAAAGATTGCATTGCATTTAAAGTACATGAGTATACATGACATCTATAACACCCAACACGTTTTGCGAGATGTGACTCCCTCTTCAGGGGTGGATGCAGGTGGGATATATCTAGAAATGAATGATCAAAAAGTAATGCAACACATGACTAGATGGACAAATGGTAAGAGGGGCCTCACAGAAAAAAGAAAACCCCATACTCACCATTCGGCAAAGCCTTGGTGGCTATGTTCACCGAGGATAGCAGCAATATATGCTTGGGAAGAGGAGCTGAGGAAATGGTGTAATTAGGTTCCAGGTCATTAAGTGAATATTTCTTCAGTTTAGTAAATTCAGTGAAAATTATCTTTGCAAATAATACCCTATCAAATGCATGGAAAAAAACAAAAACATTTTTGTGTTTGCACATGTTTGGAAGTCAGCAAAGCTTCACCTCATTCAGAAAGGTATTTGAAAATGTCCTTGCAAAGCGGATAGCCTTTTTCCCTTAGGTAAACTCCTTTGCATCTAAAAAATTGAGGCTTTTACTGACCTCAGCTTGTAGTTGACTTGGTTCCAAGCTGACGTTTCTAATCTTTGTTGTCATTCAATCAACCACCTCAGTCACCAGCTTTGGTTCATTCATATGCACAAATGTAAATTCCTAAACCTGCCTTTAAAGTGATTCTAAAGGCTGTAATTTTTTTTTACATAGCAAAACATGTTACACTTACCTGCTCTGTGCAATTGTTTTCCACAGAGCAGCCCCAATCTTATTGTTTTTGGGTCCCCCGCCGATGGTCCTGGCTCCTTCCCCTGCCAAGTGCCCCCAATAGCAAGCCTATACCCACTCGAGCAGGCTTGCTCCCGAGTTGCTGTCTTGTGAATATACATTGTCTATTAACATACAGAGTGTGGCCCAGCCCCCCGCTTGTTCCTCATTGGCTCACTGGATGTGATTGACAGCAGCAGGGGTCACTGGCTCCTGCTGCTTTATGAATCAATTAGGAAAGAGAGACCTGGTAGAGCCATTGCTTTCATGCACATCACTGGATTAAGATGGGGCTTGGATATGTATAGGCGGGGAGCTGGTTGGAGAGCTGGATCAAGAAGGTCCTAGCATACAATAAGGTAAAAAGACTTTTACCTTTAGAACAACTTAGTTACTAGTTGTAGAGCATGTATTTTGTGTGAATAAATATTTATGATATCAGAACATCTGTAAGCTGTTACGTAGCAAACCTGTATGTACAAAATAATAAATACTCAAAAACATAGGAAAACCATGTGTAAAACAAAAACACAGTAATTTATTTGTATTTTGTGCCAAAACTGCCCACATTTTAAGGGTATATATGTCCAAATGGCTGTATTTTAGAACTCATATGTTGTAAATGTACATATTTTCACCAAAAAGGGCACAAATCATTTAAGAAGTGAAGAGCAAAGGCTAAAGAAGAAAATAAAAACACTGAAATAGTCAGATAGTCAGTGAGAAACGTATTGTGTCTCATTGGACATATTTACGATTGTGTCAGTATGGTACAGATTGTTCTCTGTAGAGTTTTTTTGGTTATGTCAGATGGTAGTGATTATGTCTCTTAAGACATGTTTCTGGTTGTATCAGTATGGTACTGATTGTGCCTGACCTCACATGTTTCTGGTGAGTTAGAACACTACTTCACTTTTTCTCTGAGTATTTATTATTCACTATGTGTGGTGGGGATAGGGTGGTGGAAGGGTGCAGGCTGGGGGGATTGGTGGGGATAAAACCAGCCCTGCACTAATCTGTCCCCACTTCTAAAATAAAAAAAAATCTTGGTTGTGAGGTCTGCTTCATCTCTCACACAGCCGCTTCTTGAAAATCTTCCCTGACTGGTCTTACTAGTCTACTAAATGTAAGTAGATGTTCACTTTAAAAGAAATAGGGTGTTCATTTTAATATCTTTAATAAATTTAAATACAGAAACATTTGTGTCAAGTGCCCGATTTGGTCCTACACTACATGATTGGATTCTGACTAAGATAATAAAAGGAGACCCAGAGTCTATATTTGACATTTTTTTTGAGTAGCTAATCAACAGAATGAAAATAGAAATGTTAATTTAATCTCAAAAGATTAAATAAACTAAACATAATAAGTAGGACAGTTCCTTTCATGTCTAATATTATTACATTCTGCTAAAAAGCCATTACCAAGAATAAATTAATTGAAGTTATGTCATGATGATAAGTGTTGCACAGCTAGGAACATCTATATTAAATACTGCTTAGCATAACATTTTCAGCAGTAATGGAGATATATATGAATCTTCTAAACTCCATTATCTACTGTATAGTATATTGTGAAAACAGAATATTGAACTTTTTGTGCAAATTAACTGTGTTCAGAGTCCCCTTTCATTTAGCATTATTAAGACTGAAATATAAAAATATACAACTATGACAAATCAAGTCATGATTCAAAGACCTTTCAAAGAAGATGATTCACAAAGAAAGCTGTCCATGAAAACTATTCATCTGTTTGAGAACAAATGTAGAAACAAATAGCACATTTTGCACTTTGGTACATAAACTGTAGAGTTCTTGTGTGCAGAAACAATATGTTTCCCTTATTTTCCTTTTTATTGCTGTTCTTGTGACATGTGCATACCTACCATCCCCACCCTTTCCCTATTGACAAGAGATGTCAGTTTCCATATATGACACTAGCTTGCTTAGAAATCCCTAATTTTCATGCAATATGTTCCTGTTTATTGCATCACACCTTGCCTGAGCTTTTTGTCTCCATATCATCATTCAACTGTTATTTGCTGTGTTCACTCCAAACATGCTTTCCATCCAGAGAGTCTTCTTTTTTATGTTCCTAAAGTAAAATTGTATTAAAAAAATGAAGTTGTAAGGAAACAATCCATTTGTTTTTACAATTTCAGTGTTGTACTTGTGGAAAAAAAACCTTTATGTGTTTTGTATTCTGACTTGGAGATCAACTGCCTCTTTCCTTCTAATATACCAAGCTTTGCATGCTCCTACTATTTCTGATATGACACATTGAATATATATTTGGGTGAATTTAATAAAGGTTTTACTCATAAATGGTGTAGCGCAATTCTCATAGAAAATTAATACCTCTTATCAGTAATATACAAAAGCTTCCATAGCATGTGAACAAAAACCAATATACATGAGAAATGTATGCTGCCCTACTGAGGAAGTCCCGACTATTGGATGTAACATACGTATAGGACAAGGAACCCCATACATGACCGCATCCTGTGGCCATCTCTGCATCAAGCTGTCTCATCAGTGATTGCAAAAGACCAGCGATATATGGTTAGCACTGCCACTAGTGATGAAATTTATCAAATTGGTATTGGAGCTGGGAGACTATAATAAATGCACTACCTCCTTTAAATATGACAAAACAATGTATACCCAAAGAGCACAAAATTGCAGTTTTAAGATGCAGAAAAATCAATCAAAAAGCAAAATTTACAAAAAATATAGAAATTTTTTATTACATAGATATTATAAAACAATTTGTAAAATTTGGGCCAAATCAACCCAATGGTCAAGGTACAAAAGTGTAATTGCCTCTACATCTTTCCCCACAAACGTAGCTTCTCCTGGAGCTTTTGTTGAACCTTGTTACTTCATATTTGCCACTAAAGCAGAAAAATATCAAATCAGTTTTGTATCTTTAATAATTGACAATACATTCATGTAGAGACCCAATAGTAGTACCTAATAATACATTTACATTAACAACATCACATTGAGCTTATCTGATGGATACACTCTCACCCTTTCAAAATGATCTTAGTTTCAAATGATCCCCTGGACCCATCAAGAGGTTTTATGGAGAACGTCTGTGCCAAATAAGAGGAAAAAGAGGATAGCGGCACCTGTGGAATTACACATATAATTAAATCATTAACTATATCACCTAACTTCCATTCCAGTCCTATCTAAATTGATTTGAGCCTAATCTAGTTTCAAGGAGTTCTAATGAATCGATTGATCAATCAATGTTTCAATCCTTTCCCGTATATAAACCTCCTCTCATGCCACTAAATTTACAGGGTAATTATGCCCTCTATAATAGAATTAATTAAATGAGAATCAGGTTTTTTTTCTAATTAAACAAATACATGTTTTACTTTGATTATAATCAGCTATCATATAGCTCTTACCTGAGCACTTCCCTCTTTCAGTCTATCACTGTTCCTTGGCTCAGTGTCTTTAACCAGTGAGAATTGAAAAACTTGTTTCAATCTATCACAAAGGATAAACCCCTGAGGAAAAAGCCAAAATAATTGTGAAAGGTTACACACCCACAAAAGGCTTCCCTGCTGAGATGGGAAAGAGAAGAAAGCTACTTACTTTTAAACAGGTAAAGAGCCTCACTAGTAACATTGTGGATGGCCACAGCAATGTGGTCTATTAGGAGTGCTCTTATATACTATCATACCCCCACAAATGTTTGATATCATTGCTGATTGGGGCAATCAGAGGTTTCATTTTAAAATTGTGTAGTCAGGCTGTTTAGGGCGCCCTATTACGCGTATACGCGAGACCACAGTGGTCATCTTGGAAAGTCCTTTTGCCCATATTAAGTAGTTCTGGGAAAAAGGCATGCTGTTAAGATCTCAATGGGCACAAGGATAGATGTTCTCTATCCCAGGACTGGCCACCATTATTTAGGCAGCTAGGTTAGGCTCCCTAATGCCCACAGGCCGCAGTCGGCGCCATACTGGGCATGCACTGACCCACCGCAGCCATCTTAAGGGGTCCATCTCCCCTTACTTGACAGTCACAGGTTGAAATATGGGCCACAATATGTAATGGGCAGCAAAAATGTTTTCACAGTCCTCAAAATGGACACTGCCAACAGCAGGGCACAGTCTCATGGGCTACAGCTAATGAACTGTATTTATTATACTGTGCAAATTCGAAGTCCCCAATCACCCAAAGCAATAGCTCCGGGGATCGAACAAGAGGGACCACCCAACAATAAACCTGGGAATCAATTCTGTGGGAGTATTTGTGATATATGGGGGGAACATAGCACTGCTCATATACAAAAAAGACATTACTCATCAGGTTCATTTACTAACCGGACTATCCCTGATGTTTAAGGGGAACTATCAAAAGTGGACACTATAGAACCAGACCAAGTCAAGGGTCAGACTGACTGTTATCACATCAGATAAGCTTTACATAAAATCAACAAAAATAAAAAAAAATTGTGCATTAGAAACATATGACAACTCTTGCATCTTCAATTAATCTCCCACATAAAAGCCAGAAAAGAAAAGCAAAAGAAGCAACAGATGGAAACACAGAGAAAGACAAACGTCTCTCATGGAGGGACACAAAATGTCCTAAAGTAATGGCTTAAAACTCAATGCATCAATTTTTTTTGCATTGACCAATTTGACATGGTCCCAAATTCTGTGAAAGAAAGGCCTCTTAGTTTTGCCAACATAGAAAATACCACATTGACATTCCATATAGTATACAATACCTATTGATTGAAATCAACAAAAAAGGTTTGTTTATACATCTTGCCTGTGGGCAACAAAATCTCCTGTGCCTCCTAAATGAACCTGCAAAAATGACACCTGCCACATTTACCAGTGCCACCTTTGCTAGGGGGTTCTCTCGCCCTGGAGTGCATATGATGACTGTGGACTAACTTGTCCCTCAGAGATTCCGATCTTGTAAAAGTAATCTCTGGGTAATCTTTTATATGTTTTGCTACTTTCCCATTGGCTCTTAGTAGGTACCAAAATGTGTCCATTATTTTACGGACTTCACTTTGCTGTCCGGAATAGCGTGTAATCATTCATTGATTGATTACACGCTATACCAGACAGCAAAGTGAAGTCCGTAATATAATAGCTCCTTGAAACATTAGATTAGGCTCAAATCAATTTAGATTAGGACTAGAATGGAAGTTAGGTGATATAGTTAATGATTTATTTATAAGTGTAATTTAACAGGTGCTGCTATAGGGCAATGCCTCTTTTTCCTCTTATTTGGCACAGACATTCCTCTCTTGATGGGTCCAGGGGATCATTTGGAACTAAGATTATTTTGAAAGGGTGAGAGTGTATCCATCAGGTAATCTCAATGTGATGTTGTTAATGTAAATGTATTATTAGGTACCACTACTGGGTCCCTACATGAATGTATTGTCAATTATTAAAGATACAAAATTAATTTGATATTTTTCTGATTTAGTGGCAAATATTAAGTAACACAGTTCTACAAATGCTCCAGAAGAAGCCAGGTTTGTGGTGAAATATGTAGAGGCAATAACACTTTTGTACCTTGACCATTGGGTAGATATGGCCCAATTTTAACAATTTGTTTTATAATATCTATGTAATAACATTTTATATATTTTTTGTAAATGTTGCTTTTTGATAGATTTTTCTGCACCTTAAAACTCCAATTGTGTTCTTTTTGGGTATACTTTGTTTTGTCAATAGTGCTGTTTCCTGTAAGTGCAATATTTATCCTTTTAATAAAGTCAGTTTTAAAACAGAGGACACTAGGGTTGTTTGCTTTCTCTTCCCGTTTATGTAGTGCTGTGATTGGAAATACATTCAGCCATCCATCCACTGATGTGATTGGGAAGCAGTGAGGACTTGGAAGGATTAGCTGTTTTTGCTTCATCACCAGAGAGGGAAAACTGTGTGATGTAACCTGCTGGTAAAGTAGGGGTCATGTCAGTGAGGTGAGAGGCCATTTTGTACGGGTGGTGGATTCACTTTGCTTTATGCACATTGGATTGAAGCTGGGTATTACCTACTGTTTTTTCAATATTTTGCATGTTTGAATATTTATTGGACTTTATTTGTATATTTTTGGAGGCATTGTGTATTGTATGAAGAGAAAATAAATCCCACATTTTTTTTGTATGCACATTTTTTGTATGTATATTGGTTTTTGTTCACACACCATGGAAGCTTTTGTATATTACTGATAAGAGGTATTGCTGTATTATTACTGATAAAAGGTATTCATTTTTTATGAGAATTGCGCTACACCATTTTTTGGTAAAACATTGGTTAAATAAGTTCTGAATCACTTACAGGTGTTGGCTAGCAATTCATTTAGCAGTGATTGTTTTTGTATTTACTGTATTTGATTGCTCTGGTTGATCACTGGTGCACAGATTTACTAAAGGCAAATAGATTGTGCACTTTGCAAGTGCAGTTGCACCAATGATTAAAAAATGAGGGTAAGCTCTGCTGACTTCCATCATCCAATCATGTGCAAGCAAAAATTCAGTTTTTCTATTTTCATTGCATGTGATTGCAAAGTGAAGCTTTATCTCATTTACTAAGCTCTGGAGCAACTGCACCTGCAAAGTGCACAGTCTGTTCACCTTTAGTAAATCAACCCCACTTTATCTAGATGACGTACTTTGTGCCTATATTAGCCTTAATCCTATGGGAAGTCAACCCTGTATCAAATCAAATAAATCCCTCTATACAAAAGCCACATCAAAATAACAATTTCATCTTCATTTCAAATAGAAAAAGACATTTTAACACTTCCCCCAGCTGCCTCTACAAGACAAAAATGCACACCGCATATTTAAAATATTTAAATCCAGAACAAAACACTCCATAAATTGCATCATATGGAATCAGAAAATAACTAGCTGGGAATTGTGTTAGAACTCTTATCTAAGAGGATCCAGATCATATCAGAACTTCTTCCAACTCTGTCATGTGATGTCACTCCCTGAGCCATAAAGAGTGCCATCTGTTGGGTAGTTTGTACTTTCTCTGCAGAGTCTTGCAGTAAGTATACAAAACTAGATGTCAATAATGTGATTTTAGGATGCCAAGAATAAGGCATTCTTCCTGCCAATGGCAGGTTATCAAGTAACCTGTTATAGCAGGCAAACCGTATCTCTCATATTATTCCATCTATGGCAACATGACAATCTCTATAGCAATGTGCATCACACAACCAAAACCCTGCTGTGCAGATTTCATTGCAGGCTCTCTGGTAAGGTGCATCCATATGTCTTAAAATGGAACTAAACTCATAATACAACATTGACTATTTTTAAACCTTAGGCTTCACGCATTACTAAGTAGCAAAGTATAATATATTTACTTGTTTTAAACTTTTTTTTTTACAATACTTGTGTTACTTCCTGTTTTTTTTTTGGCCTAGGCCAAAATGATACTATATCATACTTTCCAGGAGTGTACAAGGGCATTTATCTTTCATTTGGTGGGATGGAGGAGGGGCTTTCTCAGCTAAGCGTGGTTTGTCTGCATGCCTGAGTGAAGGGCAGATAGATTCCAGGAAGTAAATGCTACATGAATCATCTGCCCTTACTCAAGATGGCTGAAAATAGAAATGCAAGGATGGTGTTTTTCAAAGTGATTTCTCAGCCAAGTGAAGAATGAAGAAATAGATGGATGAGTGAGTTTGCTCTGAATATAAACAATTAATGAAACAGCATTTTCAGTTTGTGGTGCTCTGATACAGTTTAGCTGTTCATTCTCATTGCAGTCTATTTGTACAGTCTCTGTACAGTCTTCTTCAGATTTACCAAGATGTTAGGGCCTACCTATACAATTCATTCAATTTGTATCCTATCAGGCAGACTATTGTACTACATAACTATTAGCAGATTCAACGGAGATTGTATAGATAGATTTTATTGTGTGTAATTCTACTAATCGCACACTTCTTTTTGGAAACAATCAGGCCATCTTCAAATATGTACAGTTTTAAAATAGTTTAGCTAATTTTTTGACAAGCGTTTAATTCAGCCATGAATTCTCTTATCTGCCTTTTCTTGGAAAACACATAAGGAAGAGAAATGCTTGATCTGCCTCTGGCAAGCTGATAGAATTTGTGAAGATGATAATTCAAGCAGTGCAAGAAATTGAAATGTTTTGTATTATCTGTTGTTCCTACATGAATCAACGATTTGCCAGAGCACATTCTCTCAGAACGAATGGTCTTTATGTACATTATTACAGTCTCTATTACTATATATAATCATTCTGACAAAACACAAACCACAGTTGCTATTGCCTAAGGTGTTAAATTACAGCGGAATGAGATCATTTACTGTGTCCATAATGTAACAAAGTTGAATCATTATCTAAGTGATAGCACAATAGGTCTCTTGCTGTTAGAGATTTCAGGCCCATTCCAGTGCATTGTTGCTAGCTAGAATTGCAATTGTTCCAATAAAAAAAAGTTTTGGACAAAGCCATACATATGAAAAGTTCTGCACTCGGAAATCATTTTTCTTGTAATATTCAACCATTATATATCCCTTTTATTCTCAGAGAAGCGATGGTATCCATCAAAGCAAACGTTTTTTACAGAAATAGTGCAAATCTTCTGTTCTTACAAATTATATATTCTTATCTCTCTATTCATCTGCCCAAAAAAAAAAAAAAACATAAAAAAAAGATTTTACATTGTTTCATGTACTGGGCAGCACTGATAGAGACATAAAAAAAAAATATGCAAAATTTGGGCTATAAAGCATTTGGATGGAATGCTTTTGGCAGGATATAAGGAGTAGCACAACTCAATGAAAGTTTGTAAAGTAATAAAAAAAGAAGAATGTTTTTTCAAGATTCACAGCTTGTTGAGTAAAGTTTAAAACATTGCCAAAAATACTGCAACAGTGTCTCAGCATAAAAATTGAATCACAGTTACCAAAGTCCAAAAGTGTTAATTATTTTTTTTAGCACAAATTGATGGACATTGCTTTTTTTTCTTGGTATTCTCATTATCTGTTGTCTGTTGAGTGGCATTTTACAAAATGCTGTTTGCACACCTCAATTTCCCAGTTCAAGCAGACCTAATTTAAATCAAAGAGGAAAGCCTGGCACAAAACCTTTCAATAAAATATATTCCTCAATAGCCACAAAGGATATTAATCCACTTTTGTGTTTCTTTGCAATCCTGGATATTACCTTTTAGTGGTGACATCATCACTGTGCTGTGCTGTAATTTGTCATTAACCACTTCAGCCTGAAAGGTTTTACCCCCTTTATGACAGGGCCATTTTTTGCTGCGTTAATTTAACTTACAATTGCGTGGTTGTGCGACACTGCTCGTATAAAATTGATGTCCTTTTTTCCCCACAAATAGAGATTTATTTTGGGGGTATTTGATCACCTCTGCAGTTTTCATTTTTTGCGCTAGAAACAAAAAAAAAACTGACAATCTATCAAAAAAACTATATTTCCTGACGCATCATGGCAGCACACACAGTGGGTTGTGACTCCGCCTCCACAACCTGATAGGACTGGTTAGCTATAAGATTTGAAGAGGAGTCCACCGTTGCATTCTCCTTTTTTTCCTCACCTGTATGGGACATTACGTTCGAGTTCGGTTAGCAAGGAACCCCTTACCGCACCACCCCAGCTAGGTTCAGCCTCTCCTACTTGGAAGTCCCTGTCCGTACGGTCTCTAAATGAGCCATAACGCAGGGAGCCCCACTCTGGTGGTCTCAGGGGCAAAAAATTACTAAGCAGCAAGCCTTTTTAAGAAAAAACAACAACAACCTTAAAAAGGTTGTAATAACTGCAGCGGTCCCCCCCCCCCTTTCCTATCTGTTGAGCTCCCCAACATGTCTCCGTTCTCTGCCTACCTTCTATTTCAGTCCTCAGTTTCCTTCCTTCTTTTTTCCTTTTTTTTTTTTTCCTTCCTTTTCCCACTCTGGGCATGCTGAGCCCTGTAGTCCCACGGCGCTGTGTCCCTTCCATCATGGCGGTTCCGTCTGGATGTTCGGCGCTCAGGAAGTGACACTCTCCCTTGCCCTCTGCATTTGCCAGCATCCAAGATGGCGCAGGGTGGCGCAGGCGGCCAGTGCGCATGCGCGGCGGTGACGTCATTCCTCCAGCGACGGCGGGCTATTTAAAAAATGTCATTTTCGTTTTGAAGTGCTGCTTGTGCCTTCCACGCCATCTACCAGCCTGATCTCTGCACACAGCCTGCTGCCTTGCAAGACAAGTCCTCCTGAACTCTGGTAAGCTGCTTTTCTTTCATCCTTATGCACTTTGCCATTCATTTATTTGCTGCACCTTCTGCCCATACTCTGCATTGGCTCTTATACTGAAAACCTCTGGTCACAGGTGTACTCTATTCTTCCTCATGGAGACCGCTGCCTTAGTAGACCATCCTAGAACCATAAGGTAAGGGGGCGTATGGATTGGTAAGTAGCGAAGAGGAGAAAAAGAGAGCTCTGCCACTAATACCTTTCATTTTGGTAGCTCTGGCAGGTCTTCGGGGTCATCCCATTCTAAAAGAAAGGAACGTTCCCCCTCAAGACACTCTCACTCTCGGCGAAGTCGGTCAAGGTCTTCCCGTCATCGCAGAGAATCGCCATCCTCACATCGAGAGGAACACCATACCCGTCCTGCGGTTAATACCTGCTGGGTCTGCGGAGCGCAAGCATTACCTAGTAAGCTTGTCTGCCAAGTCTGTCTGGAGGAAGCAACCCGGGACAAGGAAGCGGACGCTAGAGAAGCCTCCAATATTATAAGAGACTCAGTTAAGGAAACGATCCTGCAGGTGACAGCTTATGACCCAATCAGGTCATCTAACTCAGCCTCAACCTCTCATTCTCCTCAGGATCCAGATGACTCCCCAGAGGATGAGGATCCTCTGACTCCTACAGTTTTTGACTTTGCGTTAATAAACCCCTTTGCGAAATCGGTTAAGGAGGCGATCGGTTGGGAGGAAGAGAGAGACGTTCCGCCTAAGTTAAGGAAATACTTCCCTAACCTAAAAAAAGACCCTGAGGTCTTCCCCTTTATCGAAGAGCTAGAGGAGCTCATAAGAGATGAATGGCAAAAACCAGAAAAGAAATCCGGCTTAAATAACAGATTAGCGAAGCTCTATCCCCTAAAAGAGCCAGCAGTGAATCCTCTTATCTCTGCTCCCGTGGTAGACTCCTCACTGATGCGCTTAGCGCGCCATGTAACCCTACCAATAGAGGACGCCGTAACCTTTAGAGATGTGATGGATCGCAAAATCGATCTCGACCTTAAGAAAGCCTACTCAGCAGCGGGGGGGGCCTGTAGGCCCGCAATCGCCCTAGCAGCGGTCGGTAGAGCCATCACCTCCTGGACATCTGGAGTTGAAAAATTAATCGCAGAAGCGGCGGACCAAGACAAAATTATTTCAGCTCTGCAGGAACTTAGCCTTGCGGGTGATTTCGTAGCGGAGGCGGCGGTGGACGTTATTCGGTCATCAGCAAGAGCAATGCTGGCCTCAGTAACTTCCAGAAGGGCTCTCTGGCTAAAACCTTGGGTTGCTGATGCGACTTCCAAATCCAGCTGGTGTAAGATCCCTTATGATGGCACTAACCTTTTTGGCTCAAAATTAGATTCCGCAATATCAAAGGTCACGGGGGGAAAATCGGGTCTAATACCATCGGACAGAAGATCCAAGCAGCAGAAAAATCCGCCTTTCAGACGTCACCTTCCGGAAAGGTACCGGGACGTAAGGTCCTATAGACCCGGCAAAGAATTCAAACGGAATTGGCGAAGCACACAACCCTCTTTTGTAAGAGTCCAAAAATCGAAGACAACCGCGCCGGGAGACCAACAAAAATCTTTTTGATGCCACGCATGCCCAGCCCGCAATAGTTGGTGCGAGGCTGAGGCTATTTGCCCAAACTTGGGTAGACAAAATAGAAGAACCCTGGGCGATATCCACCATTCAGCAAGGTCACAGGTGGAAATTCAAGCAAAAACCGCCAAAAAACCACTACAAATCTACCAAGCTACCCTTTTCGCGCCTGAAGCGAAAGCTTTTAGTCAGATACATTATGGAGTTGCTCCAGAAGCAAGCAATTATAGAAGTTCCACAGGAGCAGAGAGGAGAGGGGTTCTACTCCCCCCTTTTCTTGGTGTCAAAGAAAACAGGCGACCTGAGGCCCGTGTTGGATTTAAAGAAGTTAAACCAAATGATTCTAGTCGAATCATTCAAGATGGAGAGTCTCCAATCAATATTACTAGCAATAGGGGAGAAAGATTGGATGCTCTCGGTCGATTTATCCGACGCTTATCTACACATTCCAGTGCATCAAACCTTTCAAAAGTATCTACGCTTTGCGATAGGCAAACAACACTTTCAATTCAAAAGCCTCCCATTTGGGATATCAACGGCACCCAGGACCTTCACAAAGGTGTTACTTCCGGTTATAGCACTACTGAGAGAAAGAGGTCTAAGAGTCCTACACTACCTCGACGATATTCTTCTTCTAGCAGACAGCCGAGAAATACTTCTACGACATCGTTCAATTCTGATTTCCACACTCCAGCAATTCGGGTGGATAGTGAATTGGAGGAAGAGCAACCTGGTCCCAGTGCAGAAGATGGTCTTCCTAGGAGCCGAATTGGACACCAGATCCAACACGGTAGCGCTTCCCCAGGAGAAAATTCGTCCTCTTATCCGCAAAGTGAGAAAGCTACTATCAGTAGAACACCTATCTGCAAGAAAATGCTTAAGTATTCTGGGCTCAATGTCATCAACCTTTCTAATGGTTCAGTGGTCTCAATGGAACTCCAGGGTATTTCAGAATTCGTTCCTAAAACAATGGAACGGGGTGTCCATGTCACAACAAATAACAATCACCAGAGCAGTCAAGGAGTCAGTACGTTGGTGGACTCAAACCAACAATCTAACTCGCCGTCGTCCTATCGTTCATCCACTCCCAGAAATAGTAACGTCAGATGCCAGTTACCTTGGCTGGGGTGCGTATCATCTAGATCGGGGAGCACAGGGCCGCTGGCCCTTCTGTCCACAGGGGATAGTCTCGAATGTTCTGGAACTCAGGGCTGCATGGCAAGCACTTCTAACTTTCAGTCCTCTCCTTTCAGGGAAGAATGTCCTCCTGCGTATGGACAACACAGTGGCTGTGAATTATGTCCACAGGCAAGGGGGCACAAGAAGCAAAGTCCTAATGCGGGAAGTACGACCTATAATCGAGTGGGCCCAAGTCTACCTGACGGATCTGAAGGCAGTATACGTACCTGCAATTCACAACCAACTCGCGGACGATCTAAGTCGAATATTTATTTCAAACAACGAGTGGTCTCTCAGTCACAAGGCCTTTACTCTTCTGACACACAAATGGGGTGTTCCCGACATAGATCTGGCAGCGACTCCAGCGAATCGCAAATGCACTCGCTTCTTAGCAAGGACCGCCTATCCAGCAGCAACAGGGATCGACTGTCTCCACCATCCTTGGGAGTTTCGCCTTGGTTACATATTCCCTCCGGTGCCCTTGATAGCCAGGTTTCTGGCCAGACTGAGGACTTCGTCTTCCACGGTAATAGCAGTATTGCCCTTCTGGCCCAGAAGACCGTGGTTTCCGGCCATCCTGCAATTGAGCACAGAAGAGCCTCTCCCACTTCCACTGTTCCCAGACTTGCTCTCACAGGGGAAATTTCTACACCCGTCACCAGAACGACTACACCTGACGGCTTGGAAACTGAAAGGGAAAGGTTACTAGATCAGGGTTGTTCATTAAGAGTAATATCCACCTTACAACAAGCAAGGAAGAAGTCGACAAACGACATATATAATAAGATTTGGAAAAGATTTTCTGCAATAGCCCAGCTAAAGTCCTGGAATCCCCTTTCTCCTTCAGTCTCTCAGGTGTTAGAATTCCTACAACTAGGCCTAGAGAAAGGCTTAAGATCAAGCACTTTAAAAGTTCATGTCTCTGCCATATCCGCAATGACAGGAATCAAGTGGGCCTTAAATCCCCTCATCATCCAATTTCAGAAAGCATGCCTAAAAATAAGGCCTCCTAGAAAACCAATTTTTCCGACCTGGGACCTATCGATTGTCCTGGAAGCTTTAACCAAAGAACCTTTCTCGACGGGGGGATCAATATCCCTATGGGACTTGACACTAAAGCTATCGTTTCTAGTTGCAATCACATCGGCCAAAAGGGTCTCTGAGCTGCAAGCTCTACTAATCAAAGAACCACACCTAGTTTTCTTCCCAGACAGGGTCGTACTCAGACCTTCGGAACGGTTTGTGCCAAAGGTAGCTTCTAGCTTCCACTTTAATCCGGAGATCAATCTTCCCGTATTTCTCAACACAGATGGAAATCCACACCCTCTGGACGTGAAGTCTGCAATATCCGCCTACCTGGAGGCTACCGCTCCATTCAGGAAGTCAGAAAACCTCCTAGTCATTCCGCATGGCGCCAAAAAAGGTCAAGCGGCTTCCTCAAGAACAATATCCTCATGGTTGATTAAAGCCATCAAAAAAGCATATCTAGTTCAACATCTTCCAATACCGGAAAGCCTGAAAGCGCATTCGACGAGAGCGATGGCGACCTCATGGGCAGCATACAGCAGAGTATCACCAGAGACTATTTGCAAGGCAGCAACTTGGTCATCAAAAACCACATTCATGTCTCACTATAGAATAGATCCGGCTCAATTAACCACGGTTGAGTTCGGGAGATCAATTATTCAATCAAACTCATCTATATCCTGTACTTGAGTAAATAAAGAAAACTTCTAAAACGCACCCTCCCATGTAGCGAGTTATTTCCCACTGTGTGTGCTGCCATGATGCGTCAGGAAAACGGAAAATTGTATACTCACCTTTCCGTAATTTTCCTTTCCTGACGCATCCCATGGCAGCACACAGGATCCCACCCCTCTAAGGTGATAGTTACTGAGAATGCAACGGTGGACTCCTCTTCAAATCTTATAGCTAACCAGTCCTATCAGGTTGTGGAGGCGGAGTCACAACCCACTGTGTGTGCTGCCATGGGATGCGTCAGGAAAGGAAAATTACGGAAAGGTGAGTATACAATTTTCCGTTTTTTTACTTTCTTCTATAAAACATACCCAATAAAAAATGTAAAAAAATCAAATGTCTTCATAAATTTAGTTCAATATGTATTCTGCTACATATTTTTGAAAAATCACAATAAGCGTATATTGATTGGTTTGCGCAAAAGTTATCGCATCTTCAAACTATGGGATTTTTTATGGCATTTTTGTTTATTTTTATTTTTTTACTAGTAATGGTGGTGATTCACGTTTTTTTGGCGAGACTGCATTTGGGTCACTGACACTTTAACATTTTTTTTGGGAACCACTGACATTATTACAGTGAGTGGTGCTAAAAATACGCACTGTTACTGTACTAATGACACTGACAGAGAAGTGTGTCCCTAGGGAATGTTTTCTAACTGTGTGGGGGATGGACTCACTATATGAGCAGAGAGATGCGTGTCCCTGCTTAGCAGAAACGCAAGATCACTCTGTTCATCCCTGACAGGACGGTGATCTGCCTTGTTTACATCTGCAGACCGCTGTTCTGTCTCTCTGGGGAGGGATCACGGGTGGCTAACGGACATCGCATCCATTGGATTCGTTGATTGGCTCCCCCTCTGGCCAATCAGCGAGTGAGCATGCATGCCCCCACTGGCTATTGCACGAAACGATGTACAGGTATGTCGTTACATGCAATAGAGCCGACCTGCTGCAGTATATGCACTGTAGCCAGTCAGCAAATGGTTAATGGCATCCCAGTCTTAGTCCGTAGGGTTCAATATTGAGTTGGAGCACCCTTTACAGCTATATACATATTGCAACAAAAGGTAGGTAGTAGGATTTTAAATACCCCTCCAGTGATCACACAAGTACACTTACGTAAGAAAAAATATGTACAACATTTTTATTTTAACAATAAAACATCAAAAACATGTGTCAAATTTTGATGATTTACATACTGATTCCAGCAATACATTATCCACTAAACACATGTATAGCTGTTTGTCAAGATGAGAAACTAGTTTTGTGGCAAAGACTGCTTCTTTAGGAAAACTTAAATGTACATGATCACACAAGTGGATTTTTTTTTCAGATTTAAATGTATATATATATTTTCATGCATCTTGTAACTAGACAGCAACAGTATACAAAGATGTACTGGTGGAATATCCAGTGAGGCACAGTCTCGCCGGCCCATGGGAGAAAAATTATTCCTATAGTAGAACTCTGTAAACAGAAAGACCCCAGAGTTTCAACATCGTGTGGTAGTACGAGGAGCAAAATAAACTTTGTTCATTTTGAACCCCACAGCTGATGTAGGTTTATTGCACTACACTGTATTACTTCAAATTCATATATTGAAGACACTACTTATCACAGTCATAGAACTGCTCACAAACTCCAGCTAATTGTCATTATTTACTTAAAAGACAGAATTAATGCCATAGACATTATACAGTGAGGGAAAAAAGTATTTGATACCCTGCTGATTTTGTACATTTGCCCACTGACAAAGAAATGATCAGTCTATAATTTTAATGGTAGGTTTATTTTAGCAGTGATAGACAGAATAACAACAATAATATCCACAAAAAATAAAACTAATTAAAAAAAGTTAAAAATGCATTTGAATTTTACTGAGTGACATAAGTGTTTGATCCCCTATCAATCAGCAAGATTTATGTCTCTCAGGTGTCTTCTATACAGGTAACAAGCTGAGATTAGGAGCACTCTCTTAAAAGGAGTAATCCTAATCTCAGTTTGTTACCTATTAAAAAAACACCTGTCCACAGAAGTAATCAATCAATCAGATTCCAATCTTTCCAACATGGCCAAGACCAAAGAGCTGTCCAAGGATGTCAGGGACAAGATTATAGACCTACACGAGGCTGGAATGGGCTACAAGACCTTCTTGTCAATGATCTCAAGGCAACTGGGACCATAGTCACCAAAAAAACAATTGGTAATACACTACACTGTGAAGGACTGAAATCCTGCAGGACCCGCAAGGTCCTCCTGCTCAGGAAAGAACATATACAGGCCCATCTGAAGTTTGCTAATGGACATCTAAATAATTCAGAGGAGAACTGAGTGAAAGTGTTGTGGTCAGATGAGACCAAAATAGAGCTCTTTGGCATCAACTCAACTCACCGTATTTGGAGGAGGAGGAATGCTGCCAATGAGCACAAGAACACCATCCCCACCATCAAACATGGAGGTGGAAATATTATGCTTTTGGGGTGTTTCACTGCTCAAAGGGACGATGGACCTCCTTCCCTCAGCCAGGGCAATGGGTCGTGGATGTGTATTCCAGCATGCCAATGACCCAAAACACATGGTCAAGGCCACAAAGGAGTGGCTCAAGAAGAAGCACATTAAGGTCCTGGAGTGGCCTAACCAGTCTCCAAGACCTTAATCCCCTAGAAAATATGTGGAGGGAGCTGAAGGTTTGAGCTACCAAATGTCAGCCTCAAAATCTTAATGACTTGGAGAGGATCTGCAAAGAGGAGTGGGACAAAATCCCTCCTGAGATGTGTGAAAACCTGGTGGCCAACTACAAGAAACGTCTGACCTCTGTAAAAGCCAACAAGGGTTTTTCCACCAAGTACTGTCATGTTTCGCAAAGGGGTCAAATATTTAATTCACTGGCTAAAATGCAAATCAATTTATAACTTTTTTGAAATGCGTTTTTCTGGTTTTTGTTTTGTTGATATTCTGTCTCTCACTGTTAAAATAAACCTACCATTAAAATGAAAAACTGATCATTTCTTTGTCAGTGGGTAAATGTACAAAATCAGCAAGGGATCAAATACTTTTTCCCTCTCTGCATTATAATTTTTTAGAGCACTGGTCTACAGAACATATTATATAGCTGGTTACACCATCACTTTATCACATGCATACATGGATTTTTATTTGTTTTCACCTGTTTACACTACAATTATATTGATAAAAAATTATTATTATTATTATAATTATTATTATAATAATTATTATTTTCATATGTTGAGGACACTCCTTAATATATTCACATAATTACTCACAATTTTAGCCAGCTACTATAAATTGCTCCTTATTTTTTACATTTCCTGTAGAGCTCTACTCTGACGATCTTTTTCTCATGGGCCAGTGAGACTGTACCTTACTGTATATTCTTACTTACTGTATATTCCACCAGTGCATCTCTGTATACTGTGTGGTCTAGTTACAAGATGCATGAAAGGTATATCAATTGAAATATGCGAAAAAGGCATCATATTAGATATATTGTTTTCACAGTGTTCTGTGAATGAAAAACTACAAGGTCTGCAGCTGTCGGCTTGTTGTTTTCAGTGAACTACCACGGCACTGTGAGCGCTGTGGTAGTTCATTGAGTCTTCCTGTCAGAATGTATGAGGTACGAGGAAGCTGATACACTCACAGATCTGCAGGAGACCTGCATGGCTGATTGCTGGTGCAATGCTTTACAGGCTCCTCTAACAAAAAATAATAAATGTACATTTTTTACCTGCAAAAATTTTTTAATTTATTTTTATTTTTTTAAAGTTAACTTGTCCTTTAACCACTTGCCGACCACCCACAATCATTGTACGTCGGTTGTTTAAAGAGGAATACCGTTGTTATGGCAGCAGCTATCTGCCATAACCTCAGTACCTTCTTCTTCAGCAGGCAGTCAGCTTTCAGATAAAAGTGGTCTTAGCAGCAGATTCACAGCAACATCACTTTTATCTGGGGTGAGAGAGGGCCCCCTCCCACACCGTGCTCCGTCATCTCCACTGCTTACCGGATCCGTCAGTAGCGGCGAAGACGATCAGGTCCTTTCCCCTCAACTGCCTGGAGCCAAGTGAGGGAATGATGGTCCCCACTCAGCTCCATAGCATTGGAGACGTCCAATTTGGCCTTAAAGGTGAATGGTATTAAAGGGGAAATTTTTTTTCTTGTAAGAAAAAAAATGACATAAATTTTTTTTTTATTGCATTTTAGTGTGAATATGAGATCGGTGGCCTTTTTGACCCCAGATTTCACATTTAGGATGTCCTGTGATGCTTTTTTTCTATTACACAGGATGTTTACATTCCTTATAATAGGAATAAAAGTGACCCACATTTTTTTTATAAAGACAGTGTAAAAATAAATAATAAAAAGTAAAATGTAGAAGAAAAAAATTAATTTAAAGTGCCCTGTGCTGCCGAGCTCCCGCGCAGAAGCGAATGCATATGTAAGTCATGCCCGCATATAAAAAACAGTGTTCAAATCACACATGTGAGGATTGCCGCATTTGTTATAGCGAAAAACAATAATTCTTGCACTAGACCTCCTCTGTAACTCAAAACTGGTAACCTGTAGAAACTTTTAAACGTCGCCTATGGAGATTTTTAAGGGTCAAAGTTTGTCCCCATCCCACGAGCGGGCGCTATTTTGAAGTGTGACATGTTGGGAAACAATTTACTCAGCGTAACATTATCTTTCACAATGTAAAAAAATCAGGCTAACTTTATGGTTGTCTTATTTTTTCATTCAAAAAAGTGTATTTTTTCCAAAAATCAAATATTTAGGGATAAACCTGACCTAATCAATGGAGAAAATCTATCAAATAAATTATATCCCCCTTCTGGAGGAGTTAAGAGAAATAAGGAGAATTGGAACAAAGCCCCTGTCCTGGATGGGAAGAATTAATGCCCTAAAAATGATTATACAGCCTAAAATACTGTATAAATTCCAGATGCTCACGATTTACATTCCTCCAGTGTATTTTAGAATTATTAAGTCTCTAATCACTAAGCTCATCTGGAAAAATAAGAAACCTAGAATATCATTAAAGATTTTGCAATTGGAAAAAGGCCAGGGAGGATTAAATGTACCGGACTTCAAAAAGTATTATGAAGCAGCAGTATTAACACGGGTGGTGGAATGGACAAAATTAGATAGGAAAAAAAGATGGGTAAAGATAGAACACTGTTTGTCAGGAACAAATTTAGGAAAGGAAATATGGACACCTCCAAAATATAGATCACTAGGGGAGACAACACCTTCACTTACAAAAAATGTGTTTAGAGTCTGGGAGGGAGAACACAAACACAACAAATGGAAATATAATTCCCCATTAATGTATTTAAAAGATAATGATTTTTTTCCACCGGGTAAAAGCACTAAAGGAGGGAAGTGGGTAAAAAAAGAAACATACAATTGCGACACATAATAAAAGAGGGGAAAATAAAAACACTAGAAACACTACAGAAAGAAAAGCATTGGATGGATTTAAATGAGTGGCGGTACTTACAGCTCAGGCATTTTGTCTCAGGGTTATCACAACCGCTGAGAGATGGAGAAAAATTAACAGTCTTTGAGCGGATGTGTGAGGGGAAAACATCACGGGCAGGTATTGCCCAGGTTTACAAGGTACTGAGACAGGAATGTGAAGTGGAGGTGCCAGCATACATAAAAAAAGGGAAGAAGAAATAGGACCACAGGGTGGGGAACAGAATATAGAAAAAATATTGAAGATGGTACATGGATCCACGGAAAATATTAAGATGATAGAAACAAATTACAAATGTTTAGATAGATGGTACAGGACACCAGATATAATGGCAAAATATCAAGAGGGACAATCTGGGAAATGCTGGAGGGGGTGTGGACAAACGGGAAACATGGCACATATATGGTGGTATTGTCCTGGGATCAAAGAGTTCTGGAGAGAAATATTAAGATATATTAAAGTAATAACTAAAACCCAGATACCAGAAAACCCATGGACATGTCTCTTCCATGGAGTAGATACCCCAATAAAAGAGTATAGAAATTCCCTTACAAGTCGTTTGATAAACACGGCAAAGAGCTTGATCCCAAAAAAATGGAAGGAAACAGAAGTGCCCAAAGTAAGAGAGTGGCTAGAAAAAGTAGAAGAAATATATAAAATGGAAGGACTAGGAGTAGATGAGGAGAGAGGAAGTAGAGGGTCTCATAAGAAATGGGAGAATTGGAAAACATTTAAGTTAACCAAGAACTACAGCGAGGTAATGGGGCAGTAGGAGGGGAGGAGGGAGGGAACTCCCCACTCTCCTGCCCACAAGATATGGAAGATGGGCGGGGATGATTGGAGGGAGGGGAGAAAGGGAGGTAAAAGGAGAAAAGTATATAATATTGTAAGGCCGCGTACACACGGGCGGACTGTTCGCCCAACCTTGTCCGCTGAACAGTGTTTGGGCGGACAGTCCGCTCGTGTGTGGGCTTTCAGCGGACAGTTTCAGCGGACAGTTGGACGGACAAAGTCTTTCGGAAATTCCGAAAAACTGTCCGCTGAAACTGTGTTTGAGCGAACAGTCCGCCCGTGTGTGGGCCTGTCCGCTGTACTTTCGAAATGAGCGGACTGTTCCCGCTCGGAAAGTCCGCCCATTTCGAGCGCGTGTACAGGTAGGCGGGGCCCGCGAAGGAGACATCGCGGGCTCCGCCGCCTGGAATGGGCTTAAAGGGGAACCCCAACGCCGAAAAAAATCGGCGTGGGGGTTCCCCCAAAGTCCACACCAGACCCTTGTCCGAGCACGCTACCCGGCCGGCCAGGAAAGGGGGGCGAGCGAGCGCGCCCCCCCTCCTGAGCCGTACCAGGCCGCGTGCCCTCAACATGGGGGGGTGCCTTGGGGAAGGGGGGGCCGCGCGGCCCCCCCACCCCAAAGCACCTTGTCCCCATGTTGATGAGGACAAGGGCCTCTTCCCGACAACCCTGGCCGTTGGTTGTCGGGGTCTGCGGGCGGGGGGCTTATTAGAATCCGGGAGCCCCCTTTAAGAAGGGGGCCCCCGGATACCGGCCCCCCACCCTATGTGAATGAGTATGGGGTACAATGTACCCCTACCCATTCACCTGTGAAATAAAGTACAAAAAAAAACACAACACAGGGAAAAAATATTTTATTGCACAGCTCCGGGGGGTCTTCCGTCTTCGGGGGTCTTCTCGCCGGACTCCTCCGCTATCTGTGTGTAGCTCTTTTACTAGCGGAGGAGTCCGGCTTTCTTCCTCCCCGCCGCCGGCCTCTTCTCCCGACTTCGGGGGTCTTGTCCCCCTCTTCGGTTCTTCTGCCGGGCCACCGCGCCTTCTTGTAGCTCTTTTACAGGTGGTGGCCCGGTCTTCTGTCGCCGCTGCCTTCCGTTCTTCTGTCGCCGCCTTCGGTTCTTCTGCCGGGCCACCGCGCCTTCTTGTAGCTCTTTTACAGGCGGTGGCCCGGTCTTCTGTCGCCGCTGTCGTCGCCGCCGCCGCCGCCTTCCGTTCTTGTTCTTCTTCTTGTTCTTCTTCTTCTTCTCCTGGAGATGTTGACTCGACGAGCTCTCCGGCCGGAATGCCAGGGCCGCGCTGTGCGGTCACTTATATAGTGACAATGGGGCGGTGTCACATGGTATATGTCACATGGGTTGGTCACATGGTGACCCCGCCCCCTTACGATGTCATAGTCCCCATGTGACATCAACCCATGTGACCAACCCATGTGACATATACCATGTGACACCGCCCCATTGTCACTATATAAGTGACCGCACAGCGCGGCCCTGGCATTCCGGCCGGAGAGCTCGTCGAGTCAACATCTCCAGGAGAAGAAGAAGAAGAACAAGAAGAAGAACAAGAACAAGAACGGAAGGCGGCGGCGGCGGCGACGACAGCGGCGACAGAAGACCGGGCCACCGCCTGTAAAAGAGCTACAAGAAGGCGCGGTGGCCCGGCAGAAGAACCGAAGGCGGCGACAGAAGAACGGAAGGCAGCGGCGACAGAAGACCGGGCCACCGCCTGTAAAAGAGCTACAAGAAGGCGCGGTGGCCCGGCAGAAGAACCGAAGAGGGGGACAAGACCCCCGAAGTCGGGAGAAGAGGCCGGCGGCGGGGAGGAAGAAAGCCGGACTCCTCCGCTAGTAAAAGAGCTACACACAGATAGCGGAGGAGTCCGGCGAGAAGACCCCCGAAGACGGAAGACCCCCCGGAGCTGTGCAATAAAATATTTTTTCCCTGTGTTGTGTTTTTTTTTGTACTTTATTTCACAGGTGAATGGGTAGGGGTACATTGTACCCCATACTCATTCACATAGGGTGGGGGGCCGGTATCCGGGGGCCGCTTTCTTAAAGGGGGCTCCCGGATTCCGATAAGCCCCCCGCCCGCAGACCCCGACAACCAACGGCCAGGGTTGTCGGGAAGAGGCCCTTGTCCTCATCAACATGGGGACAAGGTGCTTTGGGGTGGGGGGGCCGCGCGGCCCCCCCTTCCCCAAGGCACCCCCCATGTTGAGGGCACGCGGCCTGGTACGGCTCAGGAGGGGGGGCGCGCTCGCTCGCCCCCCTTTCCTGGCCGGCCGGGTAGCGTGCTCGGACAAGGGTCTGGTGTGGACTTTGGGGGAACCCCCACGCCGATTTTTTTCGGCGTTGGGGTTCCCCTTTAAGCCCATTCCAGGCGGCGGAGCCCGCGAAGTCTCCTTCGTGGGCCCCGCCTACCTGTACACGCGCTCGAAATGGGCGGATTTGCCTCCTCCTTACGTGGGCGAGTCCGTTCATTTCAAAAGTTGAGCGAACTGTTTGGCAAACAGTTTGCTGAAACAGTCCGCTCGTGTGTGGGCAAGTCCGCTCATGCAACTTTTGAGCGGACTGTTTGCCGAAACTGTTTGACGAACAAGGTTGGGCAAACAGTCCGCGCGTGTGTACGCGGCCTAAGTGTATGGTACAGATGTTCTCTGGATCCTTCGTTTTTTTTAGCTTGTTTGTATTAAAAATTATTGTAAAATTTAAATAAAGAATTTAAAAAAAAATTCATGCATATAAACATATTAATTCAAATATTCAGATGAAAACAAATATATACAGCAAACCTTTGCCTAGTTTTCAGAACACGGGCTACTCAACCTTTATTTAACAAAGAAATATGCCCCCCCCCGAATTCCAGGGTGACCCAACCACATAATATACACTGCGACAGGGAGGGAGCTTGTTCTCCTTCAGGTTTGGCCTCTGCAAGAGTAGTTAGAGAACCTCAGCAGCCCCTTTTATCACTTCCCGAGGAACTTCCAGAAAATTCCCTGGATTTCCATTGGACCACCTAGAAATTAATATAAATAATTTAAAGAGACAGTACACCCACCAATCCTAAACACACTTAACCTATGCAGCTAACCTGCATCTTACCCTTAACCAGGGCTGGGTGGCCGCCGTCCCAAGAAAGTGTGCTCAGAAGGTGCGCCCCCTTTTTACATTCTTACCATAATTTTTCCAGTTTTAGGCCTGGTTCACACCTATGCATTTTTTTGTGCGTTTTCTGTTTTGCAGAAACACTACAGTCCATTTAACATGGTTTACTATGAATATAGTTCACAGCTGTGCATTTTATGGAAAGTGCCAGGGTTTTTTTTTCTGTTTTTTGGTTCTGTATACTTCAATGGATCAAAAATGTGTATTGAAAAACACAAAATGCACCTGGAATATGCAAACTGCAACCTGCATAGGTGTGAATCCAGCCTTAATTATCATAGCTTGTTCACGTCGTTATCGCCATCTTAAAAATCACAGTCAATGAAGGCAAACAAACTCCACCTGTTCCTCTCACCTTTTTGTGACCAGTCTTTTCTTTGGAGCAGCTCTTGTTGTGTACCTCAGACCTACTGGGACTGAAAATGAAAAATTTCTTGCTCATATATACATGGTTCTCACTCCACTCTTAAATCCCTTCATTTATACTTTGAGGAACAGTGATGTAAAGATGGCAATGACAAATTTGGTCTTGAAGAAAATATCTTTATCCTGTAGTCTGTAAGGCACACTTTTAGTTTGAAGTATGACAAAACATATTTAAATATTTGTATCATCTACTAATATATAATATTTTGTTACTATATAAAAACAGTTGTGTGCTGTTTGTGATACTTTTTTATATTTACACTAACTGCATTTTAGGACAACCTTTTGGGGTGTACCCTTTCTTATAAGGTCCAGTACTAATACACAAACTTTTAGCAAAATGTTAAATAAAACAATCTTTGAAAAAAACAAAAAAAACACACAAACATACACAGCAATGATAATTACATTTGGATAGTTGGTAAGATAAGAAAAGGAGTAGCCTATGGAATGTAAGGAAGAAAGTGTCACAGAGGTGACAGTGGATATAAAACTTTTGAATAGTGATTGAGAAAACTGAGGTCCACATTAAGTTCATTTTCTTTTGTTTTAAATATAATTAGTGAAATTAAAATGGAGTAGATCTAAGCCTCGTACACATGGTATGATTATTGGAAGTGGATTGTCTGTTGACAGATCTTTGTCTTAAAATCTTACCATTAGTATGCTCCTTTTGACAATTGTTGTCCAACTTTCGGGCAAGAAATGTTGGATGACAGGCTAGTAAATTTTCAGCGGACAGCGGTATGACGTCAGAATTTCATATAGTCAGTACACAAATCCGTCGCACAAAAGTTGAAAGTACAAGCACGCTTGCTCGGAATTAATGCTCACCAAACACAAAATTAGCAGAAGGGGCCCAAAGGGTAGCGCTCAGGAGCTGAAATTCCTTGTAGTATGTCACTACATTTGTTTTGTCGATGACAATTTGTGTAACGTTAGTATGCAAGACAAGATCCTGGCACATGCCCTTTTGACAAAAATCAGATGCTCGGTTGGCCAACAATTGTACCGTGTGTACGCGGCTTTAGCCTGGGTTCACACCTCCAACGGATGTGGTTCGCAGAAGGGGTCTGGTGCGCCCCTGTTCTATGTTTCAGGAATGAATCAGGGCCGAATTTTTGCTTGAGTTCAGTCGGGTTGTTAGAGTATTTTTTTCAGGGTTTTATCCTCTCTTAAGCCGGCTATAGATGGATTAAATCTAGGCCGGTTCAGCAAGGACCTGCAGAGATTCCATCCATCTATGGGCGGACTGGTTGTACTGAAGTCGATTCATCAATTGACTTCAGTACATTCAGCCTGTTGAATTTTTTTGTGTTCACTGCCAGCGGTTATAGCCAGGTAGCCAGTGATTACTGTGTTCTGCTGGCAGGGAAGGCTCCTGCGTTCCCCACTGACAGAACACAATAGTGCCATGGGAAGGATTCCTCCATCAACACTGAGTGTGCTGATGGGGGAAATTAGTGATTTTCTTTCCTTTCACCCATGGTGGAAGGAAACAAATTCCATAATCTATGGGCTGCTTTATGATGGATTGCATGTCTTTACTACCATTCCTATCCCTTCTACTGTTGGATTATATATTACTAGAGGTGCACAGTTATTTGTTTTTGTTCCACTTTGCATTGTAGGAGAGTTGCTAAAGCAATGTTTATGTTTGTATTGATGCTTTTTTTCTGGTAACCATTGTTATATAAGGACCCTGATAGTATTCTGAAACGTTTAGTTCAGTCTTCTGGGTCAGAACATATGCAGTCTGGTGAACTGTCTGTGTATGATGGAGTATTTGGTGTCTTGTGGGAGAAAACTGGGAGTCTGCAGTATGGAGCCCTATTAGAGAGGATCTTAAGAAATAATAGCTTTGATGTAATATAAAACATCAATATGGTTGTTACTATCATTGCTACTACAACCATGATTTTTTATGCAAAGCACTGATCAGAAGTAATCTTCTAACTTTGCTGACAGCTCTTCTGCTTCTTGTCCTTTTTTTAAGTATTGATTATGTTAATATCAGTGACAGTAGCATTTAAATAATTTCTATGCAAGTTGGGGGGAGACAAGAATCTTATAACTTTAAACTTTTGAGAGCTTGTTATTTGTTATATCCCATCATGTAGCCAATAAAGAATCACTGTAATGGATGATACTGAGTAGTCAGCTTCATTGTATTACTGGATATTTTATATCTGGAAAGAAGAGGGAGGTTTTGTCTTCGGACTGGACTAAAAATAAGACATTTCAAGTTAAAAGATGTAATAAATGGTAACACTCTTTGTAAACTGTAGAAATTACACCAGAAATTGAAGTATCTGCAGTTAGATGAATAGAGGTCCCCCCAAATACATAATTATGTAAACTCACTACTGCAGCCACTATACTCTGGAGGAAACGCATTACCGTTGTTTGAGGCTGGTGATTAGGGATGAGCCGAACACCCCCCGGTTCGGTTCGCACCAGAACTTGCGAACGGCCCCCACGTTCGTTACGAACGTTAGAACCCCATTGAAGTCTATGGGACTCGAACGTTCGAAATGGAAAGTGCTAATTTTAACGGCTAATATGCAAGATACTGTCCTAAAAAGGGTTTGGGGACCTGACTCCTGCCTCAGGGGACATGGGTCAATGCAAAAAAAAGTTTTAAAAACGGCCGTTTTGGCGGGAGCACTGATTTTAATGACGATTAAAGTGAAAAAAAAAGTGAAATATTCATTTAAATATGGTGCCTGGGGGGTGTCTGTAGTATGCCTGTGAAGTGCCACGTGTTTCCCGTGTTTAGAACAGTCCCTGCACAAAATGACATTAAACGGAAATAACACCATTTAAAACTGCTTGCGGTTTTAATGTTATATCTGGTTCCTGCAATATGGTTGAAAATCATTGAGAAAAATGGCATGGGTAGCCCTCCCTGCCCATTACCAGCCTATTTGGGTCTTGTACGCATATTAAGGGGAACCCTGTACCCATATTAAAAAAAGGAAATGCGTGTGGCCCCCATATACTCAGAACAGCAGTATACAGGCGGTGCAAACAAGACAGGGACTGTGTAGGTTTGTTGTGTTAAGTTGAATCTGTTTGTCATTTTCAACTGGTACATTTTTAAAGTGTAGCTCCAGTCAAAAAAAATATTTTTAAGCTTTTTGGAAAACATAGGGAAGGGTTATCACCCCTGTATAATTTGTTTTGTCGTCCATCTTTTTTCATCTCACTTGCTGCTGTCTCCTTGCGTTTGCAAGTAGGAGATGTTTGTAAGTTGGATGTTTGAAAGTAGGGGCCTGCCCTATATTATAGCGGTATGTACTGGGTACAGAGCACGCAGACAGCACGCACTATCTCCTAACACTACTGACTGCAAGCTCTATTATTAACCACTTGACCACTGGGCACTTAAACACCCTTAATAACCAGACCAATTTTCAGCTTTTGGTGCTCTCACATTTTGAATGACAATTACTCAGTCATGCAACACTGGACCTATATGAAATGTTTGTCCTTTTTTTCACACAAATAGAGCTTTCTTTTGGTGGTATTTAATCACCTCTCAGTTTTTTATTTTTTGTGCTATAAAAGAAAAAAGACCGGAAATTCTGCGAAAAAATGAATTTTTCTTCGTTTCTGTTATAAAATTTAGCAGATTAGTAATTTTTTCTTCATAAATTTTTTTTTACTGGTTACATGTTTTGAGTTGCAGAGGAGGTCTAGGACTAGAATTATTGCTCTCGCTCTAACGTTCTCGGCGATACCTCACATGTGTGGTTTGAACACCGTTTTCATATGTGGGCGGGGCTTACGCATGCGTTCGCTTCTGCATGCGAGCACATGGGGACATGGGCGCTTTAAATTTTTTTTTTTTTTTTTATTGTTCATTTTACTTTATTTATTTTAGTTTGACATTTTTTTCCCCAAAAATATATTTTTGATCACTTTTATTCCTATTACAAGGAATGTAAACATCCCTTGTAATAGGAATATGGGGTGACAGGTCCTCTTTACAGTGAAATCTGGGGGTCAATATGACCCCACATCTCACCTCTAGGCTGGGAAGCCTGAAATAAAAAATAAAAAATAAAAAAAAGATTCTGGCTTTGATCGTACTGGCGAGTTGGTAGAAGCACCGGAGGGCGGTGAGGGGTGGGGGGCGTCTATGGCTGGGTATTTCAGGGTATCACCGAGTAAGGCTGGGTATCTCCGAGTATGGCTGGGTATGGCAATTTATGGCAGGGTATTGCAGAGTATTGGCGGGGTATTGGCGGGGTACTACAGAGTAATAGCAGGGTACTGCAGAGTATTGGGGAGTACTACAGAGTAATGGCAGGGTACTGCAGAGTATTGGGGTGTACTCCAGAGTAATGGCAGGGTACTGCAGAGTAATGGCAGGGTACTGCACTGCAGAGTAATGGCGGGGTACTGCAGAGTAATGGCGGGTACTGCAGAGTATTGGGGGGTACTGCAGAGTAATGGGGGTTACTGCAGAGTAATGGGGGGTACTGCAGAGTAATGGCAGGGTACTGCAGAGTAATGGCAGGGTACTGCACTGCAGAGTAATGGCGGGGTACTGCAGAGTAATGGCGGGTACTGCAGAGTATTGGGGGGTACTGCAGAGTAATGGGGGTTACTGCAGAGTAATGGGGGGTACTGCAGAGTAATGGCAGGGTACTGCACTGCAGAGTAATAGCGGGGTACTGCAGAGTAATGGCGGGTACTGCAGAGTATTGGGGGGTACTGCAGAGTAATGGCAGGGTACTGCAGAGTAATGGGGGTTACTGCAGAGTAATGGGGGGTACTGCAGAGTAATGGCAGGGTACTGCAGAGTATGCACTGGTATTGCAGAGTATTGGCAGGGAATTGAGGGGTTAAATTCGGTGAGCAGCGATGTGGGCACTGCAGATGCAGCCCACATCGCTGCTGACACCGATCTCTTTCCCCTCCGCTGTACCGATCGGTACAGAGAGGGGAGGGAGGAACCGGCATCATAACATGACTCCGGTTTGTTTACAAGTGATCACTCCGTCATTTGACGGAGCGATCACGTGGTAAACGGCCGCGACGAGCGTCCATTTACCGTGATCCGTGATGCGCCGGGTCCTGTGGACCCGGCGGTCACGGATGCTCTCGAGTGCGCGCCCCAGGGGGCGCGCGAGAGCAGAATTCTGGGAGGCCGTTAATTAACGGCCGCTCAGAGTTAAACAACCGCCCTGAAGCCGTTAATCGGCAATGGGCGGTTGTTAAGTGGTTAAAGATAGATCACTAGCTATATAGGTGAGGTGAATATAGTGGTGTATACTGCGGTCAGGGCACAGACAATAACCACTACACAACAGCAAGATAGGAAATCAGCCAAAAACGATCGGTGTGTACTGTGTTGAAGGTACACAGAACACCCACTGCTTCAGATGCCAACACACTACACGAGGCCGCCTCAAAGGCGGCCTTATATAGTGTGGGGCGTGCACTACACAGCCTGAGCTATGATTGGCCACAGGCAGGATGCCTGTGGCCAATCATGGCTCTCCTTGCTGCTGGCGATGTGATTGGCCAAGCATGCGGGGTCACAGTGCATGCTTGGCCAATCATGAGCCAACAATGCACTGCGCCATCGCAGTGCATTGTGGGCCATGCGCGCCACACGAATTTTGACGCGAACGGACCAAGAGTTCGGATTTCGCCGAACGGACGAACAGCCAATGTTCGAGTCGAACGTACGTTCGACTCGAACACGAAGCTCATCCCTACTGGTGATATTAAAATGGATCATAAAGTAACACATCCCAAAATACCACCATGTTTGAGTAAGTGGGAATAAGAACTAGATACATTCCTCGGTGACGTTAAAATAGCAAAATTACTAAAGTTAGTGTGCTTTTCCTCAATTGACATAAAAACAGCAGAGATGTGCTTTAAGTTGTTAGCAAGATTGTATGTGATTCCTGTCAGAGCACATAGGTTTCAGACAGAATTACTTCTGTTTTGTTGGACAGGATGTGATTCTCGAGGAACCTTTGCACATATAGTTACATAGATACATAGTAGGTGAGGTCGAAAAAAGACACAAATCCATCAAGTCCAGCCTATGTGTGTGATTATATGTCAGTATTACATTGTATATCCCTGTATGTTGTGGTTGTTTAGATGCTTATAGTGATGGACGAACTTCCGACGGGACGTTTCGCGAACGCGAAATGCGAACGGACCCAAACGTTCGCGAAACCGACCGTTCGCCGCGGGCCCCATTGACTTCAATGGGAGGCGAACTTTGCAAACCTTCATGTCGAATTTGCGGCCACGTGGTAATTATTAGGGGGTAAAACGTAGTCCCACCATCTGGACAATGACATAATACATGTATGAGGTGAATTTGGGATCGATAACTACAAGCATTTTTATTTTATTTGGGAAATTGTTCTAACAATTCAGGACTATGGAGCTAATGAAGGCAATGGAGGAGAGGGAAGGTCAGGGACCAGGGTAGGCAAAGAAGAGGGTGCAGGAGATGATCACCAGCAGCGTGACATACCGGAATGACACATGCACCGTGATAGAGGCATCTGACAGCAGCACCGTAATACAGAGCACTGACAGCAGCACCGTGACATACAGCGCTGACAGCAGCACCGTGACATACAGCGCTGACAGCAGCACCGTGACATACAGCGCTGACAGCAGCACCGTGACATACAGCGCTGACAGCAGCACCGTGACATACAGCGCTGACAGCAGCACCGTGACATACAGCGCTGACAGCAGCACCGTGACATACAGCGCTGACAGCAGCACCGTGACATACAGCGCTGACAGCAGCACCGTGACATACAGCGCTGACAGCAGCACCGTGACATACAGCACTGACAGCAGCACCGTAAGCAGCCCCAGGAGGAAGTCAGCACAGCACAGGGATGGTGTGATCCCCTCATAATAAGAACCCCCAGGAGGAAGTCAGCACAGCACAGGGATAGTGTGATCCCTTCATAATAAGAACCCCCAGGAGGAAGTCAGCACAGCACAGGGATATCATAAGCAGCCCCAGTAGAAATATGACACCGCTCAACCTCTTCAAAGAGGAGGGTAGGGGCATATAGTACGGTGTGCTTTTTTGGGTCAAGGAAGTGAGCCAAATGAATTAAGAAGGTCTGTGTGCTTGATTAAAAAAATAGTTTATAGACATATACATGGTCTACTGGTCACATGTGTTGAATTCCTCCGAGATCCATGCCTCATTCATTTTTAGAAATGTGAGGTAGTTAACACTGTGGTGAGCTAGGCGAGTACGCTTATCGGTCACAATCCCCCCTGCTGCGCTGAACGTCCTTTCGGACAGGACACTGGATGAGGGGCAAGCCAACAGTTCGATTGCAAATTGGGCAAGCTCTGGCCAGAGGTCAAGCCTGCCCACCCAGTAGTCTAGGGGTTCATCACTCCTCAGAGCGTCCACATCGGCCGTTAACCCAATGTAGTCGGACACCTGACGGTCTAGGCGTTCCCTGATGCTGGATCCGGATGACACCTGTCGATGGGTCGGCTGAAAGAATGACCTCATATCCGAAGTCACCAACACATCTTCAAACCGGCCTCTTCTTGCAGGCGCTGTTGGATTGGTACCCGCAAATCCTTCTCTGGGAGTGGGAATTGCTCCTCTGCCAGCGCACGCAAAAGCAGAATGCAGCATTTCTCGAAGCAAGGCCTGGAAGTGCTGCATTCTGACAGCCCTCTGCGACGGCGGTAACATTTCCGCCATTTTGTGTTTGTACCGGGGGTCTAAGTACGTTGCCACCCAGTACTGGTCCTTGACCCTCATGCTTTTTATACGGGGGTCCCTATTAAAACACTGGAGCATGAAGGCCCCCATTTGCACTAAAGTGGAAGCGGTGTGGTGGCCTGGCTCCTGCTCATCATCCAGGATAATGTCGTCCTCTTCATTCTCCTCTCCCCATCCTCGCACAACAGGGATCCCAGAAAGGTTTAAAGCATGCTCTTCTTGCTCCTGCTCATCCGCCCCGGCACCATCCTCCTCTGACTCCTCATCAGACTCCTGTTGTTGACTTGTCTCAGATAGAGTAGCCCCCCCTGGGAATTCATCCAGCATTGCGACTTCCTCATCTTCCCGCTCCTGCTCCTCCACAGCCTGATCAATGACACGACGCAATGCACGCTCCAGAAAGAAGGCATAAGGTACCATGTCACTGATGGCGCCATGGCTGCGACTGACCAGTTTGGTGATCTCCTCAAATGGCCGCAGAAGTCTGCATGTGTCGCGCATGAGCAGCCACTGGCGCGGTGAAAAAAAACCCAGCTCCCCAGAACCGTTTCTTTCGCAGAGTTCATACAGGTAGACGTTAACTGCACGTTTCTGCTGGAGCAGCCTATCAAGCATATAGAAGGTTGAGTTCCATCGCGTCGGGCAATCGCAAATAAGACGTCTGACCGGCAGATGGTGTCGCCGCTGAATGTCAGCAAGGCGAGCCATGGCCGTGTAAGATCTTCTGAAATGGGCCGAGATTTTCCTTGCCTGCCGCAAGATGTCCTGGACCCCAGGGTATTTGACAAGGAATCGCTGCACGACCAAGTTTAAGACGTGTGCCATGCACGGCACGTGCGTGATTTTGCCCTGTTTCAATGCGCTAAGCAGATTGGCACCGTTGTCACACACCACTTTACCAACTGTCAAATTGAGCGGTGTTAGCCACTCATCTGCCTGTGAACGCAAAGCTGAAAGGAGTGCCGGGCCAGTGTGGCTCTTTGCTTCCAGGCACAACAGACGCAGCACGGCATGGCAACGTCTCACCTGGCATGTGGAATAGGTTCTGGGGAGCTTGGGCGGTGCAGTGGAAGAGACGCTAGCAGCGGAAAAGGAGGAGGCAGCTGAGGAGGAGAGGGAGGAGGATGGAGTAGGAGGAGGAGAAGAAGAGTCAGGCCTGCATGCAATCCGTGGCGGTAAAACCAAATCTACACGGGTGCCACGGGTTACATGCTTGACGGCCGTCAGAAGGTTCACCCAGTGGGCAGTAAAACTGATATACCTTCCCTGCCCGTGTTTGCTAGACCACGTGTCTGTGGTCAGATGTATCTTGGCACCGACACTGTGTGCCAGAGATACATTCACTTGCCGCTGAACATGGCCATATAGCTCTGGGATGCCCTTCTCTGAGAAATACTTCCTTCCTGGGACCTTCCATTGTGGTGTTCCAATGGCCACAAATTTGCGAAAGGCCTCCGAGTCCACCAGTTTATATGGCAGTAGTTGGCGGGCTATGAGTTCTGACAAGCCAGCCGCCAACCGTTGGGCAAGAGGGTTATCCGGCATCATCATTTTTTTACGCTCAAACATTAGGCCCACGGAAGCCTGCCTTTTTGCAGAAAAATGTGAGCTTGGCGTGATGGAAGGTGGAGTGGAGGACAATTGTGAGGAGAGAGGAGAAGGAGAAGTAGAAGACGAGGCTGGACGGTGAGAGCCTGCAGTGTGGCTTTGTGTGTTCCGTTGCTCCCACTGGGCTCGGTGATGGCTGCTCATGTGCCTTCTTAAGGCGGTCGTCCCTAGGTGAGTATTGGGCTTACCGCGACTAACGCGTTGACTGCAAAGATTGCAGATGGCAACGCTATTGTCAGCAGCGGACACGTTAAAAAAAGCCCACACTGCGGAGCCATGTGCCGGTGTCCTGGGAGCGCCAGATGTGACCGTACATGGTCGATGACTCGCTCCTGATACATTTGCAGTCTGCTTTGTCCCTGCTGTGCAATGTAAGTCATTGCTGCTTCTCCTCCCTATCTGCTGGTCCATATCTCCCTCTGAACTCCCCTCCTCTTCCTCTCTTGTGGGCACCCACGTGACATCACTAGACACGTCATCATCAACGTCACCTTCCCCACCGCTATAAGTAGAGATCTCGGAGTAGGCAGCAACACCGGAGACCAACCTCCTCCTTGGGCTGATCTGGGTACTGGCGTCAGACTGCTGAGTAGCGCTTGTTGCTACCTCCTCTTCCTGATCCAATACCAAGAGTGGCTGCGCATCAGAAATGTCCTCTTGATATGGATCGGAAAATAATTCCAGTGACTCAAGCGGAAGGTATGTGGTGGTGGTGGTGGTGGTCGTGTTGTTGGTGGTAGTGTCTTTGGGGGTGCACATAGCAGAGAGTGAAGAAGAGGGTGCAGATCGAGAGGATGAGGAGGGTGCAGAAGAGTAAGGCTGAGCGAGCCACTCAACCAAGTCTGGTGCATCCTTTAAAGTAATTGAACGCACCTTCTGCAACTTCCCACTTTGGCTCAAGCCTGTTGCTCCTGCCCTACCCCTACCACCCCTGCGGAAGGGCCTGCCTCTTCCTCTGCATGTCATTTTTTAAATGACCCTGTGACAAAACTCTTAGTCCCTATACCGCTGAAGGACTGCTGCAGTATAGGTGAGCGGTCAGCAGTGGTGCACGTCAACCCTATCTATTGTGGACCGATAGCGGTCCTTACAGAACAGCAGACTGTATCGCACTCAAGCCTATGTACCGTAGCACCCTATACCAAGTTACCAGTCCTTATAAGAACTTTTGTGGAACAAGTGAGTTGTGAATGTTTAGCAGACTGCAGCAGAAGGGCAGCAGTCAAGTATAATATCCTTTCTATATTTGGAAGAAAGAATATTATACATGTACAAGCCTATTACTGTACCACTGATACCAGTCCTGAAAAGAACCTTTGTGGAACTAATAATAACAGCAAGTCTTTAAAATTACCCTCACTGCCTGACAACACTGCTTCCTTCCTGTCCCTATACAAATTGGCAAAAAAAGAGAACGATTAGTGGTTACTGGAACAGCTCTTTTGTGGACCTTGATAGTAACAGCTAATGATGATGATGATGATGATGATGATGAAAGACTAATCTGGCTGTCCCTGTAGCATACACCGTCCTTTCCCTTTCTCTAAACTAACAAAAGACACTCAGGCTGCTGCAAGAATCAGCAGCACAGCAAACCTATCAACACCTAACACCTATACCAGTCCTGAAAAGAACTTTTGTGTACCAAATAGCTAGTGGTTTATCTCTCCCTACTCCACACAGGAACCTGTCCCTATCTTAACAGAAGAAAGAATGTAAAATGGCCACCGGATCGGGTGTATTTATAGGTTAGGGGGAATGTACAAGTGTCCATGTGCTGTCATGTCTCAATTGGCTGTCCTGTATCACATGATAAACGTGTCACCAAAGGTTAAAGTTCTTGTATACATTAAACACGTAAGTCCGCCGCGGCGAACGACGGAAAAAGGCGTTCGAACGTGCGGACCGCGAATGTCGGAAATTCGCCGCGAAACGACCGCCGGGCGAACCGTTCGGCCATCACTAGATGCTTATCTAATAGTTTCTTGAAACTATCAATTCCCCTTGCTGAGACCACACCTGTGGAAGGGAATTCCACATCCTTGCCACTCTTGCAGTAAAGAACCCTCTATGTAGTTTAAGGTTAAACCTATTTTCTTCTAATTTTCCTATTGCAGCCAGCGCGAGATGTACAGTACCCTGACCCCGAGAGCCAGCGCGATGGGATCGCACTGGAAACACAATCAAGGCGGTCAGGCACTGTATGTGTGTGATTATATGTCAGTATTATCTTGTATATCCCTGTATGTTTTGGTTGTTCAGGTGCTTTTCTAATAGTTTCTTGAAACTATCGATATGGATGCCCCCCCCCCCCCCCCACTGAGACCAACGCCTGTGGAAGGGATTCTACATCCTTACCGCTCTTACAGTAAAGCACTCTCTACGTAGTTTAAATCTATTTTCTTTTAATTTTAATGAGTGGCCACGAGTCTTGTTAAACTCCCTTCTGCTAAAAAAGTTTTATCCCTATTGTGGGGTCACCAGTATGGTATTTGTAAATTGAAATCATATCCCCTCTCAAGAGTCTCTTCTCCAAAGAGAATAAGTTCAGTGCTTGCAACCTTTCCTCCTAACTAGGGATGAGCCGAACACCCCCCGGTTCGGTTCGCACCAGAACTTTCGAACGGACCCCACGTTCGTTACGAACGCTAGAACCCCATTGAAGTCTATGGGACTCGAACGTTCGAAATGGAAAGTGCTAATTTTAACGGCTAATATGCAAGATACTGTCCTAAAAAGGGTTTGGCGACCTGGCTCTTGCCCCAGGGGACATGGGTCAATGCAAAAAAAAGTTTTAAAAACGTCCGTTTTGGCGGGAGCACTGATTTTAATGGCGATTAAAGTGAAAAAAAAAAGTGAAATATTCCTTTAAATATGGTGCCTGTGGGGTGTCTGTAGTATGCCTGTGAAGTGCCACGTGTTTCCCGTGTTTAGAACAGTCCCTGCACAAAATGACATTTAACGGAAATAACACCATTTAAAACTGCTTGCGGTTTTAATGTTATATCTGGTTCCTGCAATATGGTTGAAAATCATTGAGAAAAATGGCATGGGTAGCCCTCCCTGCCCATTACCAGCCTATTTGGGTCTTGTACGCATATTAAGAGGAACCCTGTACCCATATTAAAAAAAGGAAATGCGTGTGGCCCCCAGGCCCTATATACTCAGAACAGCAGTATACAGGCGGTGCAAACAAGACAGGGACTGTGTAGGTTTGTTGTGTTAAGTTGAATCTGTTTGTCATTTTCAACTGGTAAATTTTTAAAGTGTAGCTCCAGTCAAAAAAACTATTTTTAAGCTTTTTGGAAAACATAGGGAAGGGTTATCACCCCTGTATAATTTGTTTTGTCGTCCATCTTTTTTCATCTCACTTGCTGCTGTCTCCTTGCGTTTGCAAGTAGGAGATGTTTGTAAGTTGGATGTTTGAAAGTAGGGGCCTGCCCTATATGCTCTGCAGAAATGGCGGAACAAGGTGTTGGTTTTGCCACAACATTGTAAGCCCTCAAAGTGACTCTTGGTGGGCGCTGGAGCGCCCTGCTGTGAACGATTGTATCAAGAATTGTAATTACATGCCATTGTTGAACAGTGGTAGAAAAATTGACCTTTGGTGGTTGTGGTGCTGGTGCCACAACACTATAAGTCCTCACCGTTACTCTGGGTGGGCACAGGAAGGGGCCCTCCTGTGAAATATTATATCAAGAATTGTAATTACATGTCCCTGTTAAACAGGGGCAGAAAAATTTGGCCTTAGGCACTGCTGCTGGTGCCACCACACTGCAACCTCTTCCATATACTCTAGTTTTTTTGCTGGAATTAGCCCTGCTGCAAAGCATTGCATCAAAAATTGTACTTAAATGCCCCTGTTAAACAGGGGCAGAAAAATTGGGCCTTAGGCACTGGTGCTGGTGCCACCACACTGCAACCTCTGCCATATACTCTAGTTTTGTTGCAGGAATTAGCCCTGCTGCAAAGCATTGCATCAAAAATTTTACTTAAACGCCCCTGTTAAACAGGGGCAGAAAAATTGGGCCTTAGGCACTGGTGCTGGTGCCACCACACTGCAACCTCTGCCATATACTCTAGTTTTATTGCAGGAATTAGCCCTGCTGCAAAGCATTGCATCAAAAATTGTAATTAAACGCCCCTGTTAAACAGGGGCAGAAAAATTGGGCCTTAGGCACTGGTGCTGGTGCCACCACACTGCAACCTCTGCCATATACTCTAGTTTTATTGCAGGAATTAGCCCTGCTGCAAAGCATTGCATCAAAAATTGTAATTAAACACCCCTGTTAAACAGGGGCAGAAAAATTGGGCTGCTGGCATCACCCAGAACCAAAAATATTCTTCCAACATATCAGCGGAGGAGGAAGAGGATAGACAATCAACATAACAGGACAGTCACTCAGCATCAGCATAGGCAGTCTTGAAGGGATGTGGTATTTCAAAAAAAATTATTCGGTTACATCAGCTTCAGGTGCTTGGTAGCTGTGGGTGATCCAAGACTGATTCATCTTGATGAAGGTCAGTCGATCAACTGATTCGGTGGACAGGCGCACCCTGTGATCGGTAACAAAGCCACCAGCAGCACAGAAGGTGCGTTCCGAAAGAACGCTGGATGCAGGACAGGCCAGTAGCTCAATTGCATACTGTGCAAGCTCTGGCCAGTGATCCATCCTCAAGACCCAGTAAGCCAGAGGATTTTCGGTGGGAAAGGTGTCCAAGTCTGACCTTGCCCCTAGGTATTCCTGCACCATGTAAATCAGACGCTGGCGATGGGTGCTGGAACCAATCATACCTTGGGGCTGCGGACTAAAAAATTGTCTGAAAGCATCAGTCAGACGGCCACCTTCTCCACCGCTCCTTCTGACCGATGCCTCAGCAACACGTTGTCCAGGACCAGGAGTTTGTAACCTCCCAGTCTCTGGGAACGCGTTGCACAGACCTTTCTGCAAGGCCTCCCGGAGATGTCTCATCCTCTGCTTCCTCTGCGATGGCAAGATAAGGTCGGCAACCTTACCCTTGTACCGTGGATCAAGGAGAGTGGCCAGCCAGTAATGGTCCCTCTCCTTGATCCGAAGAATACGAGGATCCTTCCGCAGGCTTTGCAGGATCAGGGAGGCCATGCAGCGTAGGTTAGCTGAGGCATTCGGTCCGGAGTCCTCTGGGTCACTAAGGACAACATGATCCGCAGCTACCTCCTCCCAGCCACGTACAAGTCCACGTGTTTCTTGGGACTGTAAATCATCCCTACAAGACTGCTGCTGCTGCTGATGCTGAGTGCCAGCCTCCACCTCCATGCTGACACAATCATCCTCCTCCTCCTCTTCCTCCTCCTCATCCTCTTCCTGTGTGATGGGTGGCACAGCAGGAACACTGTCTGGATAAAGGGGGCCTTGAGAGTGAGCTACTGAAAAGGCAGCAGTTGAAGTGCTAGCAATTTAGCCAAGCTAGCATTCAACCGCTGGGCATGTGGATGGCTGGGAGTAAACTTCTTACGCCGGTCCAGCAGCTGGGGCAGGGACATTTGCCTGCTATAATCGGACGTGGGTGTACCACTAGCAGAGTTCCCGGAAGCACTTGGCTGTGACACACCTAATTCTACACCTTCATTCCTCTCAGAGCAGGTTTCAGAGAGGACTGAAGGTCTAGTGGGGTTGGAGATGCCAGCTGATGAGGAGCAAGGAGAGGTCCGCTTTGTTCTTTGGTGTGGGTCTTTGAGGTACGCTTGCCAACGAGCTGCATGGCAGGTCAACATATGTCTGGTCAAGCATGTGGTGCCCAAGCGGCTGATGTTTTGGCCACGTGAGATACGCTTGAGACATATGTTGCAAATAGCAGCGGTGCGATCTGATGCACTCGTCTCAAAAAAGGCCCACACCAAAGAACTTTTAGAATAACGCGCAGAGGCAGCGCCCTGCACAGGCGGAGCTCTGCGGCGTGATTCAGTCGGTGTGCTGCCCCTAAGCTGGCCCCCGGAGGGCATCCTGCCTCGTTGGACATGTGCCTCCTCCTCCTCCTCCTCCTCCTCCTCCCTCCTTCCAGGCACCCACGTGGAGTCAGTGCCCTCATCATCCCCTCCCTCTTCATCGCTGTAGCAAACCTGGCAGTATGCTGCAGCTTGTGGAACATGACTGCCAGATTGCTGTCCTTCTTGAGCATCCCCTCTCTCTGCGCTCACGCTACTGCCTTCCTCTAGCTGGGTGTCATCATCAGAGCCCACCAAACACTGGAAATCCTCCTGGAGCATGTACCCAACACTGTGCTCAAAGAGTTCAGGAGACTCGTCAGGAGGACGTGGTGGGTCTAGGGAAGGAGTCACTGATGATGACATTGAGAGGAGGGAAGACGATGCGTTGGCAGCTGCTTTGCTACTACCCTGAGACTGGGTGAGAGAGGATGAGGAGGATGAAGAGGGCTTGGTCATCCACTCTACCAAGTCATTGGCATGTTGCGGTTCAACATGTCCAGCTGCCGAAAAGAAGGACAAGCATGTCCCATGGCCACGTGCTGATGACAATGCACCGCGTCCACGACCAGCACTGTTGTCTCTAGACACAGAGCCTGCTTGCCCTCTTTTATCGGCTCGCGCCTGTCTGCCTCTCCTTGCTGGCCTTCCAGACATGGTAATGGCCTGAAGGGAGTTGGGTAAAACAGCAGTTGGGTAGTTTATATTGTGCTGGAGGCACACAACACCCACTAACTCCTGCAGATGCCTTTTTTATAGAACACCAGAGATAAAGGGGTATATACAGATGTATACTGTGCTGTGCTGGAGGCACACACAACTTCCAATAACTCCTGCAGATGGCAATTGGGCTCAAATAGAGAACAGCTATGTAGGTGGATTATATCGGTATGTACTGGGTACAGAGCACGCAGACAGCACAGACTATCTCCTAACACTACTGACTTCAAGCTCTATTATTAAAGATAGATCACTAGCTATATAGGTGAGGTGAATATTGCGGTGTATACTGCGGTCAGGGCACGCAGACAATAACCAGAAAACAGCAGAGATAAAGGGGTATATACAGATGTATACTGTGCTGTGCTGGAGGCACACACAACTTCCAATAACTCCTGCAGATGGCAATTGGGCTCAAATAGAGAACAGCTATGTAGGTGGATTATAGCGGTATGTACTGGGTACAGAGCACGCACACAGCACGCACTATCTCCTAACACTACTGACTGCAAGCTCTATTATTAAAGATAGATCACTAGCTATATAGGTGAGGTGAATATAGTGGTGTATACTGCTGTCAGGGCAATAACCACTACACAACAGCAAGATAGGAAATCAGCCAAAAACGATTGGTGTGTACTGTGTTGAAGGTACACAGAACACCCACTGCTTCAGATGCCAACATACTACACGAGGCCACCTCAATGGCGGCCTTATATAGTGTGGGGCGTGCACTACACAGCCTGAGCTATGATTGGCCACAGGCATCCTGCCTGTGGCCAATCATGGCTCTCCTCGCTGCTGGCGCTGCGATTGGCCAAGCATGCAGGGTCACAGTGCATGCTTGGCCAATCATGAGCCAGCAATGCACTGCGCCATCGCAGTGCATTGTGGGCCGTGAGCGCCACGCGAATTTTGACGCGAACGGACCAAGTGTTCGGATTTCGCAGAACGGACGAACAGCCAATGTTCGAGTCGAACGTACGTTCGACTCGAACATGAAGCTCATCCCTACTCCTAACTAATATCCTCTAGACCCTTTGTTAGCTTTGTTGCCCTTCTTTGTACTCGCTCCATTTCCAGTACATCCTTCCTGAGGACTGGTGCCCAGAACTGGATACCATACTCTAGGTGCAGCTAGACCAGAGTCTTGTACAGGGGGAGAATTATAGTTTTATCTCTGGAATCAATCCCCTTTTTAATGCATGCCAATATTCTGTTTGCTTTGTTAGGAACAGCTTGGCATTGCATGCCACGTATTAAGATAGGAACACAATGAGGGTTACCAGGCTAGAGGTTGAGAATGGTACTATAGTTTAGGCTGAGAAGTATAGGTCCATATTTAATCAGTACTTTAGGAGGAGTAGAAGTGAATATTACATGGGGCAGGTGTGGTGAAAGGTTAATCTGAGATTATATCAATAAAATAATGAAGTATTGTAGGACCAATCCCTTTCTTACCCCGTTGTTCTCCCTGGTTTGTATTTAATATACATGAGTGTTGGGGGTGATGATTAGATAGGAAGTTGATGTCTAGGAAGTAGGATGATATATAGAGTAAATGTAATTGTTAAATTTGTTTAATTTGTTTTTAATTTTCTCTTTAGATAAAATTCAAAAATATTCCATACATCTTTAAACCCTTACAATCCACTTTTTACTACAGGTAAGCCTATAATAAGGCTTACCTGTAGCTACAGTGGATATCTCCTAAACCTGCATGGTTTAGGAGATATCCCCTGTATCAGCATGTGGCAACATCATCGGCACATGCGCACTGAAGCAACAGCTCGTTCGTGCCATTGCTTCAACTGACTTGCCATTAACGGCGCCACCCACATGCATGCGCAGGACTGACGTCATCACGGCTCTGCCACAATCACAGCACAAGAGCCCACAATACCCGGAAATAACTCTGGGAGCGATGTCAGATGTCGGGGGCCAGAGCAATATTGTCAGGGAATTATCAGGGAATAGACTAGACTGTATGGACTGCACAGAGGAAACCAAAAGTGAATAATAATGGTGTTTATTAAAATAGGTGACAAGCAAGTGAATACAACAGTGCACTACAAACCACAAGACCCACAAACAAAAATAATATATACAATAATGGGAGATACCGCAATCATAAACAAAAGCCAGGCTGGGGTCATACACAAGGAGATCAACAGATGGGTAAGGACGGGAAACAAACAGGAGAGGGAGAGGGTGGATGGATAGGCTGCAGAGCAGGGATCCAAGGTAATCAGGTAACAGGAAGGACAGGTCCAGGATGGGCTTGGGATAGGGATCAGGTGAGATCAGATCAGGTCAGGACAGATGCAGGCTCAAGGTCAGGATACAGACAGCGAGGTCCGGGCACAGGGAGAGAGATACCAAGGCAAGCATGTGAGGGCTTGCAGGGTATTTATGAGACTGTAATTGTCCTCACGTCACACCTGAGCGCAGGAAGTGTTTTCTGTTTCATACTGCCGGAATACACCCGCTGGTGGACACCGGTACTACGGTACAAGGATCCAACAGTGCCACCAGCAGGTGAGTCCTCTTATTACAGGTCCTGGGTGTTGGAAGACACACGCTGGTGGACACTGAGACCGACCACGCCACCAACGGGTGAACCGTTTCATGACAAGTATGCAGAGACCGCAGTAGGGGCTTCGATCTAAGGTGAATATTTCATAATGAGCTAGTATGCTATCCATAAATTGATAAATGGATGGTACTGCATGGTCTGAACATCCTATAAAGTCTATTACCATTTTTAGTTGTCTATTCATTATATTTATATCTGTTACTTCTTTATCTTTCAAAATCTTGGAGGATGCCCAGTGAAATTACATTCAGGCAAGGCGTGACTTAGTGTATATGGAGGTAAGAACATTCAACTAGAACTAGATTTTATTTTTCCACAATACTTTATCACCCAGTAAGCCCTGATTCATAATGATGCGATTTCCTATGCGTTCCAGAACACATAGAATAGAATAGAAAAGAAAAAAGGACACAGTAATAGTACACATTACAAATAAGAAAAAGAAGTAATAAAATACACTTGAACACCTGCAAAAAAATGACTTAACCACAACTTAACCACTTGCCGACCGGCTCATGCAGATATACGGCGGCAAAGTGGTTCATTCACGCGAATCACCATTTGGGTAAGTCTGTACCTTTAAGGGCGATAGCAGGTGCGCTCGCCCGCTGCATTGCGGGGAACCCGATGCGCGTGGCCAGTGGGTGCAAACGCGTGCACGAGAGCAGGAACTGGGATTTGTGTGTGTGAGCACACAAATCCCTGTTCTGCCAGGAGAGAAGAGACATATCGTTTGTTCCTACTAAGTAGAAACAACAATGTCTCCTCTCCCAATCACTCCTATCCCCTCACAGTTAGAACACACTGACATAGGAATTTATAGATAGGCAATGCCTATCCTCATATTGATTAGTGGTTCCAAATGAATAATAACTACTGCAGTAGGGAACAGACACAAAAGATACACTTAGCATGTTTTCAAATAACTGTTCTACTTTATTACAGTTGTACGTTTTATGAAACAAGGGACATAACATAGGCAGACTAATTTTAATCAGGACTCGAAAGAATGCAAACATGTAAGGAAAACATTATTAATGTGATACCTACATAATCATGTGTATAAAAATCATAATAAAGCAAAACGGCTATTTGGAAAGATGCTGAGTGTATCTTTTGTGTCTGTTCCATACTGCAGTAGTTATTATTAATTTGGCACTAATCAATATGAGGATAGGAGTTGCCTATCTATAAATTCCCATGCTAGATGGCGGGCTTTGTCTACGAGGGGATCCTGAGAATCCGAAATGAGGAGCTTGAAAGGATCCAGGAATTTCTGAGAATCAGCCGGCTTAGGTAAGCCTTTTGCTTACTTTGAGTTATCAGACTTCCTTGATTGGTAAGGTATTTTCGGGACAAAGGGTACCTATTTTACTCCCCTTAATCGAACTGTATTGATTGGTGGTTATATGTTATTTTGTCATTGTCTACTGCCCATCAGAGTGTTATAGATAAGAAAGAGAAGAATCGTGCTGTTCACAGGTTATATGTAGTACATCTGCTAGATAACACAAGTCCTTAGTTTCCATTTGCCATTATTTTCCTGATGCCATAACATAATAAATAATACCAATACCCTGCAGTCATGCAGAGATGTCCATAAGTCCAAAGTATTCTTCTGCTTTTACCATGGCACGTACAAAGGAAAAGGGACACATCTTTTCATAATCCACACATTCTGTTTTGGATTTCAAAAATAAAAATAAATAAAAACAAAGGACCTTCATTGAAAAGATGAAGATCATTTGGTCAGGTCTATACCAACTTGAGCAAGATGCAAAATTCCTGATATAAAGAAGACTATTGGAAATTAAGCTGTATGAATACAGCTTTGCGCACTGTTAAAAAAACAAACAAAAAAAAACAAAAACAAAGGACCAACAATCTGTATATGACAGAACAGAAAGCTCTCAGCCACATCAAAATCTATACAACAACTGGCTGCAGATGGGATCTATCCTAACAGGTGTGTGGACTTGATGTGATGGATCTGTTATATTTAAATTGTATTTATTATTACTCTCACATCATGGACCGGACATCAAGTTATTATCAAACCTTTAGATTTATTTTTTGTAGAAAAACTTCTTATGTATCCCATCCATCTTGGTTTTGTTAAATATTATGGCAGCTGTATTCCAATTAATAACCTCATCTTAATCTTTTTTTTTTCTCTCAATAAGGGTGAAATTATAAAATAGTTATCTTAATCTAAACTAATCCCATTTTTACAAATTTCCCCATTAACCTGGATTTCATTTCACACCCTAATTCTAATATATATCCAGAGATATATTTCCTTGAATTAGGACATTTGACTTAATTTTACTTAATTTCCCTCTTTTTAAATGCACTGTTTCCACTATCAAAGGATATTCAATTTGTGTAATACATGGTTAAATATAACCTTCATTTTACTATGTTTGGAAAACAGATTCAAAAACAATTTTCAGCTTCAGTGCTCTCACACTTTGAATGACAATTACTCAGTCATGCAACACTGTACCCATATGAAATTTGCTTCCTTTTTTTACACAAATAGAGTTTTCTTTTGGTGGTATTTATTCACTAGTGTGTTTTTTATTTTTTGTGCTATAAATTAAAAAAAGACTGTAAATCTTGTGAAAAAATGCCTTTACTTTGTTTTTGTCATACATTTTTGCAAATTAGTAATTTTTCTTCATACATTTTGGTCAAAATGTATACCGTCACATAGCTTTGGTAAAAATAACCCAAATTAATGTATATTATTTGGTCTTTGTGAAAGTTATAGAGTCTACAAACTATGGTGCCAAACACTGAAAACTGATCACATCTGATCAGGCCTTCAGTACATCAGATGTATCTCATTTCTTGAGACACAAACACTTGTCACTTGTCACTAACTGACACCAAATGACCCCTTTTTATAAAGTATACATTCCAAGGTATTAAGTAAATAGCACGTTGAGTATTTTTAAGATGTAATTTTTTTCCCACAATTCTTTGCAAAATAATTTTTTTTTTGCTTACAAATTTGTCATATTATCAGGTTATTGTTCATGCACAGTATATGCATACAGAAAATTACACCCCAAAATACATTCTGCTACTCTTACCGAGTATGGCGATATCACATGTGCATTTACACAGCATGGCCACATACAGAGGCCCAACATTGAATTATTCCTCCACCTATTACACTTTTGAAGGCCCTGGAGCACCAGGACAATGGAATTGCCCACATAATGACCCCATTTTGGAAAACAAACACCCCAACGTATACTCTATTAGGCATAATGAGTCTTTTGAACAGTTCATTTTTTCCAGACGCTTTTGGAAAATGTGTAAAAAAAATGAAAACCCTTTTTTTTACACAAAGTTGTCAATTTGTAAGATATTTCTAACACATAGCATGTTTATAGCAAAAATGACACCACAAAATACATTCTGCTATTCTTCCCAAGTATGGCGATACCACACGTGTGAGACTTTTACACAGCCTGGCCACATACAGAGGCCCAACATTGAAGTAGTATCTTCAGGCGTTCTAGGAGCATAAATTACACATCTCATTTCATTCCTACCTATCACACTTTTGGAGGTCCTTGAGCACCAGGGCAGTGGAATTAGCCACACAATGACCCCATTTTGGAAAGCAAACACTCCAACGTATATTCTACGAGGCATGGGCTGCAGATAGGTACTTGGGTACTCTGATGGATTGCAGATAGGTACTCGGGTAACTTGATGAGCTACTGACAGGTACTCGGGCACTCTGATGGGCTGGTGACAGGTACTCAGGTACTCTGATGGGCTGGTGGCAGGTACTCAGGTACTCTGATGGCCTGGTGACAGGCACTCAGGTACTCTGATGGCCTGGTGACAGGTACTCGGGTACTCTGATAGGCTACAGATAGGTACTCGGGGACTCTGATGGGCTGGTGACTGGTATTCAGGTACTCTAAAGGGTGGTGGCAGGTACTCAGGTACTCGGTACTCATATGAACTGTGAAAGATACTCAGGTGCTCAGGTACTCAGTTGGATTGTGACAGGTACTCAGGTACTCTGGTACTCATATGGACTGTGACAGGTCCAACTATGGATTGTGAAAAGTACTCAAGTATTCATATGGACTGTGACAGGTACTCAGGTACTTAGGAGCTTGCCCAAAGAGTATCTCAAAAGAAGGTTTGTGTGCTTGTAAGTTTGACTCCAGGGTTTGACTCCATATTAGCCCCACCTCAGGGTTAAACCTTTATTATTTTAGTTGCCAAAGTAAAGTTGTGACTTTCAACCTCTCCACTTTCCAAAGAGTAAAAAATGTTGTAAACCGCTGTATTTCAATCTACCGTTATCAGCTGCATTACCTGTCCTGTGAAATGGGTGCCTTGATCACTCTGCATTACCCTCTGAGACCCCAAATCTGCAAATTTTTTCCATCAGCAAATTCTTGACATTTGCCCAGGCTTTCAATTTTCTAAATGGCCACACCTCAATTCATCCAGAGAAAGCATCCGCACACACACAATCACCTACTCATAGAGCACACATTTAGGCAGTGTCAATACCAGACTGTCCTTTTAAGACTAAGAAAACCAACCTAAGACAGCCCTTGACTGATAAGCAAGAGTAATCCCTGTTCACATTTAAAATACCTGGGTCAACACACCACCAGTGCTCGTGATATTATAGCTACATTTGTGTGCTCCTGCTTAACCCAGCTAATATCTTCTCTGATCTTCTTGCTTGTTCTGACCCTGCTATTGCTTGCTACTGACTTTGTACTATTTGAACTCTGATCTACTTGTGTATGACCAGGCTGGTTCTGACTATGCTCTTCTTCACTGCTGGTTTGGTACTGTTTGAACTCTGAATCATGATTTGGCTTGACTTGACTAGGCTTTTGCCTGACCCTTCAGTGTTACCAATCTCACCACTACAACTCACCCGTCAAGAATGGCACCTGCTACACCAGTCTCTTACTAAAGATAGATAAACTGGTGCAGAGCTAAAATATTTATACCATAAACCTAACATGCTTGCTATGTTAGTCACTTGCAAGGTATTACCTTTCCCATCTTAAATTCACCTATAAAAATTGTTATAGATTAATTTGTGTTGGAAAAGGTAATAGCTACAGTAGCAAGTAACATATAGCAAGCACATTAGGTTTATGTTATAAATATTTTAACGCTGCACTTATTTTTGTATCTTTTGCACTATTTTTGCCTTGAGGGAAATATAGAAGGTGTACAGCAGCTTGAGGTATAATTTTAATAAACACTTTATCCAAGGTACAGAAGATAATTTTATTTTTTGAACCAGTCTCTGGCTGTTGTACCTACTTCTCCAACGGTGCATCACAAGTACCAGCCAGACTGCTCTGTTTACAGTCCTTCACAAGGTATGTGCCCTTGTTACTGAACTTTCTGCACATCTGAACTGTTTTACCTGTTATCTATCTCCTGGCAGGCAGTTATATAAATGCAATCTGTTGACTCTGGAAAGAGAACAAAAATGTTGGCAAATGTTTCTGAGGTGCTTTTGCAGAAACAGCCTGGCCATCGATAAATGCAAAGGCTGTGTGTGGGTTTGCCCTGGTGATAGTAGAGTTCAGACCCATCTGCATATCTGCAAATGTAGAGAGGAGATGCTCTAGATGCACTCGTGATTCTCCCCCTCTTCTGGGTTAGTGGTGGACTCAGACATACGCGTGACTGAATTCAAAACATTGCTCCCCAGAAATACCAAGTTGGGGATTGCCATAAGTGGAACTCTGTTTTGATCGTTGACCCCAGCCCTGTGTTTAAATTCAGCTGCAGGGCCAGGAATGTCATTCATGGTGAGAGTACATGCTTTGTGTTCACAGTCAGTAAGTTTTCAGCATGTTGATGGGTGTCATTCATTGTGATGATGTGATAGACAGTGGATTTACACTGTGGGACATGTTTTGTTTGTCTTTTTTGTCAATAAAGGAATTTATCAGATGTGTGTTGTGTTTATTTACTATTGGGTTACTATGTACCACTCACTCATTCTTGTGGTGAGGGGGGGGGGGGGGTGGTTGCGGAAATCTGGGGGCCCCCATTTTTTAAAGTAGGCTTCCACATTCTGATAAATCAACAGATCCCCACATCCACCAGGTCAGGGATGTGGGGAATAGCTCTTTATCCCCATCAACATTGGGACAAGATGCTTTGTCACAAGCATAGGTGTGTGCAGCCTATTGTATTAGGGGTGTGCATCTCAAAGCTCCAACACATATGCCTTTGTGACACATTAACCGTCTTCTTCCCCACTCGTCATCCTAAAACAATAGGGTGGAGCAGGTGAGCACACATGGGGACCTGGGCAGCAGAAAGAAAAGAAACTGGGACAAGAGGGGTGGAATACATTGGTACCAATCCCCTGTATTTTCCTTCCATCGCAGCTGAATATCCGCGAAAGGATGAGGAGGAGAAGCCAACTTTCAGCTGCTGCAGAAGAAAATACAGATTGGTCCATTCATTTCCACTCCAGCCGCCTATCCTGTCCAGGTTCTGGGGGTCGGCAAGTAAGGATCACGGCTTACCTGTCACCTGCCCACAATTGATGGGTTGCCAACTTCAGGATTAGGGTGTGCCGAGGCACACCTGGCACACCCCTTAAGCACACCTATGGTCCATAGGGTTCTCCTAGAGTGAACTATGTATCCTCTGTGGTCCTCTTGATATTGAAGTAAAAACCCCTACCCATGCTCTTTGTCTCTGGTACAGTTTAGCCTATTCTCCCTCATTAAAAAATGTCTTGCTGCTGACCAATTTTACACTGCTTCAGTATCATTAAAGCCCAACTTTGTACACACTGTGTGCGTTAACTGCTAGTTTTCTCCAGGGGCGACCATAAATACTCACCCTACCCTCCACTCCAGTGGCCAATGGTGCTCCCTTCTCCTCCAGCGGTGGACCGTTCCTGATGTCCTCATGTCCAGAGCAGGTCTATGGGCATTATGATGTCAGGAACAGTCCACCGCATAAGACTGCTAGAATATGGGGGGCAGGAGCAGTGGGGGAGTATTGGAGAATTAGGTATGTCTCAAATCTCCCCTCTCCTAGGAAAAAATTAGCAGGTATAGTCCCCCTGCTGGATAAAAAACCTTTGGCCTGAAGTTCAGCTTGAATTTTTACTGAGCATTCGATAGAAACTCTGTGGATCTTTCTTGTGATGTATATTAAAAGTGTACCAGATCAGGCCACATGCCTTTCAATGTTGGAGGGGTTCTTAAAAAAAAAGCTTCCCCATTTGCAAAGCATCCTTGCCCAATGTTGAGGAACAAGGGCTTATGATTCCCCAAGAAGGGGGTGCAAGTAACATGGGGGGACTTATTGTAAAATCTGGAATCCTTCTTTATAAAAATGGTTTACCCAGAAATCCACATCCTTCCAGGGGAATGAGCACAAACATATAAGCCATTTGATTGAAATAAAAACACAAATCAAAATATTTAATCTAGCATCAGTCATGATGTTCAGTGATGTAATCCACATCAATCATGGCATTAGGCGATGTGAATCTATATCCATCATGATGATACATTGCCCACCAATCTTTATATGTTGCAGTTCCATCAAAAATGACAAATCCCTGGTACTGTGACAAAGTAAACACAGTATCAGAAGTCCTGGGTGATGTCTTTGACCAAATATGCTGCGTCTCTTTCTCAAGTAACCCCAATGTTTAGAGGCATGTTACTTGGCCTGATACAGACCAGGAGGGCTGCACGCTTGTTGCTTTGCCTTTCCTGGCTGCCCAGGCTACATATATGCATAAGGGTTTGGTGAGAAATTTTAGGGGGAACCCATGCAGTTAAAATTGTACAGTTTTGTAGGCTTTGAAGCATTACCACAGTGGAATTCAGTGTTATCTTCTAGGCCAAATGAAAAGATTTCTTCACACTGTACAGTATTTTTTACATTTCTTTTTTGCATTGGTGTATGGCAGTTCTCAACCCCTCATGCCCTTTTCAACAAAAAAACATGCTTATAACCTTTAAAATAGCCAGAAAAATATAAGAAGACTTGCCTCTCATAGACCTCGATAGGGTTTTGCGCTATGTTGGGGGTTCACTAACTTCCCACAAGCCAAACTCAAACAGATTAATTCATACATAATAACCAATAAACACTGTTAACTTACTTCACAAATATATGCAGATCAGCATTTTAAACTCCCTTTTTTATTTTTTTACTTATGATCCTGTTCCATCATAGGAGCTATTTTTGCTGTTTCATCTCATCTCAGCAACAGCATTTAGAGAAATGATGGCCAGGTAGGATATAATCTGTATTTGTACATTGAACATGTTTGGCCATTAAAGACACCATAAATAATATTTTAGTTTTGGAAGAAAGAGTTGTAACTTTCCTTAGATTATAATGCTGTCATGTTTTATAGCCTTGTCCTACTGTATAACACCTTTTTCAAAACTGTACAGCATAAGCCTGTATATAAATATTCAGCCAGATAAGCTCATATCTACAGTCATTTTCTTTCCTAAAATGCTTTCATTCCAGTGCTTTTGGGTGCACTGCAGTGTGCCAAAAAAATAAAAAAGAAACCTTCTTGGTGCATCTTTGTATTGGTTTCCATTTAAACATGCTTTCTCTAGAGATACATGGGAGCACATGCACAATGCGTGTAAAGCACACCATTAAAAAAAAAAAAAAAGTCAGTGAAAATAAACACATTTCTCTCATATAGGTGTAAATGTAGCCGAAATAAACATATAATGTTAATACAAGACTTTGGCTTGGCTTCACACAGCCTCCCCAAAGCCCCCCCCCCCCCCCCGAAGACCCCAATGGTATCTGCCTGGTTTCAATTATTTTTATGTTCATCTTTTTAAGATGTGCTCAGGCCGATCATGTGACACACTGGGTTTTATTTCCTTTTTGCATTTTCTCCTTTGCTAATGATGCAGAAGTGATGATGGTGCCTGCCATTGCACCTATTCATTGATAACATGTTCTCAGTATTCTTGGTTGAATGAGACTGGATATCATCCAACTCAGAAGACTAAGAACATCTTTTTGCATAATAGAAATGCTGGGGGAAATAACTCTGTAGTACAGGTGACTATTGCAGACTAGGATACTTTTTCAACCTTGGATATGAACGTTAATATAATTTGATAAATGTATCTTCTGTGTATTTTTTTTTTCAAAAATTTGTCTGCGTACCTTCCATAGGTTGTTTACATGACATGATGCTCAATCGTGACAAATGTGACACACCAGAATAAGGACCTACATTTTTGAAAAAAAAGTTATTTTCAGTCTGATGAGATTTGAAAATTACATAACATGGCTGAAAATATAGATAGTTATCCTTGTGTGTTAACGCAATAAACTAAACCTACTGTATGTCTCTCTATAGACACCAACTCTTTTGAGCTCATTTGAAGAGTGGAGGCAATTAAGCTACATAGATTTAGCTGAAATCACTACAATTTTCATCTTTCAACTTAAAGCTAAGTTTTTATAGCGAGGACAAATTACACTATTCACCCTCAGCTACTGCATATACTGCAAAGTGTCTCCACACCACAGCCTACATATTATGGCCCATTCATAAGATGTAAGCCAAGGTTTCATAGCTTTTGGTGTTACAGAGTTCTCTATGCTTAACGCAGTAAATAGAACTGATTGGAGGAGGAGCTGATTATGGGTTTATGTTTGTTTCATCATGCAATTCAATTTCATTCTACTTGCTTCGGCGTTTGTTAGCAAGCAGAGTGCAATGAATATTTGTAAAACACAACACTACTTTACATTTTTTTAAATATATTACAGCTGCTGCTTTATAAATAAACCTTTAAATGGTGGAAATGTAACGTAGAGTCAGATCTACTAAAGAAACCACAGAGTGCATAGAGGACAGTATACGAAAATGAGTTTACCAACAAATCAAGTGATACATTATAACTGCAGATTTATATAAATAATTTTCATCTTTCACTTTCTGATTCTTTCACAAAGATACACTTATTCTTTTCAGAGTATGATGCTTCGAGGGCTAAATTGATCAAAGACATTCAATAGCAGCCAGATGTTAGAAAACAATATAACCAATCATTCTACTACTCAAAATTCACATATGCACGTATATTCATATTATATGAGCTTTTGTCTGTGATGGGCAGACACCCTTACAGCAGAAACAATGGGACAATTAGCCAAACATTTGCATTCTGGTTGATAGTTTTTTCCCTCAGTGTTAAAGGCTTGAATATTTCTTATTTGATTTGGTTTTTATTTGATTTGGATTTCTGCACCTCATAGATGGAATGTCTACAGGAGATCTCCAACCTAGTTGGTTACAATGGTTAGATGTTTTATGGGAAGCTCTCAATCGGACAGGTCAGAAAACATGTTCTTACTATTGTTACTATCAACAATAGTAAGAATATATGTTGTCGTCCCCTTTTCCTATATCGAACGGTACCAGGCAAGGGTGCCCCCTCTCCCCTACAATTTTTAATCTTTTGATTGAGCCACTAGCTGAAAAAATTAGATCCCATCCTCAGATCGCAGGCATACCCATGCACGAAGGCCCCCATAAAATTAACTTATTTGCAGACGATATTATCCTTTTCCTGACCCTCCCCTCCTCTTCTTTACCACAAGCTCACCAAGTACTTCAGGAATTTAGCTTGATTTCCTACTATAAGATAAATTTTTCAAAATCAATCATTTTAGACCTAAGCACTAACCCATCCCTCTTCACTGATTTGAGGACCGCACTTCCATACACTTGGAGCGACTCCACTATCCCCTATCTGGGACTTCAACTTTCCAAATCAGCTCAGGACTTAGCAGAAGCCAACTTTCCTCCACTTATAGATAAACTATCCAAAGAGGCGAGCAGACTAGCTAAAACTGAACTTTCATGGTCAGGACGCCTGGCATCTTTTAAGATGCTGATGCTCCCTCAAATTTTATACGTATTTAGAGCGCTACCAGTCCCCCCCTCCGGGAAACACTTTTCCGGACTGAATTCCCTACTGCACAAATATATTTGGTGTTCCAAGAGACCGCGATGCTCGAAGATGCTGCTGACAAAACATAGGCTGGCGGGAGGTATGGGTATGGTGGACCTTAGAGATTATTATCTGGCTTCCAGGCTTGTCCAATTGAAACATTGGTTCAACCTTACCCAGGAGCCAAGGTGGTGTAGTATTGAAAGAGCCCTCTGCCCTACTCGGGATCTGGGGCTCTTCCTTCTTGCAGACTCCGTTAAACAGTGGTCCCTCTGTAGACTTCCCGATACTCTCCGAGCCTCTTTGCAAGCTTGGAGAGAACTCCTTCAGTCCACCCCACAGGATATCAAACTAGCTAGCCTCCCTATCCCGTTGCGGGCTCTAGACTTTATCATCCCCAATCTCACGGTAAGGGAATGGGCCGCGGGGGGAATACGGAGGCTACAAGATCTTTTTCAGGGACCCGAGCTGATTCCATTCCAATCCCTACAAGTACGTTTTTATCTGAAACCTTCTGATGCCTACAAATACTGCCAAATTTCTCATTTACTGAAGGATAGTAAGACCACTCATGTAGTACTAGCAGACTCTCTTTGGAATTTTTATGCTGCCACTCCTACCCTGCCTAAAGGAATATCTCTATTCTATAATTTCTTCCAACACAAGCTTACCTTTGTTAAGTCACGTCCCTACCTGCGCTGGGAGGAGGACTTGGGGAAAGCCTTTACAGAGACACAATGGTGCCATGCATTTAGAGCAAACTATGCAGCCTCCAAGTGTGTTGGACACTGGGAGATAGCCCAAAAAATAGCTTTGCGGTGGTATCTTACGCCATATAGGATTTCAAAGTTTGGCCTGGCTGAGTCCTCCCCCCTGTGCTGGCGAAATTGTGGAGAGGTAGGTACCCTCTTCCATGTGTTTTGGTCCTGCAAGCACCTTACCAGTTTCTGGAACGCCATATTTCGCGGTATATCCAGCATCACCGGTTTCCTCTCCACCCCCGAGCCAGGGTTGGCAATTCTCAACCTTGGCATTGAAAAATACCCACCTAATTTCAGAGTGGTGATATCCCATATTTTTCTGGTGGCCAGAACACTGATAGCTAGATACTGGAAAAATAATCAAGCACCTAATGCCTCAGAGGTATGGGCCACTACTAATCTGCACTACACGTATGAGTCAACCCTAGCCCTCAGGCTTGGAAAAAAGTTAAAGTTTGATAATAATTGGCAAATGTGGGAAACATGGCGTAGGAAAACTCCAGATGTGTGCCCATGACCGTTGACCAATTACTCCTAGTAGGATGCGGAGTCTACACGGGACCATTCTTGTGCCTACTTAGTATCAACCTTGAGCGTATGACAGACCAATTTCTGACAGTTTCACTCTTTCTTTCCTTTCCTTTCTCCTTTCTTTCCCTCCCTTTCTTTCACATGTTAAGCTTAGTTTTATTCTTAGTTTGATCACCCATTGTCTCACCCACCTCCCCACTATTCTATGTCCTCCCCCCTGCCATTTCACTACTCTAATTCAGCGTGCTGGAGTGCTTTCAGGGTGGAGGGAGGTTAGGGTCTGATATAATAGTTGGGGGGATGTGGAGATTTCTTTATGATTACTTTGCAATTATTTTGTGATGACTTTGCGACAATCTTGAGAGTATGTTGTAATTATTTGGTGGTCATTTCCTGATTTCTTTGTGATTTGTATCTTGATTATACTGTGAAATTCTTCTAATAAAAATTATTTACAAAAAAAAAAAAAACAATAGTAAGAATAGTAAGAATAACAACTATTGTTATCAAGAATAGTAAGTTACTATCAACAATAGTAAGAATCAATCAATCAACAATGTCCTCTTGTTCAATGCACTCTTGCCCTTCCACTCACTATGGACACCAGAAGGCCAGCATCACTTATTCTGGCAACTGGAGTCATAGAGTACTGACTATATTGATAACTGGATTTTATCAGCAACCTGTAGAAGGCCTAAGCGTACAATGGAAGAAAAACAGAATATATACTGTGATTCAGTCTGCAGTGTACTGTAAAATGCTGTGAAACCAGATTCTACACTAACTAGGATAATAATTTAGGTATTTACTGTTACTATGCTGATATAAAAGGAATAACTTTCATTGCTAGGTTTCTAGGATTGGTTCGGGAAAGGTTACACACTATGAGACTGTGTGTGTGTTACAATTAATTTAAAAAGAGCATGCAAATTACAAGGTTAATGAGTTAGTACTGTGGAAACTGAAACTTCTGACACTCTCCTTCCTAAGTACTTTCTATTTTTAAACATTGATCTCTGGGAAGTCAATTTCATCCATGGTCATTTGACAATTCACGTATGTGTTTGCAGGCATGATGAGTGCTGCAGACTTTCCTGTGCACTGACTGATGCCGATTTGAAGCTATGATGGCTTGAGAAATCAATAGTTCTCTGTTGGCATTAACTGATTTTCCAGCGATCAAACAAAAAAATGGCTCCATTAAAGTTATCTAACCCCTACAGCAAATAGAATAATATAGATTTTAAAAAAATCTATCATTGTTTCCATTTGTCTATTTGCATGCCATTTTTTTGGTGATGAAATTTCCATTCTAAAAAGATTTGCTGCCCCGCAGAGCTGAAAATTGCTCACATAGTCTTGAAATCTTGATGAAAAACAAGCTTATTTGACTCCTAATTCCTTCCCACTAGATGGTGCAACAAGATTTCATCTAAAAGTCTTGCTGTTATTTTAAGGCACCGTCTAGAGCAGGTATAATTGTTTAAAGGGTCTAGCTTGAGTCTAAAACAGAGAAAACCCCACTTGTCCTTCATGATTACACTAAATAAATATTTCAGCTTTGTTCTACCAGGAGTTAATAAATTACATCATAGTTCAGAAGGTACCAAGGTACCTTTGAATTATTCAGTCCTTCTAAATTGAGAATACTTAAAATAAGCAAATTATTCCACCTTCAGGCAATTACCTCTCTGGTACTTTTTCCATCTCTTCTTTGAGAATGTAGAACAGTTCATATTGAACATTCTGTATTTGACTGTCGTTAAATGTACTTCCACCTACAATATGTGACAGCTAATTATTTGCAGTTATTTCTACTTAGACATGTTAAAACCCATCAAAGATGGATTAATCATCCACTTTCTTTATTCTATAACTACTTCTTTCACTAATATATAATGCCGCAAACTATACATGAGTGCTGATGAATGTATGACAGCTTACAGCAAATCTGAAACATGATGTAGATTTACTCCTTCTAAATATAACAGTAGTATGTTTTATGATTTACTTATTAGTACCATCAAAATGTATTAAAAATTAGAAATTCTTTGGGTAACTATAGATGAGACATGCCTGTCTGTTTGAATTTGCCAAACTCAATTACTAACTGGGATAAATCTAACATCATTAGCTATTTCCAATCTAATGTAAATCCCGGGCCAGTCTGTCTAGCAGATACGTGTGTGGTGGCATTGGCAATTAACGTGCAGAAACTAGAATGTGCCTTTTGCACATGAAAAAATCAGATATGCGCTGTTCTGGTCAGTTTAAAATGTAAAAAAAGGGAAAGGTACATGTGGCCAGGGCATTATAAACAACTGTACCTAGCACACTTTCAAGCTAGCTAGAAAAAAATATCTGTTTAAAGTGGAAGTAAACTCCCCTATCGTTTTCAGCCAATGAAGCTGCCATCTTTGCCTCTGTTTAATCTTCAACTGCTATCGTGCTGCACATGTGATTCGTTATGACACCAGCCATTGGATGGTTTGATAGTTTGTCTGAGAGCACAGCCAATGTGCAGTTAACATTCCCAGCATGCCTTTTTTTTAACTGTTTAAATCGATGGGTTTACTTCCACTTTAACTACTCTGGTTAAAAACATGGGTTGTAGTTGCATACCTTTGCAAATACATATGAAAGCCACCCTGTTGTCTTCCCTAGGGACAAGGAACATGCTGCTAACTCTTCTAAGATCACATGAAATTAATTTTATTCTACAAGGGGAAGGTGAAGGTGGTGTGTTGTGACTCTGCAGGGAAAAGAGGGAAACATGGCAGTACACCTAGGTGATGTTGAATATAGGAGGAACAATTCACACAGATGCACACACTGGAGAGGCACAGATACCGTTTTGCTTGTAGACATCAAACTCTGTACTGTGATTATCATAAAATGGGGTAGGGGAAGAAGAGAAAAAGGAAAAAGGTGAAGTTTGAATTTTTGAAACTGTTCTAGCACACTAAGCATTCAGAAAAAGGTAGCACTATTGTTAGCCACAATAAATATCTCCAATTACAAACAAACAAAAGTCAAATGCTAGCAGTACAACCCTAGGTGAAAAGCTGATATTTTCGACAACAAAAGTTATCTCTTTAACCACTTCAGCCCCGGAAGGATTTACCCCCTTCCTGACCAGACCCCTTTTTGCGATACAGCACTGCGTCGCTTTAACTGACAATTACACGTGCAACGTTGCACCCAAACAAAATTGACGTCCTTTTTTCCCACAAATAGAGCTTTCTTTGGTGGTATTTGATCACCTCTGTGGTTTTTATTTTTTGCGCTATAAACAAAAAAAGAGCGACAATTTAGACATTTTTTTTTACTATAATAAATATCCCCAAAACATATAGAAAAAAACTAATTTCTTTCTTAGTTTAGGCCGATACGTGTTCTTCTACATATTTTTGTTAAAAAAATACATTACAATAAACGTATATTGATTGGTGTGTGCAAAAGTTATAGTGTCCACAAAATAGGGGATAGATTTATGGCATTTTTATTATAAATTTTTTTATTAGTAATGGCAGCGATCTGTGATTTTTATCATGACTGCGACATTATGGCAGACATACCGGACACTTTTGACACTATTTTGGGACCATTGTCATTTATACCACGATCAGTGCTATAAAAATGCACTGATTACTGTGTAAATGACACTGGCAGGGAAGGGGTTAAACACTAGGGGGTGATCAAGGGGTTAAGTGTGTCCCAGGGAGTGATTCTAACTGTAGGGGGGATTGTCTACCTAGAACATGACAGAGATCACTGCTCCCAATGACAGGGAGCAGTAGATTCCTGTCATATTGCTAGGCAGAACAGGGAAATGCCTTGACTTGTTCCCCATTCTGCAACTCCTTAATAGGATTGCAGGCCCCCGGTGGATATCGAGTCTGCAGGACCCATGGGCGCGCTCACGGAGTGTGCAGCAGGCAAGCAGCGGCATGCACGCACCCACTATGCCACAATTTAAAGGGTGCGTACCTGTACACCCATTTGCCCAGCCGTGCCATTGTGCCAATGTATATCATTGTGCATTGGTCGGCAAGGGGTTAAATCTCCAATCAGCATAGCAAGTTGACAAATATACTAAAGGTGGAGGATAAAGGAGAAAATAAAGTAAAGTGGAAACCTGAAGCTGTTTACCCAATGTGAGGTGGTATCCAGTTTTAAGGAGATCACTGCAATGATGTGGCGTGCATAAGGATCAAATTTCAAGGGGACAAAAGCCTTATATGACCTGACATGTATATGTGGGTCATAGTTGCCCGGTGAGAGTGCATGTGGTGGAAGGGAAGCACTGTGGTGTGGAGGAGCGGTGGTGTGAAGTGAAATGGTGTATCGGAGAGCCACATAAAGTTTGTTCAAAAGAGCCTTTTTTTGATTGATTGTTTTAATAAGAGACTTTATTTGTTTTCCGTTCATATTTTTCTGTTCAATCACATATATGCTGTGATATAAGGGGTGAAAACACATTGAAACTCTTGATATAATGTATATTTTGACGATTAGCACCATACATTTATTCATATGTATATGTTGAATTATTTGAGGCCAAATGGACTGAATATAGAGATAGACATACATTGCTTTATATTAATTATGAGATGATAAGAAGCACCGGTTTATGTTCTTATGGAAGTTTTAATGTATATTTTTAATCTTGGTTTAGGCAAATTGGGCGATTTGTGATCTTTTCACATGCGTAGTGTGCATAGTAGTTTAGAAATGATTGTATTTTATTTATTTTAATATCCTATTTTTATTGATCTATGAACATGGAATAAATGGAATTATATCTGGTGATTGAAGTGATTACATTTTAACACCCCCCATTTGCCAAGTGGATTCGTTTGAGTTTTAAATGTGTTTTAAAAATGTTTTTTTTTACTTCTCTATTTGTTATGGGGTTTGATGTTGGCTCTTCCCTATGTGTACTCTCTCATGGGTCCTCCTTCCCCATCAGTGCTCATTCCCCATTGTTGTGATATGTTCATATGGCACCATTGTTGTTGCGAACCAATCATGGAACTTGGTACTCTACCCTGTGCAGTGAGGAGGGGGGTTAACAGTTTGGGAGAGGAGGGGATAATTTCTGAGTTGTTCTGCCTTCCAGCCATCTCCTTGACAAAGTTGGAAGCACGAAACAAGCTGGGGTGTGGCTGTACGTTAATCGGAAGTGATATCAGTGGCTACTGGTAGTGATGTTCTGCATTTGGGGTGGGATACTGATATCTTGGGCAGATTTTTTCCTAGTTTATACATGCATTGGATGACTGCTGTCACTTGGGTTTAATATAATGAGCTGGATTGATGTACAATGTTTATTCTTTATCCATGTGTGTAGTTTTCTATCTTTTTAATAAAAGAACATGTTTTTACTGGTTTACACTGTTGGAGCATTTGCTTTTTTCCATATTTAAAATTGGGGAGCTATTAGTGTGGAGCAAAGTTGAAGTATGGCGTCCAAGAGGAATCAATCTGCCTGCAACATCATTATATAGAATGCAGTAGGCTGATCTGTAACAACAGAGGGATCATTTTCTGGTGAATTTCTACCTACTAGGGAGAGGTGGGGCACTGAAGCACTATAATGATTCCTGTAAGATTTTTCACTTTTAAGTATACAATGGGGTTTATTTACTAAAGCTGAAAAGTGCAAAATCAGGCTCACTTCTGCATAGACACCAATGAGCTTCTAACCCCAGCTTGTTCAATTAAGCGTTGTTAATAAAACCTGGAAGCTCATTGGTTTCCATGTAGAAGTGAGTCTGATTTTGCACTTTTCAGCGTTATTAAATAAACCCATTGTGCACTTAAAAGTGGGGTATGCCTGTACTGTGGATATCACAACACTACTTTTTTTCTGAATGTTTATGCCTAACTATTTTATTTTAATTATTGGGGCAGCAGTGACACATAGGGATATAATACTTATTTTTTATTATAAGGAAATAGAAATTGCATTATTTTTATTTGTTGATGTCACTTCACAGTGCGGAGTAGGGGCTGTTACATTGCAGTTTATTTGTACAGGCGCACTCTCCGGTTACTTCTCTGATCCAGGAGGCCCACAATTCTGACACATTGGGTGGTTTTAATAAAACTAGTATAGAATCTAGTGCAGCTGTGCATGGTAGCCAATCAGCTTCTTACTTCCACTTGGTCAATTAACCACTTGCTTACTGGGCACTTAAACCCCCCTCCTGCCCCGACCAATTTTCAGCTTTCATCGCTGATGCACTTTGAATGACAATTGCGCGGGCATACAACACTGTACCCAAATGACATTTTTATCATTTTTTTCCCACAAATAGAGCTTTCTTTTGGTGGTATTTAATTACAGCTGGGAGTTTTTATTTTTTGCTAAACAAACAAAAAAAGATGCAATAATAATAATAAAAAAAAAAAAATCATGTTTAATAGTTTGTTATAAAATTTTGCAAACAGGTCATTTTTCTCCTTCATTGAAGTGCGCTGATGAGGCGGCACTGATAGGCTGCACTGGTGGGCACTGATAGGCTGCACTGGTGGGCACTGATTGGCATAGTTAAGGTGGCACTAATAGACACAGATAAGGTGGCACCAATAGGCACAGATAAGGCAGTACTGATGGGCACAGATAAGGCAGCACTGATGGGCACAGATAAGATGGCACGGATGGGTGGCACGGATGGGTGGCACTACGGGGCACTGATAGGTACCACTGATAGATGGGACTGATGGGCACTGATAGGTGGCACTGATAGGTGGCTCTGATAGGTGGCACTTCTGGGCACTGATGGGCGGCACTGATGGGCACTAATGGGCACAGATATGTGGCACTGGGGTGCAGCACCGTTGTTGAGGCAGATTGTGGGCACTGATGGGTGGAACTGTGGGCACTGATGGGTGGCACTGTGGGCACTGATGTGTGGCACTGTGGGCACTGATGTGTGGCACTATGGGCACTGCTGGGTGGCACTATGGCACTGATGGGTGGCACTGACGGGGGGCACTTATTTATTCCTAAGGTGGCACTGTTATAATTATTTATAGTTATTTATTTTATTAGTGGTTAAGCTGTGTCAATAAAACCTGGAAGCTGATTGGTTTATATGCAGAGCTGCACCAGGTTTTGCACCATGCAGCTTTAGTAAATAACCCACAGTAAATAAAATCTGCTCTCCAGCTTTGCCTAGCAGTTATAATGATGTTTTAAAGATCTGAAAATGTTGCCAGTGCATACATATACAAAATAGAGAAAATGTTATGAAAGACAAACATTAAAGCAAAATATTTGTTTAAAATAAAAGCAATAAAAATAAAAGTTACCCATTTTGCAAGTTACTTTGGAACTGGATGCCAAGAATAAAGGCAATGATGCAAAGATTGATTTTCAGACAACAGACGTTATAATGTTTAAATAAATCATAAAGTTCACTCTCTGGAATTCAATAATTGCCCAGAATAAGCCAAGATAAGAATAATGTTTCATCTATTAATTTTTAAAGTCCACTGTCTGAAATTCAAACATTGCCCTTATTCTTGCTGCCTCTGATCTATCTCTAATAATTTAGTAGGGCATGTCAGCTACTATTTTCTACAGGTATGTTTAAACATAGGGAAAAGCTTTAAATCCAAATAACAGAATCATGTGATACAAATATACAACTAATCTTTGTGATCATGGCACTAATTGATTTATGTTTTTGGAGCAAAGACAGATATCAGTATCCTTATGGTCCAGGAGAAGCACAATTAAATCTAAACCCAAAAAGAAAAATTGTATATATTACAGCTTTGCAGACCTTTGATGTGATGGGTGTATTTGTTTTCAAACTAAGAATATTTTCAGCAAGTACAGAAAATGCCTGTTGATCTTGCCAAGAATTCAGTATACTTGTCACTTCCTGTGAGCTGAACTGAAAGAACAAACAATCCTACATTTATTGTGTATTGGCCATGTAATGGGGTTAAAGAAAGGTAGACATGTTTGAAGTCCTAACAAATGATATCTCCATACAAGCACTTAGGACCCTCAATATGTCCCAGAACTGACTCTTGAAGTATCCACCACCATGAGTCAGTGTTGGTAAATGTAATCCACTGGAGGCTTGACAAAATTGATAGGGCTCAAAAAGTTAAGTAAACATCATTACAAAACATTAAAACCACACAAAGCCTTGTCTCCATAGTGTGGACTTTCGATAACTGAGTGATATATCTTGAATAAAGTCTTTAAATACAGGTATGTGCTGCCCCCTTAAGTAAGTTGGTACGTTAATAATAGCACTTTCATCATCCCTCGTGTGGCATTAATGGTGTATTCTACCTTTGGCCAAGGACAGAGGTAAAAACCACTGTGGGTATCTCCATGCAGGAGGAAGCTCCTGGAATTATCTGGCTGTGGCCAGAACTGACATGCCGGAGGTGATGTAACAAGGCTGACAAGACTGCTGGAAGGAGCCAATAGGAAACCGTCAACACTCCGATGTAGTGGAACACACCAGTATAGAGTAGGGCATTGCTATGACAAAGGGTTTCACTTGAATGTGCTTCCTCAAGTCATCTTTGAATGTTTGCATGTGTGACAACAATGGCTGCCCACATAGATACACTGGGGGGGGGGGGGGGGAGACATAGATCATGAAGAGATATAAAGAGGGAGAATTATTAAACTCACCCAGGCGGACTTCCAGCCTGGGTGAAAAAAAATTAAAAGTCAGCAGCTACAAATACTGTAGCTACTGACTTTCAATATAAGGACACTTACCTGTCCAGGGAGCCCGCGATGTTGGCACCTGAAGCCGACCTGTCCATCGGCTCTGGGTGGAGGTGCTGGCATCCTTGCTAAGGGAAACGGGAAGTGAAGCTTCACAGCCGGTTTCCTACTGTGCATGCATGAGTCGCATGGCACTTTCTGAATGGCCCCGTCATTTTATGGGACACACACAGGTCCTAGAAGGCAATGGGGGTGAAAGAGGAGGGCACGGTAGTGACGTACCTTGCCACAGTGACATGGGACAGAAGTCTTAAAGAAAACATACCAAAAAGGTATGTTCTTCTTTTTAAAAGAGTTGAGTTTTAGCCTGGAACTCCGCTTTAAGCTTTGGCAATAAAACCTAGAAGCTGATTGGCTGTGCACAGCTGCACCTGATTCCATGTGTGCCAGTTTTAGTATATCTTCACCGAAGTGTATTATTTTCAGGATTGCCAGGCTACAATAAAAGTAAAATAACCAGAAAAAAATAAATAAAAAACAAACATAGTTACTACTTCTAAAAAACTGGTAAGCTGCAATTTTTTGGTGTTTTTTATTTTTTTTATTTTAGATATGTTTAACAAAATCTGGAACATCTTCCACAAACCTTCTGCTGCTGAGCATTCATTCATGTAAAGCATGTTTCCTTAAATTTCCATAGTGGGGTTAAATGGCTACATGTATGATATTATTTCAGCCTCAGTGATGCATGTTAACCTATAATATGGCAATTTAACAGCAAGAAGAAGTACAGCTACTCATGTAGCACTGATTGAGAACAAAAACCCTATGGTATAGCAATGCACTGATTCTGATTTTTAAGCCTCGTACACACGATCAGATTGTTGGCCAACCGAGCATCTGATTTTTATCCAAACGGCGTGTGCCAGGAACTTGTCTTGCATACTAACGGTACACAATTGTTGACACATGGATAGGGGAGTTGGGCGATGGATGGGGGGTGGCGCCCTTGCACCCATAGCCTCCCTGGCGGTATTCCCGAGTCTGGCTTGGGGTAAGATTTCATTACCATAAGCGGTATTCCTGAGCCAGACTCGGGATTGCATCACTGGATCCATGGAGGGGGTTACTTACCTTGTCCCCTGGATCCAGCAATGTCTCCCCGATGTGATCAGCCAGCCGCCGTGTCTCGCTCGATCTGTCACAGGGCCGAGCTCCGTTCCCTGCGAGCGTTGCGACGCACGGGGATGGAGTTCGGTGCCAAATTCAAAAGTAAAAACCACAGTATAGATACAGTATACTGTAATCTTACAGATTACAGTACTTGTATCAAATAATTACACATCCCCTTTGTCCCTAGTGGTTTGTCCAGTGCCCTGCATGCAGTTTTATATTATATATACTGTTCTTTATGCCAGGAAACTGGAGATTGTCCATAGCAACCAAAAAATTTCAGTTTACATCAAAAACATCTAGACCAGCTAGAAAACAGCGATAATAAACTGGAATCACTCGTAGAATTGAGCGATAGGGAAAATTCGTCATCAAACACTAAAAGTAATGACAGCGACAATTCTGCAACTCAGCACATTTCATTTTTATTATTATTATATTATTATTTGTTATAATTATTTATAGTTATTTATTTTATTATATATATATATATATATATATATATATATATATATATATATATATATTATGATTTCATATTTCAAATTTTATCATACCCGTGATGTCTATTAGATTCTTGTTTGGATGGATTTAAGTGAATTATTTTTATGAATTACAGGCCTACAATATAAAACTCCAAATTTCCATGCAAAATAATAGTACCGCTTTCAGCACCTAAAATCTGAAATAATCATACCACCAGGGAGGTTAATGGACAGGCCACCCCTGCTTTATATGTCTAGTAAAATACTAGCCTTCAACATTTATTCTAATGTCAATGTTTATATATATGATGTTTTACAATGATTATTCATAGGAGATTTGTAAACAGCAAAATTATATTATATACTGTGTACACTTATCTGTACTGCTTTTTTCAGTTTCAATAAAATCTTTACTGTGAGAAAAAAAAAAACATCATCTACCTTTTTAATTCCAATTATCTTGTTTTGTTATTCCAAAGAGTTAGCATTAACGACAAAGAAACAAATGTCTCTAGGTTTACCTTGAAATGATGTTACCTTTTATGGAACTAACATAAAAATTCTGCCTAGGTGTTAGGGTATAGAAGTTTTCAAGACAACAATGGCCCTTCTTCATATCTGACCATCTGTGCAGCCATCTGTGTACTTTCGCTAGGCAAAGTATTCCACTGTCACAATACAAGAGAAAAAGAAACACTGTAATTTGCCATTCAGACTGTTATCATACTCTAGAGTGGTATTATCATGTCATTGGGGCATATTTATCCAAGCAGAAGTGATGTGCTTTGCCACCTTAAGCATCAGATAAAGAAGTTCCTGTTGATTTTCACTCTGTTGTGGCATCCGTTGCCATGGACATTATGAATAGCTTTAGCTCACTCTTACAGCTTGATTTATTAAATTGCAAAATACGCAGTTCTCATGGGTTATAAAAATTGCTAACACATGCATTTGCCTGACTTAAAAATGTAAAGTGCTGTGTAAATGGTCAGCACTGTTTAAATACCTATAATGGTCTGTCCATTGGACAACCCTGATGTAGTGCAAGGGCCTGGCCAATTGGATAAAGAGTGATTGATAGATGGTGTGTCCTCCTATTATATAGTTTTAGTAAATCTAAAGGAGATTGTACAATCAGATTGTATAGTGTATGGTCACATTTATACGCTTATAATTACCTAGTTGCACTTTTAGTGTCATTAATTGTTAACAGCACACCAAACACAGAAGCAAACACACATTTTGTCACATGAAAAACAAGTGAGAAGTGCAGAAAAAAACGTGCAAAAATGTCCCATGAGCTACTCTGCCACATATAGCGCAGCCCATAGAACTCGACGGGCTTCCCTGTGTCCTGTCACTGGAAAAACAAGCCAAAAAACATGCGTTCCCAGTAGTCTAGGTGTGAATGGGGCATAAAAGTGAAATTGGTGTGTTTACAGAAGAACAATGAGACTCCATTTACATCTGTGTGTTTCCAAACGCATGGCAAAACGCACAATGTACGCTTTGCCATGCATTTCAGAAACGCTGCAAATGTGCATTGTGCTTGTGTTGTCATTACATGTTAAAGCCACCTCAATTGTGCAAACGCATCAAAAAATGCGGTAACGCATCACGCTTCTCTCCAAAAAAAGTTCTGGAACTTTTCTGAGGTGATTGTTGCATGTAGGGCAGCCCATTCAAGTGAATGGGCTGTCCTATGCATGACGTGTGAAAACACTCCAAAATACCCAAAACAAAGGCATGCTGGCATGTGCATTTTCACTACATTTTTACTACATGGTATTTCCATCCACTCCCTCCTATGTACTTGTATAAAGATGGCCATACACTATGCAATAATATTGTACAATCTATGTACAATTTCCTTTAGATTTACCAGAACTATGGAAAAAGAGGGCCCACCTGAACAATCCATTAAATTTGTATTAAATCAGACAGGTCCTTTCGCTACATAGCTGATGAGAGTTTTAAAGGAGATTGTACAATAACATTGTATAGGAAGTGGGTGGAAGGTAGTATTGTATTGTGGGAGGTGTGGTCCAGAGTGGTGAACACACCCTATCACACCCTCTACTGTGATGCAACAAGGAAGTGAAGGCTTCTGGGACATGACCTAACAGGAAGTAAAATCTGAGAGAATCTACAGGAAATTATGGAATATGAAAATCCTTTTAAAAATACAAATAAACTGACAAGATTTTAAACCTCCTGTGGATAAGGTAAGTGAGTACACTGGGATAGCTGGGCCAGAAATGGCATGGGAAAGCACTTCTATTTATTATGAAAAGTGAACTTATCCTTTAAGCGATTGAATGCCTTTTTGACATTTAGAGACAACAGATATAGAGGAATTTTATTGTTATGAGATGCACTAGCAAATTTAGATCAGACTTGGCTAACAAATTAAAGACGAACTTCAGGTAACAATTTTTAAACGTATAGCAAAATTGCCAACAGTACAGAAATTGCCGGGACAGTCCAGTTTTAGTAAATTAGCCCCAGTCTTTCTACTCTATTTCTTTGTGGTGACTACAAATACTTAAAATCTAACAAGTACAATGCATTCATACTGATTGTGTATGCATGCTGCAAGAAAAGAAAAGCTTTTTCATACACACTAGTGTTCAGGGTTTCCCTATTTACAGAACTATCATGGCAAACTGCCCAAGGAAATTGAATATTGATCATTTAAGCCAGTGAACAGCTTCAAACACTGCTTCAAAGCAAATGTATGATAAGCATTCACACAGTACACTACTACTCTTTTTCTTTCTAAGTTGCTTTTCTATTGACCTAGGAATACATTTAAATTGGATTTTATATTTATACAGAACACACAAAAAAAAAACATTTATTGTAAGGTGACTTCTTTAACCACTTCTGCCCCAGAAGAATATACCCCCTTTCTGCCCGGGCCATTTTTTGTGATACGGCACTGCGTCATTTTAACTGATAATTGCACAGTCATGTGACATTGTATCCACACAAAATTAATGTACTTTTTTTCCCACAAATAGAGCTTCTTTTTGGTGGTATTTACAAAAAAATAGCGTCAATTTAGAAAAAAAAAACACAATGGGGGTTATTTACGAAAGGAAAATCCACTTTGCACTACAAGTGCACTTAAAAGTGCACTGAAAGTGTAGTCGTTGTAAATCTGAGGGGTAGATCTGAAATGAGGGGAAGCTCTGCTGATTTTATCATGCAAGCATGTGCAAAGTTAAAATGGTGTTTTTTATTTTCCCTGCATGTCCCCCTCAGATCTACAGTGACTGCACTTCCAAGTGCACTTGCAGTGCAAAGTGGATTTGCCTTTTGTAAATAACCCCCAATATTTTTTACTTTTTGATATAATAAATACCCCAATTTTTTAAAACAAGTTTTTCCTCAGTTTAGGCTAATATGTATTCTTCTACATATTTTTGGTAAAAAGAATTGTAATAAACGTATATTGATTGGTTTGCACAAAAGTTATAGAGCCTACAAAATAGGTTATTGATTTATGGCATTTTTATTATTTTATTACTAGTAATGGCGGCGATCTGTGGTTTTTATTGTGACAGCGACATTGCGGTGGACAGATTGGACACTTTTGACACTTTTTTAAAACCATTGACATGTATACAGTGATCAATGCTATAAATATGCACTGATTACTGTGTAAATGTCACTGCCAAGGAAGGGGTTAACACTAGGGGGCAATCAAGGGGTTAATTGTGTTCCCTCACTGTGAGTTCTAACTGTGGGTGGATGTGGATATGACTGACTGGGGGAGGAGTCCGATCGGTGCTCCTATATACTAGGAACACACGATCTGTCTCCTTTCCCCTGACAGGATATAGATCTGTGTGTTTACACACAGATCCCCATTCCTGCTCTGTCACTAGCGATCGCGGATGCCCGGTGCACGAGCACCCCCTATACTGGCTTTAAGCTGAGGACATCATATGACGCCCGCCCATTATGGGAGATGCCGTCTGTGGATGTCATTTGACTATAGCCAGGATAGGAAGAGGTTAAAAACACAACATTAATGTGTGCTGATACTTTCAGTACTGTAAACCTAGAAACAATTACAGTTTTCTTCCTTATGCCTAGTACACACAGGTCAAATGTTTGGAGACATCAACCTATTCAATAAAAAATGTCTGACATTCGGCCTATGCATATGTCAGCCAGTCTGATAGAAGGCAGTCGTTTGGCTGGCTTCTGTCGGACGGGCATGCTGGAAAACCCGCAGCCAATCAGCTCCCAATCAGCCAGTGGCTGAGAGCGCTGATCAAAGTGTTCAGGCGGGGGGGGGGGCACCCCCCTGTCAGAACACAACAGTTCAGGGGAGGGAAGATACTAACTAACTTACTATACTAACATTGGATCATTAGTACATTGCAGTGGCGTAGAGTGGGGGGGGGGGCTGGGGGAACAGTGGGCCTGGGCGCAATATCTAGAGGGGCGTGGAAGTCCCGACACCTGCTGTTCTGACTCCTTCCATCCCATTTTCTGACTCGGGACTCCAAGAGTCCCGAATCTGCCACTGTCTGCGCCCCATCTCCGCCGCTCTCCATGGTTTCGTGCTAGTGCTGCCGGAGCTTCTCCAGCCTTCCAGCCTCAGTGATGGACACTCTCTGCAATTGGCTGCACTCACTCAGTCATGTGTGGGCGCAGCGGCAGACAGTGCTCCCGCCTCATTGTCCAGGTCTCATCCCTGGCTGGGCCTGGGCGGGCTTCCACCACACTCCGCATGTCTGCATATGTGAGACTGGAAGAGCCTGGGTGAGTGATGGCTGTGTACTGCTGTGTCGGGCTGGGCTGGCTGGAAACAAGCAGGCTCAGCAATGAACAAGGAATCAGATCAGGTAGGACGGGGATAGTGGGGATTTACAGCGGGTTCTTCATCCACGGTGACATGTTTTCTGCCAGGCTGAAATGAGATGAGGGAGGAAGTTTATCTGAAGTGTTGCTTTTCTACCAGTTCTGGGACACCTCACATCCTGGGAGGGGGATACATTCTCACATACTGGGAAATGATAATTGCCAACATGCACCCAGAGCTTTCTGTATGCTCTGTGCTTCATACATGGGGGGTCAGTGTTTATATATTACATGGGATGATGAGGGGGGGGCAGTATATATATATATATATATATATATATATATATATATATATATATATATATATATATATATATATATATATTATACAGTATCTCACATAAGTGAGTGTGGGCATGGTGTTCACCAGAGCTTCACAAGTTGTCCCTGGAGTCCTCTTTCACTCCTCAATGACGAAATCACAGAGCTGGTGGATGTTAAAAACCTTGCACTCATCCACCTTCCATTTTAAAGATGCCCCACAGATGCTCAATAGGGTTTAGGTCTGGAGACATGCTTGGCCAGTCCATCACCTTTACCATCAGCTTCTTTAGCAAGGTAGTGTTCGTCTTGGAGGTGTGTTTGGAGTCGTTATCATGTTGGTATACTGCCCTGCAGCCCATTCGCCAAAGGGAGGGGATCATGCTCTGCTTCAGTATGTCACAGTACGTCTTGCCATTTATTGGTCCCTCAATGAGCTTCCCAGTGCCAGCAGCACTCATGCAGCCCCAGACCATAACACTCGCACAACCATGCTTGACTGTAGGCAAGACACACTTGTCTTTGTACTCCTCATCTGGTTGCCACCACACACGCTTGACACCATCTGAACCAAGTAAGTTTATCTTGCTCTCATCAGACTACAGGACATGGTTCCAGTAATCCATGTCCTTAGTCTGCTTGTCTTCAGCAAACTGTTTGCAGGCTTTCTTGTACATAATCTTTAGAAGAGGCTTCCTTCTGGGACAACAGCCATGCAGACCAATTTGATGCAGTGTGCAACATATGGTCTGGGCACTGGCAGGCTTACCCCCCCCCCCCCCCCCCCACTCCTTCAACTTCTGCAGAAATGCTAGCAGCACTCATACATCTGTTTCCCAAAGACAACCTCGGGAAATGACACTGAGCACAGGCACTCGGCTTCTTTGGTTGACCATGGCTAAGCCTGTTCTGAACGGAACCTGTCCTGTTAAACCACTGTATTGTCTTGGCCAACATGCTGCAGCTAAGTTTACAGGTCTTGGCAATCTTCTTATAGCCTAGGCCATCTTTATGTAGAGCAACAATATCAGAGAGTTCTTTGCCATGAGGTGCCATGTTGAACTTCCAGTGACCAGTATCAGAGGATGAGAGCGATAACATCAAATTTAACATACCCGCTCCCCATTCACACCTGAGACCTTGTAACACTAACGAGTCACGTGACACTGGGGAGAGAAAATGGCTAATAGGGCCCAGTTTTGACATTTTCACTTAGGGGTGTGCTCACTGTTGTTGCCAGCGGTTTCGAAATGAATGACTGCATGTTGAGTTATTTTAAGGCGACAGCAAATTTAAACTGTAATGTGTATGATCTGTTTGTACAGGAATGGACCCGACTTCAATGGGGGCTTGTAATTTAATTTTAATTTATTATTTATTTTCTAGTTAATTATTTTAGCCCCCTGTATTAATATAGAAATGGGGCTAGTCATACACATAATGCGGAGAGGAGAATGGGAATCTTCTCTCCTGATTGTAACATTGTAATACCATCTAGGCATCTAGGTACCCTTGTATATTATAAGGAGGATGGGCGGTGTTTGTTTACGGAATAGAATGGGTCTAGGTTGGCAGTTTGGTATTTATTATGATAGGGAGGTCTGGTTTATTTCTGGACCTCAATAAAATGGCATCTGGTTCATTCCTGGACTACAAGAAAATGGCGTCTAGATGAAGTTGAGGCCTGGTTTACACCTACTAATATTTAAATGATGGATCAACATATGACCTGTGCCCCAGGAGGACATAAGGTATTACGAAACATGTCGGGCAGTTTATGTTGACACCATCACGTTTATATGATCCCCATGTACAGGTGTATATTTATATACATAGTACATATGTGGGGAGGGTCAGTATATACATAATACTTGGGGAACAGTGTATATATTATACTTTGGGGTCAGTATATATATAAAATTCAGTGTAAATAAAATATATGGGGTGATGGTTGGGGCAGTGTACAGTATCTCACAAAAGTCAGTACATCCCTCACATTTTTGTAAATGTTTTATTATACCTTTTCATGTGACAACACTGAAGAAATTACACTTTGCTACAATGTAAAGTAGTGAGTGTACAGCTTGTATAACAGTGTAAATTTGCTGTCCCCTCGAAATAACTCAGCACACAGCCATTAAAGTCTAAACCTCTGGCAACAAAAGTGAGTACACACTTAGGTGAAGATGTTCAAATTGGGCCCAGTTAGCCATTTTCCCTCCCGGATGTCATATCACTCATTAGTTTTACAAGGTGTGTTAAATTTGGTGTTATCACTCTCATTCTCTCATACTGGTCACTGGAAGTTCAACATGGCACCTCATGGCAAAGAACTTTTTGAGGATCTGAAAAAAATAATTGTTGCTCTACATAATTGTTGCTCTACATAAAGATGGCCTAGGCTATAAGAAGATTGCCAAGACCCTGAAACTGAGCTGCTCAGGGTGGCCAAGACCATACAGCAGTTTAACAGGACAGGTTCCACTCAGAACTGGTCGAAAAAAGAAGTAGGTTGCACATGCTCAGCATCATATTCTGAGGTTGTCCTTGGCAAATAAATGTATGAGTACCAGCATTGCTTCACAGGTTGAAGGGGTGGGGGGTCAGTCTGTCAGTGCTCAGACCATACGCCACACACTGCATCACATTGGTCTACATGGCTGTCGTACCAGAAGAAAGACTCTTCTAGATGATGCACAAGAAAGCCTGCAAACAGTTTGCTGAAGACAAGCAAATTAAGGACATGGATTACTGGAACCATGTCCTGTGGTCTGATTACCAAGATACATTTATTTGGGTCAGATGGTGTCAAGCGCGTGTGGCAGCAACCAGGTGAGGAGTACAAAGACAAGTGTGTCTTGTCTATAGTCAAGCGTGGTGGTGGGAGTGTCATGGTCTGGGGCTGCATGTGTGCTGCTGGCACCGGGGAGCTACAGTTCATTGAGGGAACCATGAATGCCAACATGTACTATGACATACTGAAGCAGAACATGATCCTCTCCCTTCACAGACCGGGCCGCAGGGCAGTATTCCAACATGATAACGACCCCAAACACACCTCCAAGATGACCACTGGCTTGCTAAAGAAGCTGAGAGTAAAGATGATGGACTGACCAAGCATGTCTCCAGACCTAAACCCTATTGAGCATCTGTGAGGCATCCTCAAACAGAAGGTGGAAGCGCGCAAATTCTCTAACATCCACCAGCTCTGTGATGTCGTCATGGAGGAGTGGAAGAGAACTCCAGTGGCAACATGTAAAGCTCTGGTGAACTCCATGGCCAGGAGGGTTAAGGCAATGCTGGAAAATAATGGTGGCCACACAAAATATTAAAAATTCGGGCCCAATTTGGACATTTTCACTTAGGGGTGTACTCACTTTTTTTTGCCAGCGGTTTAGACATTAATGGCTGTGTGTTGAGTTATTTTGAAGGGACAGCAAATGTACACTGTTATACAAGCTGTACACTCACTACTTTACATTATAGCAAAGTGTAATTTCTTCAGTTTTGTCACATGAAAAGATATAATAAAATATTTACAAAAATGTGAGGGGTGTACTCACTTTTGTGAGATAGTGTATACATAATAGAAGGGGTTAATGTATATATAATACATGGGGGTAAGTACGTATATAATATATGGGGTCAGTGTATATATAATATATGGGGTTAATGTATATAAAAAAAGGGCAGGGGGGTCAGTGTATATATAATTGATGGGGGGGTCAGTGTATATATAATACATGGAGGGGGTCAGTGTTATATATAATACGTGGGGGGCAGTGTGAAATACATGGGGTGATGGGGGGTCAGTGTATATATGATACATGGGTTTAATTACATCAGTAGAGATGGCCTTGCGGTTCGCCCGGCGGTCGGTTTGCGGCGAATTTTGAGTGTTCTCGATTCGCCAAACCGGCGGACTTCTGGCGCTGTTCGCCCCGGCGGACATATGCATTTACATTGTGAAAGAACTTTGACCCATGATGACACATCCATCATGGGGTACAGGACAGCCAATTGAGACATTTCAGCACATGGACAATTGGACATTATCCCTACCTTATAAATAGACCTGATCTAGCAGCCATTTTACATTCTGTCTTTTGTCAGTGTAGGGAAAGGTTGCTGTGTGGAGCAGGGAGAGACTGTAGTGACACAAATCGCTAGCTATTAGGTCCACAAAAGTCCTTTTAAGGACTGGTATGGTATAGGTGTAGTACAGTATATAGGGTTGAGTGCACTGCTGTGCTGGTGATTGCTGAGTGCACTGCTGACTGATTCTGCAGCTGTATTTTGTCAGTGTAGGGACAGGACGCTGTGTGGAGCAGGGACAGTCAGTTTAATCACTAGCTATTACCATTAGGTCCCCAAAGGTCCTTTTAAGGACTGGTATAGGTGTACAGTATATAGGGTGCTGGTGATTGCTGAGTGCACTGCTGCCTGATTCTGCAGCTGTCTTTGGTCAGTGTAGGGACTGAGGGACAGTCTGCAAATCACTAGCTACTAGGTCCACAAAGGTCTTTTTAAGGACTGGTATAGGTGTACAGTATATAGTGTTGTACACGTATCATCTACTTTCTTTCAAATATAGAAAGAATATTATACTTGACTGCTGCCCGATTCTGCAGCTGTCTTTTATCAGTGTAAGGACTGAGGGGCAGTCTGCAAATCACTAGCTACTAGATCCACAAAGGTCCTTTTAAGGACTGGTATAGGTGTACAGTATATAGGGTTCTGGTTCACTGCTGTGCTGGTGATTGCTTAGTGCACTGCTGACTGATTCTGCAGCTGTCTTTTGTCAGTGTAGGGACAGGACGCTGTGTGGAGCAGGGACAGTCAGTTTAATCACTAGCTATTACTATTAGGTCCACAAAGGTCCTTTTAAGGACTGATATAGGTGTACAGTATATAGGGTGCTGGTGATTGCTGATTGCACTGCTGCCCAATTCTGCAGCTGTCTTTTGTCAGTGTAGGGACTGAGGGACAGTCTGCAAATCACTAGCTACTAGGTCCACAAAGGTCCTTTTAAGGACTGGTATAGGTGTACAGTATATAGGGTTGTACACGTATAATCTACTTTCTTTCAAATATAGAAAGAATATTATACTTGACTGCTGCCCGATTCTGCAGCTGTCTTTTATCAGTGTAGGGACTGAGGGACAGTCTCTATCATGGTGTTGGTGCTCTCTATCATGGTGCTGGTGTCAGTGCTCTCTATCACGGTGTTGGTGTCAGTGCTCTATATCACAGTGCTGGTGTCAGTGCTCTCTATCACGGTGCTGGTGGGGTGTCAGTGCTCTCTATCTCGGTGCTGGTGTCAGTGCTCTCTATCACGGTTCGGTTGATCATCTCCTGCACCATCTTCAGCCTGTCCTGACCTTTCCTCTCCTCCATGGCCTTCATGCGCTCCTGAATTGTCAAATTTTCACAGATAAAAAAAGAATGCCTGTCGTTGTCGATCCCAGATTCACTTAATACTTTTGTTATGTCAGTGTCCATGTGGTGCGACTATGTTTGCACATCTAGTAAGTATTTTGTGGCTGAAAATATGACCTGTAGGTTTTTAAGGTTCGCCTGCCATCAAAGTCAATGGGGTCCGCCACGAACTTTGCACTTCGCAAACTTTTGGCCGCATTCGCTGTCCGCGTTCGCGAAATGTCCCGTCAGAAGTTCGTCCATCACTATACATCAGTGTTTTCTCAAAATACAATACATGCACTTAGGGGGTAAGGGGATTAATACTGTACTAGTGGAAGGGAAAACTAAAATGACATGGGTTAGGGGGCGCAAATTACTTGACTTGCCCCGGGTGCTGACAACCCACGCTACGCCACTGGTACATCAACTATTAGTATGTACCAGGTTTTAATATGTCCAGGGTACTAGGCCTGATCTGCTATCATCCAACCACTGTAACTAATCCCCTCACTTGTAACCTAATTAGACATGACCTACAGTGGTGTGAAAAAGTGTTTGCCCCCTTCCTCATTTCCTGTTCCTTTGCATGTTTGTCACACTTAAGTGTTTCGGAACATCAAACCAATTTAAACAATAGTCAAGGACAACACAAGTAAACACAAAATGCAATTTGTAAATGAAGGTGTTTATTATTAAAGGTGAAAAAAAATCCAAACCATCATGGCCCTGTGTGAAAAAGTGATTGCCCCCCTTGTTAAAACATACTATAACTGTGGTTGTCCACACCTGAGTTCAATTTCTCTAGCCACACCCAGGCCTGATTATTGCCACACCTGTTCACAATCAAGGCATCACTTAAATAGGAGCTGCTTGACACAGTAAGGTCCACCAGAAGATCCTTAAAAGCTACACATCATGCCGAGACCCAAAGAAATTCAGGAACAATTGAGAAAGAAAGTAATTGAGATCTATCAGTCTGGAAAGGGTTATAAAGCCATTTCCAAAGCTTTGGGAATCCAGCGAACCACAGTGAGAGCCATTATCCACAAATGGCGAAGACATGGAACAGTGGTGAACCTTCCCAGGAGTGGCCGGCCGCCCAAAATTACCCCAAGAGCGCAGCGACGACTCATCCAAGAGGTCACAAAAGACCCCACAACAACGTCCAAGGAACTGCAGGCCTCACTTGCCTCAGTTAAGGTCAGCGTTCATGCCTCCACCATCAGGAAAAGACTGGGCAAAAATGGCCTGCATGGCAGAGTTCCAAGGAGAAAACCACTGCTGAGCAAAAAGAACATCAAAGCTCGTCTCAATTTCTCCACAACACATCATGATGATCCCCAAGACTTTTGGGACAACATTCTGTGGACCGATGAGACAAAAGTGGAACTCTTTGGAAGGTGTGTGTCCAAGTATATCTGGCGTAGAAGGAACACTGCATTTCATAAAAAGAACATTATACCAACAGTAAAATATGGTGGTGGTAGTGTGATGGTCTGGGGCTGTTTTGCTGCTTCAGGACCTGGAAGACTTGCCGTGATAAAAGGAACTATGAATTCTGCTGTCTACCAAGAGATCCTGAAGGAGAATGTCCGACCATCTGTTCGTGTACTCAAGCTGAAACAAACTTGGGTTCTGCAGCAGGACAATGATCCTAAACACACCAGCAAGTCCACCACCGAATGGCTGAAGAAAAACAAAATGAAGACTTTGGAGTGGCCTAGCCAAAGTCCTGACCTGAATCCTATTGAGATGTTGTGGTATGACCTTAAAAAGGCCGTTCATGCTCGAAAACCCTCTAATGTAACTGAATTAGGACAATTCTGCAAAGATGAGTGGGCCAAAATTCCTCCAGGACGCTGTAAAAGCCTCATTGCACGTTATCGCAAACGCTTGGTTGCAGTTGTTGCTGCTAAGGGTGGCCCAACCAGTTATTTGGTTTAGGGGGCAATCACTTTTTCACACAGGGCCATGATGGTTTGGATTTTTTTTCACCTTTAATAATAAACACCTTAATTTACAAATTGCATTTTGTGTTTACTTGTGTTGTCCTTGACTATTGTTTAAATTGGTTTGATGTTCCGAAACACTTAAGTGTGACAAACATGCAAAGGAACAGGAAATGAGGAAGGGGGCAAACACTTTTTCACACCACTGTATATAACCAGGGAAGTGTATCCACAGGTTTTTTTCTGTGTATCTACATTTACACCAAGTACAAACATCATACGTGCTCCTCTCTCTGCAGTTGTGCATGACCCAATCACATACCTAAATCTTGCATTTGTTTTGGTCCCATTTGGTATTGTAAGCAACTCACAGAGGACACCATAATTCCTCTGTGTGACACAGGGGCCCTTGTCGATGTTCTGATTGAACGAAACGTGTAAGATGGAGCCTGGATACTACAGGTCACATTGCAGCATGCACGAACTGTGGCCATCTTGTTGGTTAGATGCCATCGGGCATTTGTTATTTGACACACTAACTTTTATTGGAATAATGTAAGCATATTGGAATTGCTTTTTAATAAACATTTGAATGTTCTAACTTACTACACTATGAGATGGTGTATATTCTTATTTCAACATATTTGACCTGTAGAGTGATATCCTGATAGGGGTTAATGGAATTATTCTGATGCTGTATCTGTTGAACAAGAGCAAGCCAGAGGGGTGTTGGAGCCAGAGGGGTGTTGGAGCGCTTCTAGACCACCTATTATTTAGTGGTCCATATTTTGGGGTAAGAGCAGGGTCGCTGATAGGCCAGTACAACTGGCCCTGCTGTACCGGGCCTGACCAGCAGGGGGGGCCCGGGCAACCTGAACTTCAAAGTAAAAAAAAAAAAAAGATTCTCCTCCACCGATCATCGTCTTCTGCGCCCGCTCCTCCTGCTCCGCACAAGTCCCGGCCAGCATACCCTATGGTGTTGCAGAGTGATATTCCTCTCTCTCTCTCTCTCTCCGCGTGAGAAGAAGTAGCAGAGTGAGAGGAGCAGAGAGTACAGGGGCCGGGCGATCGAGCTATTGTGGACACTCAGGAAGAGGGAGAAAGTGATCTCTGCTGCCCTGCTGGAGCTAACAGTTACACAGGTGAGGTGTATGCTTACTTGGGGGGGGGGGGGGGGGGGGCTTGAAGTTCAACATCTACTACTACTCTGCAATACATACTCTGCCAATACACTGCAATACATACTGTGCCAATACTCTGCAATACTTTATACTTACCCTGCCAATACTCTGCAATACTTACCCTGCCAATACTCTGCCAATGCTCTGCAATACTTACCCTGCCAATACCCTGCCAATACTCTGCAATACTTACCCTGCCAATACTCTGCAATACTTACCCCGCCAATACTCTGCAATACATACCCCGCCAATACCCTGGCAATACTCTGCAATACTCTGCAATACTTACCCTGCCAATACTCTGCAATACTTACCCTGCCAATACTCTGCAATAAATACCCTGCCAATACTCTGCAATAAATACCCTGCCAATACTCTCCAAAATACCATTTTTTTATTCATTAATGGTTTGTATTACATATAGATATTAAAGAGGTCTGTTCTCATCTGAAAACAGTATTTCTTTTGGATAATCAAACCTATAACTGGTTGCAGAAAAACAAATATCACTTGTAGACAAACCTAAACTTTGTTTCAAGGCGGGGTCTTGGGAGGGGCAATGGGTGGGGCCAGGGTGGAGCTGAAGGGGGCCCCATCAGGCAGGCTGTACGGGGCCCCATGATTTCTATCAGCGGCCCTGGGTAAGAGGCCCAGTGTGCTGTGGTGTTGGTGGAAGAGCACCTTTTAATTTACAGTTTGTCATACCAACACACTTTTGGTGTCCTCTATGATATATGGACTTTCATATTTATGAACATTGGATAGCTATTTATGTCACACACTCTGAAAAACCTAAACCTATTTACAATCTGAATCTGTAAAATACAATGAGGCTGGATGCCGGAATACCGCATATGAAATGCAAGGTACATTTCAGTCACGTGGGGTGAATAGGATGTAATTAAAAGTAATACTGTAAGCATTTATGTAAACATGTTTAGAAAAAATGTCCCTCCTGTCGTGGGAGGTTGGGATTTTTTTTCACTGAATCAATAATGCATTTTTCAGGAAAATGTTACTGTACCATAGCAAAAGTTCAGTGCATACTTATATAAAATTAAGATGCTAAATGGATCACCTTTGAGAAAAAAACAGGTCTAATCAAAGTAATAATATATGAGGTGTATTGACTCTGTGGAGGTGGCATCGGTAAGCACTTAAAAAGACAGGAAAACCAGTGAGCGTGAGATTGATACAGAAGTTTATCAGCAGGGATAACACATTATCATGTGAACCAATTCCCCTTCAGATCACTACACACACTGCTGGGCTGTGAATCACTGCATGAGCTTACATATGACTGAAACAGACTTTATAAATCACAACTTCTGGATATCTTCCTGTCACCTTGGGGAACTGTTTCAATTTTTTTTTCTAAAGAGATTTGTATATTCACATTTACAATTTTTTTCTGTTTTAGCTTAGTGGTTTCTAAAACCTGCCCATCACACTATGATTATTAAATATACATGTCATGTTTTTCAGTATTGTCAGTCTGTGTCTATTTATCTTTTTCTCTTACCTTATATGCACTTAACATTATTACTAGTAGAATTATGCTTTTTTTTTTTATGGGAAATGGCGTACGTATGAGAACTTTACCATTTGATTCACTGGTACAGTTTAAAGATTTTTGCTGAATGTACAGTACATACAATACAAGCATGAAGTAGTTTTTGAGTGTTATAGTGCACAAACTGTACATGATTCAATGAAATATTGGCATTACATATCAAAACACCTAAACGTATTTTTTTTTATTATTTATCTTCTCTACTCTACCTAAAACATATTGTTTTTTTTTGTTTTGTTTTTTTGTGTTTTATTCTTTCAACTTTTTTTATTACATTTTTTTAAAAACAGAATAAGCAACAAAATACATGACGTTCAAAAAAAATACAATACGACCATATAAATCACATATTTACATAACACCTAACACATTCCATGTAACATTTAAGATTCCTGAAGTATATAAATCATACCATATTACATTTCCTATAGGTCTAGACCGGACTTTCCGGTGTTGTGCCGAATACTGTCCCCCGTCGGATAGTGTCCGCCCTGTACCGTGCTTGTGCAGTACAGAAGAAATGGAGACGCCGAAAGTCTGTGAAGATGAACGGTGCCTGCGCACTGAGTCCAGGTTCAAGCTCCACCATCCAAGTAGACATAGAGTTAGAATAAAAAATTGCAGAGCGAAGCGAGGCCGTGCCCGAGGCGTGGCGAGCAAAGCGAGCCTGTGAGGGGCCATCTTACTAACTGCTACCGTATGTCCACTCGGATGGTGGGGCTTCAACCTGGACTCAGTGCGCAGGCGCCGTTCATCTTCAGAGAATTTCGGAGTCTCCTTGTCCTTCGTACTGCGCAAGCGATGCGCCTGCACAGTATGAAGCGGACACTGTCTGATGGGGGGGACAGTTTTTGCCAGAACACCAGCAGACTAGGTCTGGCGGTCTTCCCGATGGACTTTCAGCGGAGTTCCAACGGACTTTCCGAATGAACAGACTTGGCCACACACGAATGGACTAAGTCCGTTCGAAAGTCCGTTCATTTTGAACGTGATTACGTAAGACGGACTAAAAAAGGAAGTTCAATAGCCAGTAACCAATAGCTTCCCTTGCGTCATATTTGGTCCGTCGGACCAGCATACAGACGAACGGTTTTCCCGAATTGAGTCCGTCAGACAGATGTTCTATTTCTAGGTCCGTCTGATTTTTTTAATGAAAAACAATCGGATTAGCCCACACACGATCAGATTGTCTGACAGACTGATGAATTAAATAAAAAATAAAATAAAGATATTGTATGGATTTCTACTTTAATGTTACTATTCTTGGCAACCCATACTAATGCAGTGAGGAGTAGGCAAATTTAGCTTTGTGGCTCTGCGGTAATCAGTGGAGCAGAGTGTAATTGCTTTAGGCTGCTCTGGGCTCTACAGGCTGCAAGTTTGACTGCTTCCCCCTGTTTTCTGGATATTTCCAGAATATTGTGGGTGGGAGAGTCAGACAAGCAACCTGAATATTTATGCAGCTCTAGCCAATCCCTGGGGAGGTGTGCCCAGATGGTGGTAAAGGGGCATAGATAGTTTGGAGTACCAGAGAGCAGGGTTCTTCTTTTCCAGTTGGAGAGGTTCCCAACCAGAAGGGCTGCCAGCCCTTCCTGACATCATAAGTAACAAAAAATATGCTGTTTTGGCTTTATACCCTTAGTGCCTTTCCTCTGCAGCACTTCTGTTTCTGCTTTCTTGCAGGCAGCATCACCCTTCATCTCTTGTGAGCAGCAAATACCTATTTTTCTTCCTTCTTGCGGGCAGATCCTGCCTCCATTTTTCTTTCTTGAAGGCAACTTCTGCCTGCATTTCTACTTTCCTTTACTACTTTACTAAGATACTCAAATGCACTGCTCAGTATAAATGAGTACACCCCAACAGATGTGTCAGAGAACTTTAACTTTCCTTTCAGCATTTTCTATGGGACACTATACTACAAAATACTGCCACAAATGCGGACCATTGATTGCAACCAAGATTTGTTCATTTGCACACACAAAAAATATTTTTCCTAACAAATTCATTCAAGGCCATGTTGCAAAATGAATACACTCCAATGAAAGTCTTAGAAGCAAAGCTACATTTTAGACAACAAAATCCTAATTAACAAGAATTCAACTAGAGGTGAGTCTAATTAAACAGGTGTCCCACAGACAATTGACTATAAAAGGGTGTTAAGAAAGAGAGCCCCTTCCCATTTCATGCTGTCAGCAATGGCATCACATGGAAGAGAAATGTCACAAGGCCTGAGAAAAAAAATCATTTACATAAGAATGGTGAAGGCTTCAAGAAGATCAGCAAAGCTTTACTTATCAGTCAGAATACTGTAGCAAAAGTGATACAAAAATGTAAAAGATGGAACTGAAAACATTGCACAGAGACGTCCAGGCCATCCATGGAAGTTAACACCTCGACAGAAGCATCTTCTGAAGAGAAGGGTTGAAGAAAATAGCCATGAAAGTTCACTGCAGTTAGCTAAAGTAGAAAGCCAAACTGGGGTGATTGTTTCCCGTGACACTGTTGGGAGCTGCATTTCATTGATGATATCATGAATTCACAGATGTACTGCTCTATATTGAAAGAAAAGATTCTACCATAATTCTGTACCCTTGGTCCTTGTGCACTTTTACAACATAACAATTATCCAAAACACACATCTAAGGCCACGGTTGCATTTCTGAAGAAGAACAGGGTGAAAGTGATTCAGTGGCCAAGTATATCTCCTGATCTGAACTCAATTGAACACCTATGGTGAATTCTGAAGAGACAAGTTGAGCATTACTCACCATCCAACATTCAGACTCTAAAAGAGGTTGTTCTTCAAGAATGAAAAAGATAGATGTTGCAATATGTCACCAACTTGTTCATTCCATGCCCAGAAGACTTGGTGCTGTCCTGACAAATCATGGAGGTAATACAAAATACTAGATGTAGTAGTTTTTTGTGGGGCGTATTTATTTTTGCATCAGCTACTTTGACTAAAACTGAAGATTTTTCTATCTAAGTTATATTATTAACCTTACTTTCATGGAATGAGTTAAACAAATGTTCTATCAAACTCAAGTTTTGTCAACATTTTGACAATTGTACTTGAGTTCATTGAGATATTGATTAAAATCTTACTTTTCAAAAGGGGTGTACTCAGGCATTTATTGCTAAGCACTGTATTTTTTAATTTTGCTAAAGACTATTAATCAAAGATTTTTGTTTTTTTAATATAAAGATGAATGGAATTTTACCAATATGCGTCTTAGAGAGGAGACACGGTTGCAGGAGATGTTCTATGCACAGACAAATGCTGGATTTCTATCAGCTTCACAATCTACACAATCTGAATTTAGCAGTAACAACTTGCTTTGCAGATAACTGACTTCTCAGTGTATTCTTCACACTGGTCTCCTCACAGATCACTGTAGTGTGACTGGGACATTACTGAGTCTTGAAACTATTTGCTGTAACTAGCCCAGTTCAGTGTTAGCTAAATGCTTTGTACTTATTGCTTCTCTGTAGTAGCAGAATTCATTTCACTTTTACTCAGTGGCGGAACTACCGCCATAGCAGCACATGCGGGCGCTATGGGGCCCGCAGTCAAATGGGGCCCGGTGAGGACAGGCGCTATGGCTCCGCGGGAGATAGCGGGCGGCTCCGCGGGTGGCCCGCGGGCAGTCCGCGGCTCCGCGGGTGGTCCGCGGGCGGCTCCGCGGGTGAGAGCTGGCGGTCTGCTGGCGGCCCGCGGGTAGTCTGCGGCTCCGCGGGCGGCTCCGCGGGTGAGAGCGGGCAGTCCGCGGGTCCGCGGGGGGCTCCGCGGGTCCGCGGGGGGCTCCGCGGGTGATAGTGGGAGGCAGATGAGAGTGGCCGGTCCGCTGGTGAGAGAGTGGGCGTGAGCGGGCTGGCCAATCAGGGAGCTGACGGGCGAGGGAGCATAGAGATGACATCATCTCTCGCCGCCCTCTCATCCCTGCAGTGCAGTTCCCCCTCACTGTGCAGGCAGCCAGGAAGCAGAGAGATGACATTATCTCTCTGCTGCCTGACTGATAATCTGCTGGCTGACTCTGTGACACAGCAGGAAAGTGGCAGAGCAAGTGACAATCCATAATGTGTGGCAGGCGACGTGGCAAGTGACAACCCAGGACGTGGCAAGTGACAATCCGTAACGTGTGGCAGGTGACGTGGCAAGTGAAAATCCATGACGTGGCAAATGACAATCCATAATGTGTGGCAGGCAACGTGGCAAGTGACAACCAGGGACGTGGCAAGTGACAATCCGTAACGTGTGGCAGGTGACATGGCAAGTGACAACCTGGATGTGGCAAGTGACAATCCATAACATGTGGCAGGTAACGTGGCAAGTGACAATCCGTGATGTGACAAGTGACAATCCGTAATGTGTGGCAGGTGACGTGGCAAGTGACAACCCGGGACGTGCAAGTGACAATCCATAATGTGTGGCAAGTGACAATCTAGGATGTGGTAAGTGACAATCTGTAATGTGTGGCAATCTAGGACGTGGCAAGTGACAATCCGTAATGTGTGGCAGGTGACATGGCAAGTGACAACCTGGATGTGGCAAGTGACAATCTGTAACATGTGGCAGGTGACGTGGCAAGTGAAAATCCGTGACGTGACAATCCGTAATGTGTGGCAGGTGACGTGGCAAGTGACAACCTGGGACGTGCAAGTGACAATCCATAATGTGTGGCAAGTGACAATCTAGGATGTGGTAAGTGACAATCTGTAATGTGTGGCAATCTAGGACGTGGCAAGTGACAATCCGTAATGTGTGGCAGGTGACGTGGCAAGTGACAACCTGGATGTGGCAAGTGACAATCTGTAACATGTGGCAGGTGACATGGCAAGTGAAAATCCGTGATGTGACAAGTGACAATCCGTAATGTGTGGCAGGTGACGTGGCAAGTGACAATCCGTAATGTGTGGCAGGTGACGTGGCAAGTGACAACCCGAGACGTGGCAAGTGACAATCTAGGACATGGCAAGTGACAATCCGTAATGTGTGGCAGGTAATGTGGCAAGTGACAATCCGGGACTTGGCAAGTGGACAATCCGCAACATGTGGCAGGTGACATTCTGCAACGTGTGACAAGTGACAATCTGCATCTGGTGGCAGGCGACGTGGCAAGTGGACAATCTGCAATGTGTAGCAGGTGATGTGACAAGTGACAATCCTTAATGTGTGGCAAGTGACAATCCAGGACGTGGCAAGTTACAATCCATAATGTGTGGCAAGTGACGTGGCAAGTGACAATCCAGGACGTGGCATGTGACAATCCATAATGTGTGGCAAGGGACAATCCAGGACGTGGCAAGTGACAATCCATAATGTGTGGCAGGTGACTTGGCAAGTGACAATCCGCAACATGTGGTAGGTGACATTCCGCAACGTTTGACAAGTTACAATCTGCATCTGGTGGCAGGCGATGATGGCAAGTGACACGCTCAGGGATCCCACTGATTTTGCATTATGGTGAGTTGAACTATTTCATTTTATATAACAGAACAGAAATTGGTTAAAAGGCCTGGAGGTCAGCAATGTGTTCCCTTCAGGGGCTGCATAGAGTATACTGCATACTTTGTTGTTCAAAATTAATATAAGCCGTTGCCTGGGTACTGTGCCACATGGGTGTGGTAGTCTGTTGTTTAATGGCATTAGTTCATTTTTTTTGGTGGGGGGGGGCCCATACAACATTTTGCTATGGGGCCCTGTGATTTCTAGTTACGCCCCTGCTTTTACTGACTGGTTTCATTTCCAGTAAGCCATGTCCTTAGTCTGATTGTCTTCAGCAAATTGTTTGTGGACTTTCTTGTGAATTATCTTTAGAAGAAGCCCTTCTGGGACGACGGCCATGCAGATCAATTTAATGCAGTGTGTGGCATATGGTCTGAGCAGTAACAGGTTCAACCTCTGTAGCAATGCTGGCAGCACTCATATGTCTATTTCCCAAAGACAACCTCTGCACATGATGGACGTGCACTCAACTTCTTCAGTCAACCATGGCGAGGCCTGTTGTGAGTGGAACCTGTCCTGCTAAACCGCTGTATGGTCTTGGCCAGCTGCAGCTCAGTTTCAGGGACTTGGCAATCTTCTTATAGCCTAGGCCTTCTTTATGTTGAGCAATAATTCTTTTTTTCAGATCCTGGGAGTTCTTTGGCATGAGATGCCATGTTGAACTTCCAGTGACCAGTATGAGAGAGTGAGAGTGATAGCACCAAATGTAACACACCTGCTCTCCATTCAAGTGCACTCAACTTCTTCGGTCAACCATGGCGAGGCCTGTTCTGAGTGGAACCTGTCCTGCTAAACCGCTGTATGGTCTTGGCCACTGTGCTGCAGCTCAGTTTCAGGGACTTGGCAATCTTCTTATAGCCTAGGCCTTCTTTATGTGGAGCAATAATTATTTTTTTCAGATCCTCAGAGAGTTCTTTGGCATGAGATGCCATGTTGAACTTCCAGTGACCAGTATGAGAGAGTGAGAGCGATAACACCAGATGTAACACACCTGCTCTCCATTCATACCTGAGACCTTATAACACTAACGAGTCACATGACACCGGGGAGGGAAAATGGCTAATTGGGCCCAATTTGGAAATTTTCACTTAGGGGTGTACTCACTTTTGTTGCCAGCAGTTTAGACATTAATGGCTGTGTGTTGGGTTATATTGAGGGGACAGCACATTTAAACTGTTATACAAGCTGTACACTCACTACTTTACATTGTAGCAAAGTGTCATTTCTTCAGTGTGGTCACATGAAAAGATATAATAAAACATTTACAAAAATGTGAATGGTGTACTCACGTTTGTGAGATACTGTATATATTTAGGGATATGGTGCCATATATACTCATTGTTGTCACTTACAACCCTTTCTATCCACTTTGACTCCTCTGTTTCAGTACCAAGGCTCAAATCATTGACTATTTTTTCTCAAATATTTTTATTAAAAATTTCCATCTTGCAATCATCAAATCCATAAATTACCTAATGTAGCAATTCAGTATTGCATAAGGCTTCTCCAATAAATATAGTAGGGGTGTTGCAGGTCAACATTAATGACAGTCAGCTTTAAAAGGTAGCCAGATATTATCTGTGATTGTCATAAACCATGAATCAGACCGAGACAGAAGTGCAGTTAAAACAACACTTGTTTAATAATAATGATAGTAAAAGGTAAACAGAGCAACGTAGTCACATCATAGGACAGGCCAGAAAATCAGGAAACTGGAGAATCAGCGTAGTGGAACAGCAAGCAGGATCAGGGACCAAAATAGACGTCAGCCAAGCCAGTCTTCAACGTGTACACAGAAGAGAGTCTCTGGATGTGTTGACCAAGGCAAAGTCAGAGAGGGACTGAACTGAACAGATTATGTAACCAGCACTAAACTTACCTTGTAGAAACCATTTTCAGTCCTTAATTAAACCCCAGAGGAACACACACACGCACACACACCCAAACACACACACTTAGAAGCTATCTCACCAAAGAGATTCCCAATGTTATACACCTTAAGGAAATGGGGGGGGAATGTACAGTATACCTATGATTGTACTATATATCCCAAAGGCATATGCACATAAGTGTAGAGAAGTACAGATATCATCTTTAATGAAAAGTATGATGCTGAAATCACCTAGAATAGAATCAAATAATTTTAAATATATACTGTATATGTAACCGACTCACCAGTAAGTGATATACTATCTAGGCAGACTGATGATCCAGATTCACCTCCTTCTGATCACTGAAGCAGATCCCAAGGCTTGTAAAGTAAATAGAAATGTAGAGATTCTGTGCAATTACAACATACTCCTTCACATGTGTACCGCAAACTGCCTGTCTTCCCAGTTATAAGTGCACAACCTCCTATATCATTCACAAGGTCCCCAAAGATGTATCTAAGACCCATCAGACCAAGCTCCACTAAACCCTACTCAATGGGCAGATCCCATCCACTGTTCAAACTACTGATGTCTTGTCTTTAGTTGTCCTCCTCATGTATTTCCCCCCAAGTGCAAGCACCATCACCTTATATCTGCCCCCTCCCCCAGTGCTGTGATGCATGCAAGATGCATGATGTTCCTGATTAAATGGATGTGTGCGCTGGATGTTTAATGTTTAGATTCTCAAATATTTCCTTGTAAACTAGACTTGGGGTCAGGTTTCTGTGGTAGTAAGCCTTGTAGAACACCAACCAAAGGTTCCCCAGGGCAAAGAGTCTAAGCCCCAGCCTGCTTCTTCACCAGGGCATACAATGGTGGGGATGCACATGCAGCTGGAACCAGGTCGTGACCCTAGGTACACCCAGCCGATGATACAGAGACCACTCATGTGAGGAGTACAGATGGCAGGAGACAGAACGGGATCTGGGAAACATGCCGAAGTCAGGATGGGCATCAGACTAGCACAAACACAACACGAAGTTGGAGTAGGTACACAGGAAGTCAGACACTGAATACCCAAAACACTAGGAAAACAGGAACTCAGAGAACTAGGAAGTTGCTCAGGCAACGCAGGCTACACTAAGCATGTCTTATATAGGGAAGCAAACTAAGAGGCAGATCAGGATGTGATAGATGGGAAGAAAATAAAAACCCATAGTATAGTAGACGATGCCTGTAGGTGAGCACAGAAGCCAAACAACACGTGAAAAAAAATCACAGGTCTAGCAGAACCCCTGCAGCAAGGAGGTAATAATTACAAAGGAAGGAAACTGCAGGCTAAACTGTGACAATTGATATTATGTCTCATGCATAATTCCAAAAATTTCCTTGCGGTATACCTTGATTATATTCATTGGAATGAGCCTATACCATTCTTGGTTTCCTAAAATTTGCAGTCCTGTCTATTCCTACCATTTATTGTCCATCGTTGCCAAGTTTACAATTTTTTTCAAACATCTACACCTGTAAAATATAATTTTATTTTATTTATTGAATAAACAGTATGATTTTATTTGTTTATTGTTGTTTTTGGCACCTATGAAGTCCCATTGATATGACCACTTTTTGTTTATGCTACTAGCTGGCTGAAATGTGTAAAAAAAAGTTACCTGTTAATATTTTAATTTTATATCAACAACTTGACTCAATGCTACTGAATTATTTCCAAATTATTTCCACTGCTGGTATTTTTTATTAAAAAAAATAAATAAACTATGAATATCTTGTTCTGGAGAGTAAAATACTGGCTGGGCTTACAGGAAATTAGCAGAATGATGCAAGTGTCATTCTGCCTGGAAAGGACCAGTGATGCTGGGGCAAGGAGGATGCCAGGGAATAGCACTCGAGCATGGAGATGGTAAGTAAAAAATGGCAATTATTTTATACACGAAGAAGAGGGAACTAAAATGAAATGAAGAACACTTCTTTACATCTACTTTAATCAGTTCCAGAAAAGAGTTTTATCTACTGCCCATGTGAAATCAGCAATTCCAATACCTCTTATATCCTTATCTGAAGTCTTGCAAGCCTTTAAAGAGGGAGGGGTGATTTTAAAGATGTATATTTTTTCTTACTCTTTGTGAACATTGAGATGTGGCAATCACAGGATGGGATGTTTTAGCAAAAGTAACGTAGATTTAAAGTTCAAATATTTTAATTTGAAATAGGAATTATTTAGAGCTTTTGTGCATGAAAATCATGCAAGAATCTGGACCAGAAAATCTTCCACACAGAACTTTGCCAGCGAACTGTGAATAAATGTAGTTAAGATACTTACTGAACTCCTAGGCCCTTCAGGTGGTTACACAGTGGAACAGGTTTGTTTTGTAAAACTCAAATAGTGTTAAAGTGTTACTAAACCCAGGAGCCTGCATTCAATATATCTGGTCTCCCACGGTACACAGAACATGGAAATGCAATTATTTTTAGTAAATATAAACTGCTAAATGCCTTTTATCATTAGCTGTATTATAGGAGTCTTATGTCTTCTATTAGTCACTGTTGAGCACTGGTTAAAGCTTGTAGGATGAGTTTTCGTTCTCCTATGACTGTCCTATAAGGCTGCGGGACCCCTGACCCACTGTGTAGACAGTGCTGATTGGCCCTGTGATGCTCACATGCACTCTCCCAAGAACTCTCTAGCAATACACACTAAACTGAGCATGTGTAACTTGTCCCCTAGTCTCTGTTCTATCAGGAGATGGATTGGGGATTTTCGAAGAGGGGGGGGAATAGAGAAGACAGAATCAAACAGCCTTTTTTACACAATTCAGAGGATTAACCCCCTAGGTTTCACAGTGAGTATAACAAGCACGCTTTACTGCATATACAGACTGATTTTACTGTTGTGTGTTTAGTAACACTTTAAACATGGCATAATGAGGCTTTAGCAAAATACGTTTAAAGCGGAGGTCCACCCTAAAATGGACCTTCCGCTCATCGGATTCCTCCCCCCCTCCGGCGCCACAATTGGCACCTTTCAGGGGGGAGGGGGGTGCAGTTACCTGGATAATCCAGGTAACTGCACCCACTTCCGGGCTAGCTCTCTGCGGAAAGGGGCGTACATTACGCCCCTTTCCGCAAGTGCCTGCCCCCTTCCGCAAGTGCCCCGCTGCCTGCTGGGAAACACACAGATCCCAGAGGCAGCGGGGACCGTCCTCATTGCGCAGCGCGGCTCGCGCATGCGCAGTAGGGAACCGGGAAATGAAGCCGAAAGGCTCCATTTCCTGATTCCCATACCCAAGATGGCGGCGGCAGCACTCGAGTGTCGATCTAGAGATCGGCTTTGGGTGCCGACATCGCGGGCGCGCTTGACAGGTAAGTGTCACTATTTTAAAAGTCAGCAGCTGCAGTATTTGTAGCTGCTGACTTTAAAAAAAAAAAAAAAACGCGGAGTCCCGGCGGACTCCCGCTTTAAAATGGGACATAAAGCTGAACTCCAGGACAATATTTAAAACTGTGTAATCCAGTCATGTATTTTTTTATTTAATGTAACATAGCATGAGTACCCGAATCTGTCTGAAAATGAGCTTTCTGTAATTCCAGTACTAGTAGAGGGAATTGGAGCAAGCATTCTTAATAAGTCTGGGCTTTATTGCTTTGCACTATTCTGCCAGGCACTGTGTGAGCATGTGTACAAGAGAGCTGAGCAGGAGGATGATGTCACCAACTGACCGCTGTTCCTATATTGTCTATTTACAGGCTGAGGTGGATTTTTAGGCAAGCTATAATGCTAATAGTGTAGGCAGCAGTGAAAACAGAATCTAGCTGTTTTCTCTGGCAGGTACCTAGGTCATAAGACTTTATAAGGAGAATTCCATCATGCTTGAGGTGATTGTAAGCCATATTGGTGTACTTGCAATAGAGAAAATTGAGAACTGTCCGTGATACTTTTTTCTATTTACACTAACATACAATTTTTCAGGACAAGCTTTCAGGGTATGTCCCCTTCTTCAAGGTCCCAGCTTGGACCTTGAAGAAGGGGAATACCCCGAAAAGCTGAAGAATTGTATGTTAGGGCAAATAAAAAAAGTATCAGGAGCAGTACTTAATTGTCTCTAAGAGAATTCAAAATCTTTTGGCATGTAAAATAATCCTTCATGTACTTCAACTCTACATTTAACCATATTCCTGGAGTTCTACTTTATCAATGTTAAATATGTCAGAATTAAAATAGTTCCCAAAGTATACCCCCCATCAAAGATTAATTAGGTTGTGCATAAGTTGGTTGGGTCAAGAACAGGTTTATTTTGTTTAATCATAGTTACATAGTTACATAGTTAGTAAGGTTGAATAAAGACACCAGTCCATCCAGTTCAACCTGAGTGAGTGTCTACAATTGTTCCTATCCCTGTATATTGCACACTTACCTCAGGCCCTACCCTCAAGGAGCCCACAATCCAAGGTCCCCATTCATATACTAGGGCCAATTTTGGAAAGAAGCCAATTAACTTACCTGCATGTCTTTTGGTTGTGGAAGGAAACCTGGAGGAAACCCACGCAGGCACAGGGAGAACATGCAAACTCCAGACAGGTAGTGTTGTGGTTGGGATTGCGAACCAGCGACCCTTTTTAATACTAGGTGAGAGTGCTAACCACTACACCACTGTGCTACCCAACACCACTGCGTTAATTGTGTCTTTTTCAATAAATACATTTATGCATAGTGTCTCAGAATATGTATGTCATTCTCACCTTTTACACATTGACTTACTGACCCCCCTCCACCAAAACAAGTATACATATTTGTGTCCTTACAACTCATCATCTAAAGTGAGTTCACTGTTATTAAATTTGCATTATATATTTTTCACTTCAAAATTCGGCTGTCAAAATAATCCTCAGATGTTCCTAGTGTTATAAATTGTAAGGAGTCAATAGATGTCTGGACCCTTTGGTATATCTACATTGCTATAATGTAAAATATTTCAAGCTTTTATTGAAAAATTCTGTGATATTGTATTACCAAGAAACACAAGTTCTGTCAGAGATATATTTACATATACTACTGATATATTATTTTGAGCTATGCATAAGTCATGGAAATATTAACCCAAACATGAGCCAAATGAAAATTGCTAGGCAGCAGAACATTTGTACATTAGCACCCTTGCAGTTTACTGCTTACAAAGGACCCAGAACATTAGGCTAATCATATGTTTTTTTTTTTTACTGTGGCAATAGGTCAAGCTAATGTGCACATTGCTATGTAAAGTTTATTTTTAAAACTTGGAATGAATAATATTGGAGCCAAAGTACAAAATAAAAATGCTGAAGCTGTTGGAATACAATGCTTATTTGAATTGTATGCAACAACTACAGCAATATCAGTAGAGATGTATTCTTCAACTAGTAGATGGCAGTGTTTATAAGTTTGTAGGTGCATCTATGGTGTATATGTATATGTCTTTTCTAGGTAAAGTTCAAACAAAAAGGGATTACCGCTCCAGCCTCTCAGACACACCACAAACGTATATCCCTAATGAGACACTCAGGTGCTGGCTCTGCACAGTGTAGAAAATAAAAAGAAGTTGCTGGATGGCCCCACGTCAGAGAAATGGCATCTTTATTGGTCGATAAAATCCAAATGCAGTCACATATCAAATATGTAAAAACAGGATAAAAAATCTAACGTGTTTCACGCCTTGTTCTGGTGCTTATTCATAGCTTATTCAGCTATGAATAAGTGCCAGAATAAGGCGTGAAACACGTTAGATTTTTTATGCTGTTTTTACATATTTGATATGTGACTGCATTTGGATTTTATCGACCAATAAAGCTGCCATTTCTCTGACGTGCGGCCATCCAGGAACTTCTTTTTATTTTCTATATGTCTTTTCTCTTAAGCAAAAAATCCCATGTGGACTGTGCCTTGTCTGTTCTGTAGGGCTATATACAGAATTTCTATCAGGTTATGGGCCCAAGCATAGCCCAGACACACATTTAGAGAAAAGCTGAGAGCCCAGTCATAGCTAGCTACAACAAATATGTGCAAGATACAGCAACAGAAAGAAGACTGCAACAAAATAAAAGAAAATAGCCAGTAACACAGCTGTATCAAATTTTTATTTTGCAAATCTGACAAACCAGAACTACCAGTCTTGTAAATTGAAGATGAAAATGCTGCTAATAAGAGAAAGGATGTGGAAATGTATAAATTCACGCTAGAACACCATTCATATGAGTGGATAGAGAAAGGCCAAAAACCTCAGAGCACAATCTCTCTTAGCATAGAAGATAATCAAATTAAACATATATGTAAGTGTGAAACTGCTAAAGAAATGTGGGAAGGATTACAAAAGGTGCACAAAAAACGAATCTCAGCAATAAACTGTATTTTATTTGAAAGCTATACCAAACCAAGCTGATGATAGGCCAGGATATGCAGGATTACATAAGGTACACCTTGGAAATGGTCGAACACCTGAAAGATATAGAAGAAGAAATCAAAGATTTTCCTGTCACAGCACTATTACTAAGTGGCTTATCAGAAAGTTATGAAATGCTTGTTATAGGACTTGATGCGTGTAAAGATGATGAACTGACATCTGACATTGGAATATGTTAAGGGCAAGCTTGTGGGTGAATATAAGTGTAAAAAAAGGAAAGCAACAGTAACATGCAACAAGAAACACATGTTTTGTGTGCAAGAAACAAGGTCATTTAAAAGCAGATTGCAGAATCTGGAAAGCTAGAATGCAAAAACAAACTAAACTACAAAAGGCCAAAAATGTAAAGGAAAAAACAAATTTTCCTTCAGATAATGATTATCAAGACAAAAATCGCACCTCATCTTTGCAGGCATGGTGTGTTCATTCAGGAGCTATGGGCCACATGACAAATGACAGATTTTTTTTATTCACCTTGACCAGAGTAAAACAGAAAAAAAACACCACAACTTATGGACAGATAATGGAATCAGAAGAAACAGGAGATGGTTTTTATTACTGTCCTATTTCCCAGAGTGTCACCAGAAAGATACTTGTGAAAAATTTCCTCTATGGCCATGCTCTTGGAAACAAGGCTATGTAGTGACCTCAAATTACAGATGAACTGTATCAGCTGAACTGTAATGAGGTGGTTAATAGTGCCAGGGAGCAAAAACATTCAATCTGCATTCACACATGGCACAGACAACTTGGGCACAGAAGTCCTGACATAATAAAGAAATTAACTGAACACGACTATACAAGTGGAATAAAAATGATTCCATGTGATCAAACAATGAAATACACCATCTGTATAAAATGAAAACATTTTTTTTCCAAAGCAGAGTAACAGCAGAGCTAAGAAACCTCTGGACTTAATTCCAAGGTATTTTCTCACTTTTATAGATGCTTATGCCAGGTATACTACATTATGGGAGTTATTTACTAAAGGCAAATCCACTTTGCACTACAAGTGCACTGCAAGTGCACTTGAAAGTGTACTGATACTGCACTTGGAAGTAAAGTCACTGTAGATCCTAGGGGGATATGCAAGTAAAATAAAAAACATTTTAGCTTGCACATGGTTGGATGATAAAATCAGCAGAGCTTCACCTCATTTCAGAGCCTCCCCTCAGATCTACAGTGGTCTATAGCGACTGCACTTACAAGTGCACTAACAAGTGCACTTTCAGTGCACTTGCAGTGCAAAGTGGATTTTCCTTTAGTAAATCAACCCCTATATCTGTTACATGACAAAAGTTATGTACCAGAGATACTTAAATAGTATTTGGCTCAAGTATGCAACACATTTGGCAAAACGCTGAGTGTATAGCGCACGGTCAATCAAACTGATAATACAGGTGATAAAACACAGGCAATTCTCAGAAAGGATGGCATAACATGTCAAACTACCATACCATACAGGATATATTTAGTACAGCGAGATCATCAGCAGTAGTAGTAATATAACATACATAAAACACAGTATACAAAAGTGTACCAAAAAAAATAAAGTCTCACTTCCCTACTGCACATATGACATCCCTGACTTTGTGTGGGGATATCTGAATGATGCCTGCAGCTAGAGGCATCATTCAGGTATCATTATTTCCAGTCGGCAATTCTGTGCACCATAAGAATGATAATAGCGGCAGTTCCGCCGCTTGATCATTCTTATAGGCGACGGGAGGGGACGTCCCCCCCTTCCGCCGCCATCCTGTGCTTCTCTGGGTCCCCGATGGCACGGGAGAATCGGCCAGCGCTGGATGACTACGATAGAGCTTTCTAGTCATCTCTATGACCGTCGGAGGCCCAGGCACGACGTAATGACATCACATCTGGGTTCTCAGATGTCAACAAAGCCGCGATCGCGGCTGTCAGCATGAGATCGGTGAATTTTTTTTCACCAATCTCATGCTTTCCAGCCTGGAGAAGAGATGTGGGGTCTTATTGACCCTGCATCTCTCCATAAAGAGGACCTGTCACATAGATTCCTATTACAAGGGATGTTTACATTTCTTGTAATAGGAATAAAAGTGATCAAAAACATTTTTTTTAACCACTTGCCGCCCGCCCTATAGGCAATTGACGGCGGCAAAGTGGTTTCATAATCCTGCCAGGACGTCATATGACATGATCAGGATTATGAGCCGCTGCGCGCCCCCGGGGGCGCGCATCGCGGCAATCGTTGTTGCGGGGTGTCAGTCTGACACCCGGCAACTACGATCTCGGTAAAGAGTCTCCGACAGAGACTCTTTACCATGTGATCAGCCGTGTCCAATCACGGCTGATCACAGTGTAAATGGGAAGAGCCGGTGATCGGCTTTCCCTCACTCGCGTCTGTCAGACGCGAGTAGAGGAGAGCCGATCGGCTGCTCCTCTGACAGGGGGGGTTTGTGCTGATCGATTATCAGCACAGCCCCCCCCGAGGATGCCCACACTGGACCACCAGGGACGCCACCAGACCACCAGGGAAAAGGTAATAAAGGTCATAATCCTCCCTAGACCACCAGGGATGCCAGTCAGCACAATGGGTGCCAATCAGTGCCCATAATGGATGCCAATCAGTGCCCACAATGGGCATCACTGATTGGCATGCATTATTGTTTGGCACTGATTGGCATCCATTACTATAGTATAACACCGATGCCGCCTATGAGTGCCCACCTGTGCCACCTATGAGTGCCCACCTGTGCCGCCTGAGTGCCCACCTGTGCCGCCTGAGTGCCCACCTGTGCCGCCTATGAGTGCCCACCTGTGCCGCCTATGGGTGCCCACCTGTGCCGCCTATCCATGCCCACCTGTGCCACCTATCCGTGCCGCCCATCCGTGCCGCCCATCCGTGCCAGCTATCAGTGCCAATTTGTGCCACCTATCAGTGTCCGTCCGTGTCGCATATCCGTGTCGCCCATCAGTGCCGCCTATCAGTGCCACTTCATTGGTGCCACATTGGTGCCCATCAGTGCCACCTTATCTGTGCCCATCAGTGTAGCCCCATCAGTGACCATCAGTGAAGGAGAAAACGTACTTATTTACAAAGTTTTGAAACTGAAACAAAAAAAAAAAAAATTTTTTTTTCAAAATTTTCAGGTATTTTTTTATTTGTAGCGCAAAAAATAAAAACCGTAGAGGTGATCAAATACCACCAAAAGAAAGCTCTATTTGTGGGAAAAAAATGATAAAAATTTCATTTGGGTACAGTGTAGCATGACCGCGCAATTGTCATTCAAAGTGCGACAGCGCTGAAAGCTCAAAATTGGTCTGGGCAGGAAGGTGTTTAAGTGCCCGGTATTGAAGTGGTTAAAAAGTGTAAAAAAAAAATAAATAAAAAATAAGTAAAATAAAAATAATATATAAATTTTTTTAAATACCCCTGGTAGCTCGCGCTCAGAAACAAACGCACATGCAAGTCCTGCCCACATATGTAAGCGTCGCTCAAACCACGCATGAGAGGTATAGCTGTGTGTGTTAGAGCGCGTGCAACAATTCTAGTACTAGACCTCGTCTGTACCTCTAAACTGGTAACCTGTAAAAATGTTCAAAGTGTCGCCTATGGAGATTATTAAGTACTAAAATTTGGTGCCATTCCATGAGTGTGCACAATTTTGAAGCGTGACATGTTAGGTATCTATTTAGTCAGCGTAACATCATCTTTCACATTATACAAAAAAATTGGGCTAAATTGACTGTTTTGTTATTTTTTTATTCATGAAACTTTTTTTTCCAAAAAAAAGGCGTTTCAAAAATTATTGCGCAAATACCGTGTCTGCTAAAAAAACATATATAATGTTTGGGGGTTATAAGTAATTTTATAGCAAAAAAAGGATTTTTATGTAGGACAGAAGTGTCAGCATAGGCCCAGTATGGAAGTGTATCCAAGTACAGTATATCAACACAATTCACTTCTTCTTCTTTCCAGAACATAAAAAAAAAACATTTCAAAACAAAAAAAGGAATAAATCCTTAGATCTAATATTCTTGCCACCTCTGTTTGCAATGATCACAATAAATCAAAAACAGGTGCTTGTACAATCCACCCCCAGTGTTCTCTAGCTGCTCACCTTCAGCTTTGACTCCCGTTTTACCAGGGTCAAAACATACGGTTTCCCTTGGAGATCTGTGCGGATGGATGGATATCCTTATAGATTTCACAGCTCAGCTCTCTCCTTCTTGGCATGTTCACATGTAATACCGGCCATATAAACCAGGAAACATACCATCTAGTGCTCTCTGTAAAAAAGGATTTTATTGCCATAAAATCTTATAGTGGTTAATTTACATAAAAAGTACTAACAGCCAAGTCAGCTGAAAATTGCACAATTGTAAAATCCACCACCTTAACGCCGTCTGGTAAGGAATGGTCACGGGACAGTTTCAGCTGCTGACTCTTTACTCCATACGCATTGTGTCCTCATGTGGACTTCTTTAGTGGGATGGAGGATTGAGGTACCCGATATTTATATCAATAGACTAGCTGGATACTAAGCAATCTGCCCTTCTACCTATCAGAATGATACCAGTTTCCCATGACCTTTTGTTACAGAAGGTCACTGTACAGCAAGAGCTTTAATCCACTCATTTCTCTGTAGCCTCCAACTCTGCTTCACAGATCCAGAGGTGTTCAGTAGGACCCTCTAAGGGCAGTACAGTGGTGTAGTGGTTAGCACTCTCACCTAGCAGAATGAAGGGTCACTGGTTCAAATCCCAACCACGACACTACCTGCCTGGAGTTTACATGTTCTCCCTGTGCCTGCGTGGGTTTCCTCCGGGTACTCCAGTTTCCTCCCACAATCCAAATGCAGGTAGGTTAATTGGCTTCTGTCCAAAATTGGCCCTACTATATGAATGGGCTCCTTGAGGGTAGGGCCCAACGTGAGTGTGCAATGTACAGAGATAGGGACAGTTGTAGACACTCACTCACTCTGGATGGACTGGTGTCTTTATTCAACCTAACTAATTATGAAACTATGAAACCCCAGTTTAAATCAGTAGAGTATGTAAGAAAGGGAACTAAATTGTGTAACAGGAAAGAAATAAAATCACACTTATACTTTAAAAGTGCATCTCAGCACTATTTTTACAAACAGACTTCAAATATATATTGTATCTTAGCACTGTTAATATTCCATATCCTATTGTAGTAACAGATGCCCAGCAGACTTCAGGGTTCCAACAACAAACAAGGTAATGGGGGTTATTTACGAAACGCAAATCCACTTTGCACTACAAGTGCAAACTACAAGTGCAAAGTGCACTTGGAAGTGCAGTCGCTGTAAATCTGAGGGGTAGATCTGAAATGAGGGGAAGCTCTGCTGATTTTATTATCCAATCATGTGCAGGCTAAAATGCTGTTTTTTATTTTATTTGTATGTCCCCCTCAGATCTACAGTGACTGCATTTCCAAATGCACTTTCAGTGCGATTTCAAGTGCACTTTGCACTTGTAGTGCAAAGTGGATTTGCCTTTCATAAATAACCCCCAATGTGTATTACTACAAGCCACACCCTATATGTTTAAACTATTGAATTCCTCCGGGGCACATATACCAGAAATGTGTCTTCTATACTGATCCTTAATTTTCCTTTCCCAGCCTATCCTCATGTCAGCATGCTTTTTGGTCAGCTCTGCTTATTTAGGACCCTCTCACCCTATCATAAAAAAGGATACCTGCATAGTGTCCTGTGCCTAGTCCCATGACAGAATTAAATCAGAGCTCCCACCCAAAAGGGGAAGCTCCACTTGTCTACCCCCTGCCCCCTTTGCTGCCAAAATTGGCACCTTTTGGGGGCAAGGGAAGGGGGTGCCTGGTTTTGATAGGTACCCACTGGATTTGAAAGGTTTTGGCCCCCTCTTTCCCTCCCAACCTTCTGGGACATGTCCCAGGTCCAAGAAGACTGTGGCCCATTCACACCAGATAGCCGAATGAGGAAATGGCTTGGGCAATGCCTGGATAAGTAAATGCTCTAATATTAAATGTCAGCCAGTGGTGTATTTAGGTTTTGTGCTGCCTTAGGCCTGACTAAACTTGCACACCCCCTAATTTAAATATGACCCACCCCTTTATGTCAAGGCCACACCCCTTTCTTTTTAAGATCCGCCCTGTCATCTTCAGGGGAGGTGGACAGAGGGACGCTGCAGGAAGAGGACAGAGGGATGCCGCAGGAAAAGGACAGAGAGGGACACCGCAGGAGGCGGACAGAGAGGGATGCAGCATCTTTTCATTTTGGGGTAAGGGGATATCTGCTTTGTGCTTTGGAAGGGGAGAGGACATGTGCTAGTGGTGGGGGGGATCAGATCCCCCCACTACCACATATCCTCTCCCCTCCCAAAGCACCCAGCATCCCCTTACCCCCCCATCACTCCATGTGTGGATCTGTTATCGCCCCCCTTCCCGGTTACTGTTTCCCCTCCACTGTAAACTATACACAGACCAGCAGCGCGGCTCTTGCACTTAAGTTGTGTCCCTCCTCTGTGGCTCCTCCTTCTGGCTGTGTACACTAGAACATTGGAGCCAAGGCAGAGCCAAGTAGTATGTGTGGCTGACAGCAGGGAGAGAGGTTTCAATTGCTACTGAAAGCCGATAGCTGCTTGTGGGACCTTGGGCGGCAGATGCCCTGGGTGCCCCCGCTAGTGCACCCCTGTCTGGCTAGTTACCGGAGCTCAGTGTCGGAACTTGTTGTGGCACTGAGCTCTGGGACAGTGGTGTCACTAGGGTTGGTGTCACCTGGTGCGGTAAAAATTGTGTCACCCCCCCCCCCTATTTTTGGACCGGAGGCCCAGCGTTAAAGCTTATTGTGGTGGTCAATAAGGCCTAGAGGATATCAGATTAGGCACTTCCTAATAGCTCAGTCCCTGGAAAAAGTAATGTATACTGGCCAACCGGCCCTCTTACCAGACCCAGTGAAACCGCAACAATGATCCCCCTAACTGGATGTTCACTCACTCTGGGTTGACCAGGCTGACTCTAGTCAGTAGTGTAGCATGTCTGTGCCCTGGCAGTGGCTCCAACTTTTTTCTCCTCTGGTGGTGCGGGTACAGCATGGCTCCCTCTCTAGTGGTGCAGGTACAGCGTGGCTCCCTCTCTGGTGGTGCGGGTACAGTGTGGCTCCCTCTCTGGTTGTGCGGGTACATCGTGGCTCCCTCTCTGGTGGTGCAGGTACAGGGTGGCTCCCTCTCTGGTGGTGCGGGTGCAGTGTGGCTCCCTCTCTGTTGGTGTAGGTACAGCATGGCTCCCTCTCTAGTGGTGCAGGTACAGTGTGGCTCTCTGGTGGTACGGGTACAATGTGGCTTATGGTGGTGCGGGTGGTACAGCATGGCTCTCTGTTGGTGTGGGTACAGTGTGGCTCTCTGGTGGTGCGTGTAATGTGTGGGCTACCTCTCTGGCTACCCCCAGCACAGTACTCTCTTTTTCTCCTCCTGTAACACTCTATTCCTCAGCTTTTTTTCCGGGGTCCAGGCCCCCCCCCCAGCAGAGTGCATACATGCTGGGGGCTGTAGCACAGTGTTTGTGAACACACTGGGGCCACTAATCTTCAGGGACTACATTTCCCATAATGCCCCCTAGTATCTTCTGATTGGCCCTCTGCTATGGCCAATCATGGCGGTGTGGCAAACCCAATTAGACCCCCTCTCTCTCTTTGCTCTTTAGTCTAACAGAAAGGGGAGGGGGTGTGCGGGGGAGATACACAGACAGCCCGCAGCTCACCTCTGCCTGTCACAGCACTGCTGCTCCATTCGCCAGAGAACTTGGCAGCAGAACTGTGACACGTAGAGGAGAGTTGTGGGCTATCTGTGTATCCCCCTCCCGCTCGCCCCCTCCCCTTTCTGTCAGTCAAAGGGAGGAGAGAGAGCGGCTCTAATCTGGATCGCCAAGCCAGCGCCCAGCTTCCTGCCCGCTGTTTCCCTCCCCATGATTGGCCACAGCAGAGGGCCAATCAGAGAGAGAGTCACGGCTTTAGAGGAGGGGGGCAGCATTTATTAAAACTGCTTCCTGACCTCCTCCGCACCCGCGATGCCACTGCTCTCTTCAGCTGAACTACCCTGATGGTGGCCCTGAGTGCAGGAGTAGGGAGGAGGGCGCGGGTGCCTTTTTTATGGGGGGATGGCTTTTTTGCCACCCCCTGCAAAGTGCCACCCTAGGCCTGGGCCTTGTCACATTACTGATGTCAGCAGCTACAGTATTTTTTGGGGGGAGCCTGGAGCCCCTCTTTAATGGGAGGGAACATTTTATGACATAAGGATAGCATCCAGAACATTGCTACCTGAATTCAGCGGTAAGCCCTTCTTCCACTACTGTATATCCAAACAGGTTCAGCCTCTCCTGTGTGGAAGGCCTCAGTATTGGAGGTAAATCCTCCATGGTTGGGAAGCGCCCATGGTCTTGGGCTATTTTGTAAGGAGCCCAAATGGCTCAGTTCTTCTACTACCAGTGGTTTGCTGAGGTGATGTGATTTATTTTCCAGGATGGCGGCAGAATCCTCCTCATTGTTCTAATGTAGGTGTGTGAGGGGAGGGGGCTGAGTAATTTTTTATGACAAGGTAAGATTTTTCCAAAGAGGTCAGAGAGTGGAGCTTTAATTTGGCATAGGCAAAGATGGATTACATGACTTCATGGGTTTCAATTGCTATCTGAGGCTCCATTAGAGATTTTCTTTCACCTTTGGCTTGTTCACATCATTGCACACATTACCACAATGCAAAGTGAAACACATTCTGTGCATTAGTGTAATGCAGTGTCATTAATTTTGAATTGCATTCCAACACACCTTGCCAATGGATATGCACTGTGCCTGTCCAAAACGTACTTAGTATAGCTGATATAAATAACTCAACTTGGGAAACGTTCCCATGGAAGTTTATGAGAAGCCACTTTTCTGTCATGGACAGTGAAAAGGAAGACTATGGCCATTAAAATATAAACATTTCCACAGGCCACAGATGCACTACTGAGCTAGGAAAGAGGCTAAGGGTAGGATTTGGGAGTTTAGACCTGGAGGTTAGATAGGTTGGAAAGTTGTACTTTGTCTAAAAAGATTGCTAAAGCTTACTAAAAATGCACAAATTATCACTTACAAACAAATTAACTCAGCAGTAGTAAACTGAGACCTTTGTGGTGTCTAGGTACAATAATTTATTTAGAGATTTTGTGGCTCTGGGTAAATGTAAAGAATGACATCTTTTATACAGGGTCTAGACTATTTGGTTGCAACTATGCTAGTTGATTATTGCAAAAATAAAAATGAGAATACGCTTTGGAAAACAGAATGCTGTCTGTTTATACAGAATTACCATTGGGCTATATGGTTCATCAGTTAAGAACCTGCAGTGACAGCTGAGTAGACTAGTGGTTAGACGAGGCAAATAGAAGAAACAAAGTAAACACAAAGTGTAAATTGGTTGTGAATATAATCAATCTTCCAAAGCCAAAATGCTGCATCTAATTTTAATAGACAAACCCCGGTATAAATATAAACTGACAACATAAAAATAATGTATTCACAGTGGTTATTTTTTATTTTATTTTTTATTCAAAAAGGGGCATACTGATAATGAAGGTTACAGTACTGTGGAACTGTGTAAATGTGTTCATATTATTTTATATAGTATAGACAGTAGACAGCACTATGAGCATATTTACTATTATTATTATTATTATTATTCAGGATTTATATAGCGCCAACAGTTTGCGCAGCGCTTTACAATATGAGGGCAGACAGTACACTTACAATACAATTCAGTACAGGAGGGATCAGAGGGCCCTGCTCGTTAGAGCTTACAATCTAGAATTTACTAAAAGTTAAATACAAGTAACTAAATGCAATTTTTGGTGGATCTTTCTATTGATAATATATGAAGACAAGATTGACCAGAGTCAGGTGGTAGTGTTATGAAGCAAAGTTAAAAAGGAAACCCTTATTTCACTGTATCAAAGAATGTTTTTTGCAGACCCACCATGGGTGTCCCCTTGAGAATGTCTTTCTATGGAGAAATGTGTTGGTGCGGGGCTAAGCTGACATCATCGCACTCAAGGACCTGCAGTGGGTCCATTGGTAATATTGCTCTGTTCATTATGAACATTGTAAGTACCTTTTTAATTCTAATAAAGTGTTCTATGCGGTTTCACACTACGTGGCATTAATGACTCATCTTTTACTGGTCCACCACTCATTCTGAACTACAGACAGGGCTGTCTTAATGACTGGGCACATTTGGGCACTGCCCAGGGGCCCCAGCTGCATGGGGGCCCCTGCACTTTCCCCAAAGCAGCTGGTCCTTGAGCCCATGCTGCCCCACATTACATTTAACTAAAACAAAACATTTACACCAAGATGGATCTATCTTGTAACACACATAAATTTTCCTCTTCTCCCTCTCTCTTCCAACTCTCCCTTCCCCTTTTTTTCCTTCCTTCTTTCTTCCCCTCCCCCTCCCCTTCCTCTCCTCCCTCCTGCTCCCATCTCTCTCCCCCCCGCCAACCCATATTCCTCACCCTAAAAAAAACTTCAAATTATATATTGACCACTTAAGCCCTGGACCATTTTGCTGGCTTAAGACCAGAGCACTTTTTGCGATTCGGCACTGCGGCGCTTTAACTGACAATTGCGCGGTCGTGCGACGTGGCTCCCAAACAAAATTGACGTCCTTTTGTTCCCACAGAGCTTTCTTTTGGTGGTATTTGATCACCTCTGCGGTTTTTATTTTTTTTCGCTATAAACAAAAAAAGAGCAACAATTTTGAAAAAAAACACATTATTTTTTACTTTCCCCAAAAAATGTCCTCGGTTTAGGCCGATACATATTCTTCTACATATTTTTGGTAAAAAAAATTGCAATAAGCGATTATTGATTTGTTGGCGCAAAAGTTATAGCATTTACAAAATAGGGAATAGTTTTATGGCATTTTTTTTTTTTTTCACTAGTAATGGCGGTGATCAGCGATTTTTATTGTGACTGCGACATTATGGAGGACACATCGGACCTTTTTGACACATTTTTGGGACCATTGTCATTTATACAGCAATCAGTGCTATACAAATGCACTGATTCCTGTGTAAATGACACTGACAGTGAAGGGGTTACATGTGTCCTAGGGGCGTGTTTCTAATTGTGGGGGATGTGGCTGTGATTTACAGATCACTGATCTCTGCTCCAATCACAGGGAGCAGAGATCAGTGTCACTTGTTGCTAGGCAGAACGGGGAGATGCTGTTTACATTGGCATCTCCCCATTCTCCCTCCCCGTGAGATGATCACGGGTATCCTCGTGGCGATCGAGTCTGCGGGATCTGCGGTCGGACTCACAGGGTGGCACTGCGGCAATTTTAAATTACGTACCTGTATGTCAATTTGCCTGTCCGTGTCAATCTTCCGACGTACATCGTCATGCGCTGGTCGGGAAGCGCTTAAGTGAGTAACCCCATATTTTCCCATTTCAATACTTTTTTTGAATACTTCATGTTTTTATAAATAAATTCTGTGGTATTTCCCTTTCCTTTTTATTTATGAGAAGGAGAGAGAATCTCTTCTCTCTACCACCATTTATATTTCCCCACTGATCATCCATTTCTCCCGTGAGAAAAAAAAGGGAAAGGGGGGGGGGGGGAGAAGACTCCACCCTCTCACCCACCCTAACCCTCAATCTTTTTTATCCTTCCCAAGGATATTTATTTATTACCTATTTATGGAATTGAATTTTTATTGAACCTTAAAACCTCACTCAAAGAAGAGAAAAACCCTTATAAGTGATTTAACAACCTACCCCAACCCCTTTATATTAATTTATGAGGAAGAGAGAGCGGCGCGCGTGTGCTGCCGCCATGTTTTTTTTCGCGCCGGAAATGACAGAGCGGGTCACTGGGTCGGCTGAAACGTCGTTTCCGGCGTGGACGCAGGGGGGAGGAGGGAGGACAGGAGCTGGTGCCTATTTCCGCTTCCGGTCCGGTGCAGCTGTATTATGGGAGTCCGGAGGCGGCGTGTAGCCACAAGTGGATTTCTGCACACCTGTGATGGAAGATTCATCGTCTGCAGCGGTGGGGACAGGCACAGGCACCAGCAAAGCCTAGGTAGAAGGCAGCGTTTAAAGTCTGCCTTTTTCTCCTATTTCCTGGCTTTTGGTCTCTCTCCTTTTTTCTTTCCCCCCCTGGTGGCAGGGGGCCTGTCTGGGCACTAGAAGCTGACTGGTTTCTTCTCAGTGCACCTGTGTGCTGTTCCCTATCAAGGCTGAGACTGGGTCTCACTAAGGGTTCCCTGTTTTTTTTCCCTTTTTTGTCTTTTTCTTCATAGGCTAAGAGCTCTGACCCAAAGAAAAGATGTCCTTCTTGCAGGGCCAAGCTGGGAGAAAATTGGAAGAAAACTCTATGCAGTGCCTGCATTACCTCTTTAGTTAAAGAGGAATCAGCCTCTGTATGCGAGGTTCTGGTTGCCTCTGTAAAGAAGGAGCTATACGCCACGATTCAGAATTTTCGTGACTCACTAGCAAACCCGGCTGCTAATCAGCCTTCCACTTCAGAGTCTTCCCAGGGGTCTCTCTCTATCCCGGTATTGGAATCTCTGCCCAAAGACCCTTCAGATAGGGAAAAGCAGTCCACTGCTCTTCCGTTAAAGATTCGGAAGAGGAGTTGGAGGAGTCTGAGGTAGTCCCCTCTAAATTCAAACTGTCCCTTGAAGAGGTTGATGGACTCCTTAAAGCCATTCATGCTACGCTTGGCTTAAGTGAGGAGAGAAAGGAATTATCACTCCATGACCGCATGTATGCTGGGTTGGATGAGCCTAAGGGCCGAACATTCCCAGTTCATCCGGTCATCTCTGAGGCCATTAGGAAAGAATGGCAGGATCCAGAGAAAAAGCCCTTTTTCTCCAAAGCCCACAAAAGGCGTTTTCCTTTTGAGGAGGACCCTGCAGCAGTGTGGAACAAGGTGCCCAGACTGGATGCCGCCTTCTCCCAGGTCTCAAGGTCCACGGATCTGTCCTTTGAGGACATGGGAGTTTTGAAAGATCCGATGGACAAACGCATGGATCTTTTGCTCAAGAGATCATGGCAATCAGTTATGAGCAATTTAAAACCAGCAATGGCCACAACGTGTGTAGCCAGAAATTTAGAATACTGGATTAACCAGTTAAAGTCACATATAGCTGCAGATTCCCCCAAACAGGAATTCTTAGATTCCTTTCCTACCCTGACCACGGCAGTGGCTTATGTTGCAGATGCCTCAGCTGAGGCAATTAAGATGTCAGCCAGGTCAGCAGCTCTAACTAATGCTGCAAGAAGAGCCTTATGGCTTAAAACCTGGCCCGGTGACTCGGCATCAAAGAACAAGCTGTGTGGGTTACCCTTTTCAGGGGACCTTCTCTTCGGCCCTCAGCCGATAAAAAGAGATCCTTCCCGGTCAAAAAGAAAAAGCAGGTACCAAAACTTCTTTTTCGACCTCAAAAAACTCAGGATCAGGACAGCAAATTGCAGGGGAGAAGGAAAAATTGGTCCGCCCCGAAGCCGAAAGGTAGAGGTGGAATTCTCTTCCGTCCTCCTACACAGTCCGAAAAATCTCAATGACTCGTCTCTGCGGGTGGGCGGAAGACTACAAGAATTTCTTCCGCAGTGGTCAGGGATAACTTCAAATCAGTTTATTCTGACCACTCTCGCACAGGGTTACTCACTCGAGTTTGCCAACAACCCCCCAAAAAGGTTCCTGATTACAAACACCCCGCAGGACTCAGTAAGGGCCCTGGCCATGAAGTCCTCTCTAGAGGAACTGATGCAGCAGGGTGTAGTAGTACAGGTGCCCCTGCAAGAACAGCAGGAGGGGTTTTATTCCCATGTTTTCCTAGTAAAAAAACCGACAGGAAAATTTCGGTTGATTCTCAACCTGAAACCGTTAAACGAGTCCATCAGGTACAGAAAGTTCAAAATGGACTCAATTTTTTCAGTCAGGAATCTGTTGACGCCAGGATGTTTTATGGCGTCAGTGGATTTAAAGGATGCATACCTACATGTTCCGATCTCTCCCCAGTCTCAGAAGTTCCTCAGGCTGGTGGTGAGGTTGGGAGGTGTGGTTCATCATCTCCAGTTCAGGGCCTTACCCTTCGGTCTGTCATTATCTCCCCAAATTTTTACCAAAGTAATGGCAGAAGCTTTAGCGCCGCTGCGACTTCAGGGAATCGCAGTTATTCCTTATTTAGACGATCTGCTGTTTTTCGCCCCATGCAGCGAGGAATTGCAGATCAATCTAGGCAAAGCTCGCAGCCATCTGGAGGCGCTGGGGTGGATTTTGAACCTCCAAAAGTCGTCCCTAAACTCATCTCAGGAGATTCGGTTTTTAGGGTATCTAATAAATTCGGTGGATCAAAAAATCTTCCTTCCCTTAGACAAAAAGGACAGGATTTCCGGTGCAGTATCTTTACTGCAGACCAGCCAAACTCTGACTGTAATGCCCCGTACACACGAGCGGACTTTTCGACATCCAAACTCCGACGGACCGAGTCCGTCAGACTATCCGATCGTGTGTGGGCTGCAACGGACTTTTGATTCGCCAAAGTCTGACGGACTTTAGAAATGAAGCATGCTTTAAATTTTCCCGTCGGAACTCCGCCGGACCCGGTCCCCTTCGAAAAATTCGCTCGTGTGTGTGCTACTCCGACGGACTAATACCGACGCTAGGGCAGCTATTGGCTACTGTCTATCAACTTCCTACGTCGAATCCAGTCGTACGTCATCACGTTCGACTCCGTCGGAGTTTGGTGTGATGGTGTGTGGTCAAGTCCGTTCGGTCGAAAAATCCGCCAGAACTCCGTCGGAACTCTGGCGGAACTCCTTTGGAGGTCTGTCAGACTTAATCCCTCTCGTGTGTACGGGGCATCAGACAGGTTATGTCAGCTTTGGGGGTTCTAACCTTAACAATGCCGGCAGTCCAGTGGGCAAGAATGCATTTCAGGTGTCTGCAGGCTTTCCTTCTAAAATCTTGGGATCACACAGTGGCATCCCTAGAGGCAGAGGTAAGAGTGTCAACCCAGGTAAAAAGGTTCCTATGGTGGTGGAAAAGACAGGATGTCTTATCGGAAGGGTTAGTCTGGGCTTTTCCAGTCGAGAAAAGACTAACAACCGACGCCAGTTCCTGGGGGTGGGGAGCCCATCTAGGAACACATTTTACTCAGGGGTCCTGGGCCAAAGAGGAGGCAATAAGGTCCTCAAATTGGAGGGAGCTCAAGGCGATTGCCTTGGCTCTGGAATTGTTTGTTCAGGAGCTTCAGTCCCATCACGGTCCTAACAGACAATGCCACGGCGGTGGCTTATTTAAACAGGCAGGGGGGTACAAGAAGCAGGTCGCTTCAGGTACTGGCCATGGAGATTCTTCGGTGGGCGGAAAAACATTTGTTATCCCTATCAGCAGTCCACCTAAAAGGGGATCTAAACAGGTTAGCGGACTTCCTAAGCAGAAACGCTATTCGGGAAGCGGAATGGTCTCTAAACCCGGAGGTATTCGCAATGATTGCCGGGAAATGGGGATTACCAAAGGTGGACCTGTTCGCCTCAAGGGAGAATGCCCAGGTTCCCCAGTTCATTTCCCTGGACAGTCGCGATGGCTCGCTGGGCACAGATGCGCTAGCTTATCCATGGGAATTCCGTCTTTGCTACGCTTTCCCCCCATTTCAGTTAATCCCGTTAATTTTAAGGAAAATTCAGAAGGAAAAGGTGCCAGTTATTCTAATCACGCCCTTTTGGCCAAAGAGGGCCTGGTTTTCGACAGTTCTAGGTCTGGCAATCAAGCCTTGCTGGCATCTGCCCCTCAAGCACGATCTGTTGTTGCAGGGCCCAGTAAACCATCCAGGAGTGGCCAGCTTGGCCCTCACGGCCTGGTTTCTGAAAGGCAGCTCCTTAGGAGCAAGGGGTTTTCCAGCCGTTTAATCTCTACCCTTTTGGCAAGTAGGAAAAGGGTTACAGGGGCCATTTATTCTAAGGTTTGGAAGCGTTATAAAACGTGGTGTTTTTCAGCCGCCCAGGTGCTTGGGAGCCTTGTCTCCATCTTGGAGTTTTTACAAGATGGAGCAGATAAGGGACTAGCAGTTAGTACCCTGAAAGTGCAGGTAGCAGCTCTGACAGTGTTCTTAGAAAGATCTGTGGCCTCAGATCCGCTGGTGATCAGATTCTTTAGAGCCCTTAAAAGATCTAGGCCAGCACCTATTAAAGTTTTTCCTAGATGGGATTTGTCGGTAGTCCTACAGTCTCTAACAAGGGGTCCTTTTGAGCCCCTTGAGGAGGCTTCCCTTAGGTTTCTCACATTAAAGACCGTTTTTCTGATTGCCATTGTCTCTGCACGCAGGATCAGTGAGCTAAATGCTCTGTCAGTTAAAGAACCGTATCTATCAATTTTTCCGGACAGAGTTATTCTTAGAACAGATGCAAAATTCTTACCGAAGGTAGCTTCAGTTCAGAACCGTATACAGGACATAGTACTTCCAACCTTTTGTGTTAACCCCAAAAGAGATAAGGAGACTCTTTTCCATACATTGGACGTCAGGAGGACTCTGTTGAGTTATCTGGAAAGGACGGAGTCCTTCAGACGTTCAGATTCACTGTTTGTACTTTTCTCAGGAAGTAAAAAGGGTTTCCAAGCTTCTAAAGTTACTTTAGCTAGATGGCTGAAATTATCTATGTCAGAGGCATATTCCCAGGCAGGATTATCCCCTCCAGCAGGAATTTGTGCACACTCAACCAGGGCTCTGGCATCTACGTGGGCAGAGAGAGCTGGTGCCACCCCTGAGCAGATCTGCAAGGCGGCGACATGGTCGAGTTTTCACACATTTGTGAAACATTATAGACTGGACCTCACTTCGGCCAGCGATCAGGCGTTTGGCAGAAAGGTCCTGCAAGCTGTTGTCCCGCCCTAAGGGGTAAGTCTCTGTTATCCTCTCAGGTGCTATCCTGAAAGACGCCTTGGGAAAGACCAAGTTAGACTTACCGGTAACTTGTTTTCCAGAAGTCTTTCAGGACAGCAACATCCCGCCCTATGGTATTGTATTATGCTATGCTGTGACTAACGTATATGTTTATGTGTTCCAGCCGGGGCCGGAGGTTCTCTTCTACAACTGAGGTGTGGTAGGGAGTTGCCTCCCTTTAAAGTCTGGAGGAAGAAGGTGTTTCCTAACGAGGAGGGAGGAGTCGCTATCTCTCAGGTGCTGTCCTGAAAGACTTCTGGAAAACAAGTTACCGGTAAGTCTAACTCGGTCTTTTATCTACCTCCCTCAACCAATCCTGTATCATCGGTGCTTGCTTTGACTTCCACTGTTTCGGAATTAATGTCTTTGCTGCGTTTAGTAAAAATGGGATAACTGCTGCTCTATATTTCTTCCTTGGGACCTCCATCGCATGGAACAGACACTGCCATGGGTCCAATCCGATTTAATTTCCACTGATCTTCTTAATTAGATCTAAGACTTCCACCCAATATGGCTGGATCCTTTGGCATTGCCACCATGTATGAGCATGGGTTCCTACCCCCCCGCACTCCCTCCAACATAGAGGCGACATATGGGGATTCATTTTGTACAATTTTACTGGGACATAAAGTAGTACCATTTAGTTAGTATTTTGTAATTCATTTCTTTTGTCCGTGTGTCTATTGAAGTGGAGTGAACATAGTCTAGAATTTTACTTCTCATTATTTCTGATAATGGCTGATTCAATTCTATTTCCCAGCTCTCCAAGGGGCACACAAATCCCCCATCCAAGGAAATCATCAACATCTTATAAATAGGGATGAGCTTCGTGTTCGAGTCGAACGTACGTTCGACTCGAACATTGGCTGTTCGTGCGTTCGGCGAATTCCGAACGTTTTGGCCGTTCACATCAAAATTCGAGTGACGCGCGCGCGGACCATAATGCACTGCGTTGGCGCAGTGCATTGCTGCCCGATGATTGGCCAAGCATTCACTGTGACCCCGCATGCTTGGCCAATCGCAGCGCTGGCAGCGAGGAGAGCCATGATTGGCCACAGGCATCCTGCCTGTGGCCAATCATAGCTCAGGCTGTGTAGTGCACGCCCCACACTATATAAGGCCGCCTTTGAGGCGGCCTCGTGTAGTGTGTTACTTAGCATCTGAAGCAGTGGGTGTTCTGTGTACCTTCAACACAGTACACACCAATCGTTTTTGACTGATTTCCTATCTTGCTGCTGTGTAGTGGTTGTTGTCTGTGCCCTGACTGCAGTATACACCATTATATTCACCTCACCTATATAGCTAGTGATCTAGCTTTAACCACTTAACAACTGCCCATTGCCGATTAACGGCTTCAGGGGGGTTGTTTAACTCTGAGAGGCCGTTAATTAACGGCCTCCCAGAATTCTGCTCTCGCGTGCCCCGAGGTGTGCGCACTCGAGAGCATCCGTGACCGCCGGGTCGCATCACGGATCACGGTAAACGGCCGCTCATAGCGGCCGTTTACCACGTGATTGCTCCGTCAAATGACGGAGTGATCACTTGGAAACAAACCGGCGTCATGTTATGACGCCTGTTCCTCCCTCCCCTCTCTGTACCGATCGGTACAGCGGAGGGGAAAGAGATCGGTGTCAGCAGCGATGTGGGCTGCATCTGCAGTGCCCACATCGCTGCTCACCGAATTTAACCCCTCAATTCCCTGCCAATACTCTGCAATACCAGTGCATACTCTGCAGTACCCTGCCATTACTCTGCAGTACCCCCCATTACTCTGCAGTAACCCCCATTACTCTGCAGTACCCTGCCATTACTCTGTAGTACCCCCCAATACTCTGCAGTACCCTGCTATTACTCTGTAGTACCCCGCCAATACCCCGCCAATACTCTGTAATACCCTGCCATAAATTGCCATACCCAGCCATACTCAGAGATACCCAGCCATACTCGGTGATACCCTGAAATACCCAGCCATAGACGCCCCCCACCCCTCACCGCCCTCCGGTGCTTCTACCAACTCGCCAGTACGATCAAAGCCAGAATCTTTTTTTTTATTTTTTATTTCAGGCTTCCCAGCCTAGAGGTGAGATGTGGGGTCATATTGACCCCCCAGATTTCACTGTAAAGAGGACCTGTCACCCCATATTCCTATTACAAGGGATGTTTACATTTCTTGTAATAGGAATAAAAGTGATCAAAAATATATTTTTGGGGGAAAAAATGTCAAACTAAAATAAATAAAGTAAAATGAACAATAAAAAAATAAAATAAAAATTAAAGCGCCCATGTCCCCATGTGCTCGCATGTGCCACACATGGAGGTATCGCCGAGAATGTTAGAGCGAGAGCAATAATTCTAGTCCTAGACCTCCTCTGCAACTCAAAACATGTAACCAGTAAAAAAAAAATTAAAGTGTCGCCTATGGGGATTTTTTAAGTAGCGACGTTTGGCGCCATTCCACGGGCATGTGCAATTTTGAAGAGTGACATGTTTGATATCTATTTACTCAGCATAACTTCATCTTTCACTTTATGCAAACATTGGGCTAACAAGTGGTTAATAATAGAGCTTGCAGTCAGTAGTGTTAGGAGATAGTGCGTGCTGTCTGCGTGCTCTGTACCCAGTACATACCGCTATAATATAGGGCAGGCCCCTACTTTCAAACATCCAACTTACAAACATCTCCTACTTGCAAACGCAAGGAGACAGCAGCAAGTGAGATGAAAAAAGATGGACGACAAAACAAATTATACAGGGGTGATAACCCTTCCCTATTGAAAATGACAAACAGATTCAACTTAACACAACAAACCTACACAGTCCCTGTCTTGTTTGCACTGCCTGTATACTGCTGTTCTGAGTATATAGGGCCTGGGGGCCACACGCATTTCCTTTTTTTAATATGGGTACGGGGTTCCCCTTAATATGCGTACAAGACCCAAATAGGCTGGTAATGGGCAGGGAGGGCTACCCATGCCATGTTTCTCAATGATTTTCAACCATATTGCAGGAACCAGATATAACATTAAAACCGCAAGCAGTTTTAAATGGTGTTATTTCCGTTTAATGTCATTTTGTGCAGGGACTGTTCTAAACACGGGAAACACGTGGCACTTCACAGGCATACTACAGACACCCCCCAGGCACCATATTTAAAGGAATATTTCACTTTTTTTTCACTTTAATCGTCATTAAAATCAGTGCTCCCGCCAAAACTGCAGTTTTTAAAACTTTTTTTTGCAGTGACCCATGTCCCCTGAGGCAGGAGGCAGGTCCCCAAACCCTTTTTAGGACACTATCTTGCATATTAGCCGTTAAAATTAGCACTTTCCAATTCGAACGTTCGAGTCCCATAGACTTCAATGGGGTTCTAATGTTCGTACCGAACGCGGGGGTCGTTCGCAAGTTCTGGTGCGAACCGAACCGGGGGGTGTTCGGCTCATCCCTACTTATAAATATTAGAAATCCCCTGCCTATTTGTGCCCCCTTGGCCAACTAATTTTTCCCATAGGTTCAGCCTATATCTATATCTCTAAACATCCCATGGAGATATACCATATCTTTTAAGCAATTCCAATAGTGAACAGAGGGCGTTCCCCTTCATGACATCTTCTAATCTCAGGTAGGTCGATGTGGTCCATTTTGAATATAATTTATTATCTTTCACAGGTGGGAAATAATTATTTCCCATTAAGGGCATCAAGGTACTATTATATTGTTCCTGTGTGTTTTTAATTTGTTTATCCCATACTCTTAATGCTTCTGTGGTGATTGGTGCCACTTTGTCCAAAAGATCTCTATATTGCCTTGGGATCCAGATAATCTGACCCAGAGCAGTTTTACTGATATTTTCCTCCAATTCCACCCATTTTTTATGCTGAGGGCCATGGACCAAGTCCATAATTGCTACCTCATGATATTTTTCAAGATCTGGGAGGGATACACCTCCCTTCTGTTTGGGTCTTCTCATTGTTTTATAGGCAATACGATTGCCTCTATTGTTCCATATAAAGTTCTGTAGTAACAATCTGAGAGTTTTAAAGTACACCTCCGGAATATTAATTGGGAGGCTTTGCAAGATGTACAGGACTTTCGGGAGAATCATCATTTTAATCACACTTATCCTGCCAAACCATGACAGTCTGTGTGCTGGGTATCCTTTCAGATTGCTTTTAATTTTATTCAAAAGAGGTAGGTAGTTATCCCGATATAAGTCTGTTGTTGATTTTGACAAATATACACCCAGAAATTTTAGTCCTATTTGTTTCCACATAAAGGGATAGAGGTTTCTATGGTTTCTACCTTCAGTTGAAGGGACTGAAATATTTAATATCTCTGTTTTTTCCATGTTCATTTTGAGATTGGATAGAGTGCAATAATTACTCAATCCTTCCAAAAGCTTTGGAAATGTCTGTGTAGGGTTTGTTATATACAACATAATATCGTCCGCAAAAGTGGATATCTTATGTTCTTGACCAGCAACCTCTATGCCTTCAATTTCCTGATTATCTCTTATAGAAGCTAGAAAGGGTTCTAATGAGAACACAAAAAGTAAAGGGGAGAGTTGGCAGCCCTGGCATGTACCATTAAACAGCCAAAAAGTTTCTGAGAGGGTTCCAATTACCTGAATTTGGCCTGTAGGGTTAGAGTACAAAGCCTCTATCCATCTAAGCATACATTGTCCTATGCCAAATTTATGCAGTGTCTGCAGCATAAAAATCCCAATCCAGCCTATCAAAGGCCTTCTCGGCATCTATTGATAGGAACAAGGCGGGCTTTATACCCTTCTTTGCTTCATGTATTAAGAGGATTGTTTTTAATATATTTTCCCTAGTCTCTCTCCCAGGGACAAAACCTGCTTGATCTTTCCCTATGCAGTCTGGCAAATAAAGCTTTAATCTTTTGGCCAATATCCTTGCATAGATTTATACATCTTCATTAATCAGGGATATCGGCATAAAGCTAGAGCACATTGTAGGGTCCTTCCCTTCCTTTACCAAGAGAGAGCTATAATCCCCCAGGGCTTCTTCACGTATCTTCAGGCCTTCCCGTATAAAGTTCATATATAAGTGATAAAATAGGGAGTCAGGATTTCTATAAACTTCTTAGTTTTTAGTTTTTCCCCACCTTACAGTTTTTAATTACCTGTTCTATTTCTTCTTAAGAGGTATCACTGTCCAACATACTTGAATCCTCTTCTGAGATAACAGGCAATTTTATCCCCTGTAACTACTGTTCTATTTTATTTCTTCTATTTTGTATGTCACCCCCTGATTTTTTTTCCAGACTCATACTGCCTTTTAGCTGTTTTAGTAAATGCTTGTTTAGTATCTTGCTCCATCAAATCCCTCAGGGCCTCCCGTTTTCCTGTTAGTTTGGCCAATACCTTACTATCATTTAATCTTTTGTGTTTCTGTTCTAGCTTCTGACTTTCTTGTAAGAGGGACTGCTTTTGAGCTGTCCATTTTTTTTTCTCTTCACCCTTCTGCTATTAATCTACCTCTCATAAAAACTTTATGGGTTTCCCACAGAACCGTTGGCCCAATATTCTCTATATTGTTCTCTTCAAAAAAGAAATTCAGTTCCATTTTCAAGTCCTCTAGTATACCCTGGTTGTATAGAAGTGATTTGTTCAGCCTCCAGGATCTTTGCCTGTCTGGTATATCTTTTAATTCCAAGCTGATCATCACCGGGGCATGATAAGGGAGGATGATCTATTTCACTTCTGCCTTTAGTAGGCCTTCTAAGAGCTGCTGATCTAAAAAAAAACATAATCAATTCTTGAGTAGGAAGAGTGTACCTGAGAGAAATATGTAAAATCCCTCCCCCTAGGGTGTAGAATTCTCCAAACCTCCACTAATTGCTGCTGATGTAGTTTTTATTTAACTGCCTTAAGATATTTTCCCTCTGAATGTAGGGAAAGAGGTTGGGTATCTAGGGTTAGGTCAAACACAAAATTAAGGTCTCCTGCCATGATCACTTTTCCCTCTCAAATTTCCCTGCTTATTCAATACCTTTTTAAAAAAACAAACAGGGGTGGACATTGGGACAGTAAATAATGTATACTCATTACTGAACAAGTACCTCTTTACAAATAGGTACCTTCCTTCGGAATCAGACTCCATTGCTTTTAAAGTAAATGGTGTGTTCCTGTAGAAGCCTATTGCTATCCCTCTAGATCTCTTATTGGGGGAGTATCCATGAAACCAGACTGGAAAGTTTTTAGCGTGCACCAGATGACTCCGGCCATAGATGACCACTTGAAGTGAGTCTATTCCAAAAAAAACTATATTTGATGCCAAACCTTTTAGTTCCTGCAATATTTGATGCCGTTTGCTAGGGCTATTTAGGCCTCTAACATTATAGGTGACTGACTATCTTTAAGGGCACCATCTCTAGGTAAATATGGCTTAAGCAGCCAGGTACTCCTAACCATAGGGGCGAAAAACAGCTCCAATTTTCCAGGATTGATCCATACAATCAACACAAAAAACAACAAAACAAATCAACTATTTCACTCCCAGCAAATTTCCTCATATAAAACCCTCCTCCCCCCTCCCATCCCCTACTATTTTGAATATCAATGTTATGGTCCACCAAGCTGTCACCCAAGTTTAGGCATTCAGCTAGGTGGGGCATCCCCTGAGGGTCTTCAAATGCCCACCTGGGCCCCTAGACCTCATCCTCCATGCGAGAATGGTCCTGGGGTACAGGTAGGCATGGCCAAAACCCAGTATACGCCCCGAGAGAATCGTCATCTCTTACTCACCCACTTTCCCCACCCCGCTAACTGTGCTATTTATTTATTTTCTTTGTGCTATTTAAGACTCTAAACTTTATTCCATAGCTGATGTTTTAGCTTCCTCCATTCTGAGTTTTTTTCCCCCAGTTTTTCAAGGTAAGCAATGGTATGTCCAATTTACTACAAAAATCATTCAAATCCTCTGGTAATAGCAATGTAGCTGAGGCCCGTTGATTTTTTGCTATTAAGCAGGCTGGAAATCCACATCTATAGAAGATCTTTTTAACTTGTAACTGTTTTATCAGGGGTTTCAAAAGCCTCCTGCGGGCCAAAGTTTCTTGTGATAAGTCTATGAGAATAACTATTTCCACTCCCATGAATTTGGGGCAGCACTTCTCATGCCCTGTGAGACTTGTTGTTTTATTTCATAAGTTGAGAACCTCGCTATCACATCTCTCACGATATCTGTTTATGGAGTAGTTATTCTTTGTATTCTATGAACTCTAAAAAAATATAGGCGTTGTTACTTCTCTTTTCAGTATTTTTTTAAACACCTCCAGGATCGTATTTTCTAGATCACTATTTTTTACAGACACTGGTAGTCCACAAATCCTCAGGTTATTTAATCTATTACGATTCTCTTGATCTTCCAGCCTCAATCCATCTCAGCCCTCTATCTCAGCTCCAAAATTGCAGGTTTGTGTTCATATAAATAAACTTCAGATTCTTCTACCCTTTTAGCACATTTTGTATGTCCATTCTAGTAGTGTTCAGTTCTCCTTTAATCATGCTTTCTAAATGAAACATCATCTCTACCATATCCTGTTTTGTAGGGAGTGCCTGAAGGTTGTACATTTCTTTCTCCATTTTGTGTTGTTGTTGGTCTTGCTGCTTTCTGTTGTTTTTGCTCCCTCTTCTCCTGGACCAATATTTTTATTTTGCCCTTCTGGGGGAGAGGTTATTTTTTCTACATTCTCTGTTAATTGTTCCACCCAAGTCTGCTTTATTTTGCACCATATAGGTTTTTATGGAGTTACGGCTTCCACTGTCAGCTTGATTGGTTTTGACTCCTTTTCTCCCCATTATTCCTACCTTCAAATAAATTTCTATTCACTTTGTGTATTCACCGTTCTGAAAGTAGACTTATTGCCAACTAATATCCACAGTTTATATGGATAGGAATATAAATATAGATCAATATAGATCACCCCAAGCCCCTTGTGCAAGATTCTATGTTAATGATGGTAAGGGGAAAAAAAAGTATTCCAATGTGCAACCAGACCAGTTGATGTTAAACCCTTTCAGTCTCGCACTAGTATTGCTGATTTTTTTTTTTGCCTTTATGCAAGACTGATTTACACTTAGGTGGACAATTCAATCACCCATCCCATAAGTAATTCCGCTGAGTTCCCACATCAACTGAGAGGGTACAAATACGTTTCCAATTTACAGATAAAAATGCAGGTAGATATGCAGATAGAACATAGATCTATAAATGGTATGTCAACAGGGAGTATAAAGGTAGGTAGAAAAAGATGCAAGTGGAACAGGAATGAGGATACTGGCTTGTAAAGGTGGGCGTACAGATACTTATTCAGACAAAATAGTTAATCAAAAAAAAAAGTCAGCCATAGATATCAGTGTATTTTTTCCCTTCAACTTCTTAGGGGAGGGAGGCCCCCAGAACAGTCTCTATAAACCAAAACAAGGCAGCTCCTGTATAAAAAGGGGTATTCGTCCTCCTCTTTCACTTTGCAGGAAGATATGCAGATAGATGTAGAAATATAAGCAGGTAAGTTCATGCGTTTCTTCTTTGTAGAGTTTATCAAGGAGAATATAAAAATAAAAGGTTTTTGCACATAGGTAGCAAGCAACAGGGCACGTAGGTAGCAAGCAACAGGGCACATAGGTAGCAAGCAACAGGGCACATAGGTAGCAAGCAACAGGGCACGTAGGTGGCAAGTAACAGGGCAGTCAAGCAGGTTAGTATATGCAGGCTAGTTCAGTCAAGCTGATAAGAAGATTTTTCGAACTTCTGCATATGATACAGTAAAAAAGAAGTCCACCGTCCACAAATGCAGCATTATGGACCAAAGCAGATCAGAACAGGCATCTTTAAGTTAAGCAACAAGTCCTCTTTCTCCTGATCCTGCTCCAACCAGCCAGCTGCCTAAATAGCACTTTTACTTTTAGTATACAAAATAAGTACTCCTACCCCGGCTTCAGTCCTGCAATTCAGCTAGTCCAGCGGTGTTATGAGGCTCTGGGAGCCTCCTTGCGCCTTCACTACTCCCTCAGTGAGTCACCATCCTTGGGATCTTTTAACACCCCTCGGGTGCCTCCAGAGAGCAGGCAGTCCACGCAGAGCTTTCCCGAGCTTGTATGATAATCACCGTTCAGCTCCATTTCCAGCTAACAATCTAACCGGCCTCCAGCATCCCAAGCTCCACTCGCTGATGTTCCCACCCCCAGCCTCTCACACTGCAGGTGTGCAGCAGCAGCAGCTTCAATCCAATTTCCCTCTCCTCTGTATGACGACACCACCCGCTAGATGGCTCACCGCGGGCCGCTCAGCCTGAGACAGGGGAGAAGACTGACAACCGACAGCCGACCAACTGAGGTCCAGAGAATGGTAGGCAGCCAAACAGATAGCAGGACACAGCAGCACGTATCAATACACATCGAGGATCTACTGAGAAATGTGAGAAAAAAATAAAAAAACATGTTGGCGCACATTGCAAGTGCCTTACAATGAGAACAAATATGTGTAACCAAGCCCTATACTTGACATAAAAGGCAATTTCATACAGTTCAAAAATAGAAAGTAGGTATAAAGGCATGTGCTAAATTGGAATTTAAAGCCCAACTCCAGCATGGTCGAAACTTCAGCCCTTACCCTCTTTTTTTAATTATTTTTTTTAATTTAAAAAGAGGAAAGGACTGCCTAGAGACAAACAAGGTGTGTGGGGAAAAGACTGGACTGCTGCTGCTGGCTGAACAGAACCCTGTCATAGCTGGCTACAATCGGGAGAAGCAAAAAGACTGCTCACCTTGGCTCAGAGATTAACAAATTTCTCCTTGTGAGGTGAGAGGTGTGATTTGGATGCCTGATGAGATCAGACTGTACTGGAGAGCACTCCTACTGCTTGTGAGGAAGGAAAGGAGTAACTGTGTCAGCAGGATTAACGTATATGTATACCCTCACATTGTAAAATTATCAATTCAATTCAAAATAGAAATAAAAGGCAAACATTTTGTGTACAGATATATATATAAAAAAACATTTTAAATGCGTGTATCCCTTTTTTTTATAAGTGATCACATTCCCTCTGTTCTCAGCTGCATAAGAGCTGGGGAAGGAAACAGCAGCACACTGTACATCCCAGTGAAAGGTTGTGAGTGTCAGGACAAGTTTGATCAGTGGAGGAGAGCATACTGAGTTCCCAGCAGAGCTAGAGAACTGACCACGCTGTGCTCTCCTGCTTAGTGCAGTCTGTTTTGATTGTAATTTGATTATAATTTTGAACTGGTACATTTTAAAAGTGTAGCTCCAGTCAAAAAATCTATTTTTAAGCTTTTTGGAAAACATAGGGAAGGGTTATCACCCCTGTAAAAAAAATTCATCTCACTTCCTGTTGTCTCCTTCCGTTTGCAAGTAGGAGACATTTGTAAGTTGGATGTTTGAAAGTAGCGGCCTATCCTATATGCTCTGCAGAAATTTGGCTTAAGGTGTTGGTGTTGCCACAACACTGTATGCCCTCAAAGTGAGTCTTGGTGGGAGCTGGAATGCCCTGCTGTGAACTATTATATCAAGAATTGTAATTACATGCCATTGTTGAACAGTGGTAGAAAAATTGGGCCTTTGGTGGTTGTGGTGGTGGTGGTGCCACAACACTGTAAGTCCTCACAGTTACTCTCAGTGGGTGCTGGAACAGGCCCTGCTGTGAAATATTATATCAAGAATTGTAATTAGATGCACCTGTTAACCAGTTGCCGACCGCCGCACGCGATGTACGTCGGTAGAATGGCACGGGCAGGCATAAGGACATACATGTACGTCCCTTGCCTCCCGCGGGTCGGGGGCCCGATCGGGCCCCCGCCCGGTGCCTGCGGCGGTCGGTTTTCGTCCGGGAGCGATCCGGGACGAGGGGGCGGCCATTCATTCATGGCCACCCCCTCGCGATCGCTCCCGACGAATAGAAATCCCCGGTGACATCACTTCCTCTCCTGTAATGTAAACACAGGAGAGGAAGTGATGTATTCTCTCCTCCGTGTCGGTATTTTTCGTTCCGACACGGAGGAGAGCGGATCGGTGAGTTGCACCAACACTCTACACACACAGTAGAACATGCCAGGCACACTCACACCCCCCCTTTACCCCCCGATCACCCCCCCAATTACCCCTGCCCCCCAGTCACAGTGACACCAATGTCATTTTTTTTTTTTTTTTTTTGCATTGGTGTCATTTGTGACTGTAATAACTGTTAGGGCAGTTAGGGTTAGCCCCCTTTAGTTCTAATGTACCCCCCTAACCCCCCCAATAAAGGTTTAACCCCGTGATCACCCCCCGTCGCCAGTGTCACTAAGGCTGGGTTCACATTGCAGCGGTTTATGAGAACGAATGTGATTCGCACCGCACTGCAGTGCAAATCACATCCGATCTCTGTGCGATTCGAGTTCAGCCATTCGCCGAACCCGCCGCACCCGCCGCACCCGCCACACCCGCCGCACCCGCCGCAAATTCGCACGGGACCCTTTTTTTGGCCCGCAGCAGAATCGGATCGCATGGGTGTTCACACCATGCGATCCGAGTTTGCAGATCGCACTGCGATATGCGAACTGATCTGGGGGTGTCAGTAACATTTCACTGACACTCCCAGCAGTTCGCATAGGGCAGTGTGAACTGCCGCCGGGAGGCATGCGATGCGGGAACCCGCCGCGGATTCGCGGCGTTTCCGCATCGCTCCAGTGTGAACCCAGCCTAATAAGCGATCATTTTTCTGATCGCCGTATTAGTGTCACAGGTGACGCTAGTTAGGCAGGTAGGTATTTAGGTTCGCCGCAGCTTTTTATAGCGCCAGGGACCCCCATATACTACCGCATAAAGCCCCCTGATTGCCCCCTAGTTAACCCTTTCACCAGTGATCACCATATAACTGTTACAGGTGACGCTGGTTGGTTAGTTATTTTTTTATAGTTTCAGGGCACCCGCCATTTATTACCTAATAAAGGTTTAACCCCCTGATCACCCGGCGGGTGTCATTTGTGACTAATAACTGTTAGGGCAGTTAGGGTTAGCCCCCTTTAGTTCTAAGGTACCCCCCTAACCCCCCCAATAAAGGTTTAACCCCGTGATCACCCCCCGTCGCCAGTGTCACTAAGGCTGGGTTCACATTGCAGCGGTTTATGAGAACGGATGTGATTCGCACCGCACTGCAGTGCAAATCACATCCGATCTTGTGCGATTCGAGTTCAGCCATTCGCCGCACCCGCCGCACCCGCCGCAAATTCGCACGGGACCCTTTTTTTGGCCCGCAGCAGAATCGGATCGCATGGGTGTTCACACCATGCGATCCGAGTTTGCAGATCGCACTGCGATATGCGAACTGATCTGGGGGTGTCAGTAACATTTCACTGACACTCCCAGCAGTTCGCATAGGGCAGTGTGAACTGCCGCCGGGAGGCATGCGATGCGGGAACCCGCCGCGCATTCGTGGCGTTCCCGCATCGCTCCAGTGTGAACCCAGCCTAATAAGCGATCGTTTTTCTGATCGCTGTATTAGTGTCACAGGTGACGCTAGTTAGGCAGGTAGGTATTTAGGTTCGCTGCAGCTTTTTATAGCGCCAGGGACCCCCATATACTACAGCATAAAGCCCCCTGATTGCCCCCTAGTTAACCCTTTCACCAGTGATCACCATATAACTGTTACAGGTGACGCTGGTTGGTTAGTTATTTTTTTATAGTTTCAGGGCACCCGCCATTTATTACCTAATAAAGGTTTAACCCCCTGATCACCCGGCGGGTGTCATTTGTGACTAATAACTGTTAGGGCAGTTAGGGTTAGCCCCCTTTAGTTCTAAGGTACCCCCCTAACCCCCCCAATAAAGGTTTAACCCCGTGATCACCCCCCGTCGCCAGTGTCACTAAGGCTGGGTTCACATTGCAGCGGTTTATGAGAACGGATGTGATTCGCACCGCACTGCAGTGCAAATCACATCCGATCTTGTGCGATTCGAGTTCAGCCATTCGCCGCACCCGCCGCACCCGCCGCAAATTCGCACGGGACCCTTTTTTTGGCCCGCAGCAGAATCGGATCGCATGGGTGTTCACACCATGCGATCCGAGTTTGCAGATCGCACTGCGATATGCGAACTGATCTGGGGGTGTCAGTAACATTTCACTGACACTCCCAGCAGTTCGCATAGGGCAGTGTGAACTGCCGCCGGGAGGCATGCGATGCGGGAACCCGCCGCGCATTCGTGGCGTTCCCGCATCGCTCCAGTGTGAACCCAGCCTAATAAGCGATCGTTTTTCTGATCGCTGTATTAGTGTCACAGGTGACGCTAGTTAGGCAGGTAGGTATTTAGGTTCGCTGCAGCTTTTTATAGCGCCAGGGACCCCCATATACTACCGCATAAAGCCCCCTGATTGCCCCCTAGTTAACCCTTTCACCAGTGATCACCATATAACTGTTACAGGTGACGCTGGTTGGTTAGTTATTTTTTTATAGTTTCAGGGCACCCGCCATTTATTACCTAGTCTCACTAGTGTACCCCTAAATTTAGGGGTGTCTACTTTCCAAAATGGGGTCATTTGGGGGGGGTTTGTGCCATCTTGGCATTTTATGGCCTTCAAAACTGTAACGCCCTTAGAAAGCCTGAAGGCAGTGCTTGGTTTTCGGGGCCCCGTACGCGGCTAGGCTCCCAAAAAGTCCCACATATGTGGTATCCCCGTACTCAGGAGAAGCAGCAGAATTTATTTTGGGGTGTCATTTCACATATGCCCATGGCATGCGTGAGCAATATATCATTTAGTGACAACTTTGTGGAAAAAAAAAAAAAAAAAAAAAGTTTGTAATTTTCCCGCAACTTGTGGCAAAATATAAAATATTCCATGGACTCAACATGCCTCTCAGCAAATAGCTTGGGGTGTCTACTTTCTAAAATGGGGTCATTTGTGGGGGTTTTGTGCCATCTTGGCATTTTATGACCTTCAAAACTGTAATAGGTAGTGAGAAGTGAACTCAAAAATTTACGCCCTTAGAAAGCCTGAAGGCGGTGCTTGGTTTTCGGGGGCCCCGTACGCGGCTAGGCTCCCAAAAAGTCCCACATATGTGGTATCCCCGTACTCAGGAGAAGCAGCAGAATTTATTTTGGGGTGTCATTTCACATATGCCCATGGCATGCATGAGCAATATATCATTTAGTGACAACTTTGTTAAAAAAAAAAAAAAAAAAAAAAAAGTTTGTAATTTTCCCGCAACTTGTGGCAAAATATAAAATATTCCATGAACTCAACATGCCTCTCAGCAAATAGCTTGGGGTGTCTACTTTCTAAAATGGGGTCATTTGTGGGGGTTTTGTGCCATCTTGGCATTTTATGGCCTTCAAAACTGTAATAGGTAGTGAGAAGTGAACTCAAAAATTTACGCCCTTAGAAAGCCTGAAGGCGGTGCTTGGTTTTCGGGGCCCCGTACGCGGCTAGGCTCCCAAAAAGTCCCACATATGTGGTATCCCCGTACTCAGGAGAAGCAGCAGAATTTATTTTGGGGTGTCATTTCACATACGCCCATAGCATGTGTGAGCAATATATCATTTAGTGACAACTTTGTGTAAAAAAAAAAAAAAAATTTTTTTTTTGTCATTATTCAATCGCTTGAGGCAAAAAAATAAAATATTCAATGGGCTCAACATGCCTCTTATCAATTTCCTTAGGGGGTCTACTTTCCAAAATGGGGTCATTTGGGGGGGTTTTGTACTGCCCTGCCATTTTAGCACCTCAAGAAATGAGATAGGCAGTCGTAAACTAAAAGCTGCGTAAATTCCAGAAAACGTACCTTAGTTTGTAGATGTGACAACTTTTGCGCAAACCAATAAATATACAATTATTGACTTTTTTTTTACCAAAGACATGTGGCTGAATACATTTTGGCCTAAATGTATGACTAAAATTGAGTTTATTGGATTTTTCTAATAACAAAAAGTAGAAAATATCATTTTTTTTTCAAAATTTGCGGTCTTTTTACGTTTATATCGCAAAAAATAAAAATCGCAGAGGCAATCAAATACCATCAAAAGAAAGCTCTATTTGTGGGAAGAAAAGGATGCAAATTTTGTTTGGGTACAACATTGCATGACCGCGCAATTACCAGTTAAAGCAGCGCAGTGCCAAAGTGTAAAAAGACCTCTGGTCATTTACCAGCAAAATGGTCCGGTCTGAAAGTGGTTAAACAAGGGCTTAAAAATTGGGCCTTAGGTACTGGTGCTGGTGCCACAACACTGCAACCACTCACAAATATTGTAGTTTGAGTGCAGGAATGAGCCCTGCTGCAAAGTATTACATCAAAAATTGTAATTACATGCTCCTGTTAAACAGGGGCTGAAAAATTGGGCCTTAGCCACTGATGGCGGCTCCCAGAACCAAAAACTTTCTTCCAAGCTATCAGCAGGATCAATGAGGAGGAAGAGGATAGTCACTCAGCATAACAGGATAGTCACTCAGCATTAGCATAGGCAGTGTTGAAGGGGTGTGACATTTAAAAAAAATGATTTGGTTACATCAGCTTCAGGTGCTTGGTAGCTGGTGGTGATCCAAGACTGATTCATCTTTATGAAGGTCAGACAATCAACCAAGTCGGTGGACAGGCGCACCCTGATGCAGGACAGGCCAGCTGAATTGCATACTGTGCAAGCTCTGGCCAGTGATCCATCCTCAAGACCCAGTAACCCAGAGGATTTTCAGTGGGAAAGGTGTCCAAGTTTGACCTTGCCCCTAGGTATTCCTGCACCATGTAAATCAGATGCTGGCAATGGTTGCTGGAACCAATCATACCTTTGAGCTGCAGACTAAAAAATTGTCTGAACACATAGGTCAGACGGCCACCTTCTCCACCGCTCCTTCTGTGACTGACCGAAGCCTCAGCAACACGTTGTCCAGGACCAGGAATTTGTAACCTCCCAGTCTCTGGGAACACATTGCACAGACCATTCTGCAAGGCCTCCCAAAGATGTCCCATTCTCTGCTCCCTCTGCAATGGCAAGATAAGGTCCTCAACCTTACCCTTGTACCGTGGATCAAGGAGAGTTGGCAGCCAGTAATGATCCCTCTCCTTGATCCGCTGAATACAAGGATCCTTCCGCAGGCTTTGCAGGATCAGGGAGGCCATGCAGCGTAGGTTAGCTGAGGCATTCGGTCCGGAGTCCTCTGGGTCACTAAGGACAACATGATCTGCAGCCACCTCCTCCCAGCCACGTACAAGTCCATGGGTTTCTTGGGACTGTAAATCATCCCTAAAAGACTGCTGCTGATGCTGAGTGCCAGGCTCCACCTCCATGCTGACACAATCCTCCTCCTCTTCCTGTGTGATCGGTGGGCCAGCAGGAACACTGTCTGGATAAAGGGGGCTTGAGAGGCAAGGAAGTCCTCCTCTTCCTGCCTCTGTTCTGCCTTAAGTGCCCTGTCCATTATTCCACGCAGCACATGCTCCAACAGATGGACAAGAGGAACAGTGTCACTGATGCATGCATTGTCACTGCTCACCATCCTCGTGGCCTCCTTAAATGGTGACAGGACAGTGCATACATCCCTGATCATGGCCTACTGGCGTGGGGGGGGGGGGGGGAACGAGCTCCTCTGACCCTGTCCTGGTGCCGTAGTAGCACAGGTATTCATTGTTGGCCCTCTGTTGCATGTGCAGCCGCTGCAGCATGGCCAATGTTGAGTTCCACCTGGTGGGCATGTCACAGATTAAGCGGTTCTTGGGCAGGTTCAATTCCTTTTGGAGCACAGCCAGCTGAGCATGGACATTATATGCACACAGACTTTCCTGGCCTGCCTCAGGACATCCTGTAAGCCCAGGTACCTGCCCAAGAACTGCTGCACCACCAAGTTAAGGACGTGAGCCCCACAGGGCACATGGGTCAGTTGTACCTGTCGGAGGGCGGAGAGGAGGTTGGTGCCATTGTCGCAAACCACCATTTCTGGCTTAAGCTGCCATGGCGTCAACCATCTCTCAGACTATCTGCCCCAGTGTGGCTCCTGTCCCCCAAGCACACCAGCGCAAGCACGGCATGGCATCTTTTTGCCTGCGTACTTGCATAGCCCCTTGAACGCGTACGGAGCAATGCTGGTTCCGAGGACAAAGCACAGGAAGAGGCCATGGAGGAAGAAGAAGAGGAGGGGGTGGAGGAGAGAGGTGTGTCACAACCAGTAGTAGCATTTTGGAGGCGTGGTGGCAGAACAACCTCCAACACTACTGCACCTTGTCCTGCATCCTGCATATGTATGGTCAAGCATGTGGTGCCCAAGCGGCTGATGTTTTGGCCATGCGAAATACGCTTGAGATATATGTTCCAAATAGCAGCGGTGCGATCTGATGCACTCATCTCAAAAAAGGCCCACACCAAAGAACTTTTGGAATAACGTGCAGAGGCAGCTCCCTGCACAAGTGGAGCTCTGCGGTGTGATTTAGTCGGTGTGATGCCTTTAAGCTGGCCCCTGGAGGGCATCCTGCCACGTTGGAGATGTGCCTCCTCCTCATCTCTCCTATCAGGCACCCAGGTGGAGTCAGTGACCTCATCATCCCCTCCCTCCTCATCACTGGAGCAAACCTGACAGTATGCTGTAGCTGATGGAACATGACTGCCAGATTGCTGTCCTTCTTGGGCATCACCTCTTTCTGGGCTCACACTACTGCCTTCCTCTAACTAGGTATCATCATCAGAACCTTCAAATGCTGGGCATCCTCCTGGAGCATGTACCCAACACTGTGCTTAAACAGTTCGGGGGACTCCTCAGGAGGACATGGTGGGTCTAGGGAAGGAGTGACTGATGCCATTGAGACAAGGGAAGAGGCCGTGTTGCCAGCTGCTTTGCCAGTACCCTGAGCTTGGGTGAGAGAGAATGAGGAGGGCTTGGTCATCCACTCTACCAAGTCTTCGGCATGTTGCGGCTCAACACGTCCAGCTACCGAAAATAAGGATAAGCGTGTCCCATGGCCACGTGCTGATGACAATGCACCACATCCACGACCAGCACTGTTACCTCTAGACACAGAGCCTGCTTGCCCTCTTTCATTGGTTTGTAACTGTCTGCCTCTCCTTATTGGCCTTCCAGACATACTAACGGCCTGCAGGGAGATGAGAACATGAGCAATTGGGGTAACTTTAGGTGCACACTAAGCAGATGACACAGTACACCGACTGTAATTACTACAGCTGCCTGCGGTATAGGATCAGCAGGACACCAGCAATTGGGGTGGCTTCAGGTGTACACTGTGCTGGTGGCACAATACACCGACTGTAACTGCTACAGCTGCCTGTGGTATAGGACTAGAACAACACCAGCAATTGGGGTACACTGTGCAGGTGGCACAATACACCAACTGTAACTGCTACAGCTGCCTGTGGTATAGGACTAGAACAACACCAGCAATTGGGGTAGCTTCAGGTGTACACTGTGCTGGTGGCACAATACACTGACTGTAACTGCTACAACTGCCTGCGGTATAGGACTAGAACAACACCAGCAATTGGGGTAGCTTCAGGTGTACACTGTGCAGGTGGCACAATACACTGACTGTAACTGCTGCAGCTATCTGTGGTATAGGACAAGAACAACACGAGCAATTGGGGTAGCCTCAGGTGTACACTGTGCAGGGGGCACAATACACCGACGCTGTCTCTGCGTATGTCTCTATGAGCCGCCCAGGCGGCCTTATATAGTGTGGGGCGTGTACTAAACCCCCTGAGCTCTAATTGGCCAATTATGGCTCTCTTCGCTGACGGCACTGTGATTGGCCAAGCATGCGGGTCATAGTGCATGCTTGGCCAATCATAATCCAGCAATGCACTGCGATGCCGCAGTACATTATGGGCCGGGAGCACCACTCGAATGTGCCCATAAAGTTCTAGTTTGGCCGAATGGGCGAACAGCTGGTGTTCGAGTCGAACATGCGTTCGACTCCAACACCCAGCTCATCCCTATTCCTGAGAGGTCCATCCATCTATTCATCGACTTCTCACAAACAGGACTGCTGGAACATTTCAGTTCGGTCAGTGCTGCAGGCAATAGGCTGTAGTGCTGATCAGTGTAGTCTGATAGCAGGGGGGTAGAGGAGTCTCCCCACTGTCAGAGTACAATGACAGTGGGGAGGATTCCTGTCTCCATGCCGAATATCTGGATGGAGATATGGGTCTGGTTTTTTTCATTTGGCCAGCTGGCTAGACAAAAAAAACACCCATGTGAGGGCAGCTTAACCACTCCCTGCCCTGCTCATAGCAGAATGATGGCTGGGCGGTGGTTCAGTTATCCTGACTGGGCACCATATGATGTCCAGCAGGATAACAGCGGCCACACGCGCGTGAGGGCACGCATCACGGCGATTGGTGGTACGGTGTGCCAGTCTGACACACCACTACACCAATCTAGGTAAAGAGCCTCTGCTGGAGGCACTTTACCACATAATCAGCCATGTCCAATTATGGCTGATCACAATGTAAACAGGAAGAGCCATCGACTGGCTTTTTTTTCACTCATGTCTGACAGACGTGAGTAGAGGAGAGCTGATCGGCTGCTCTCCTGACAGGGGGGGTCTGCGATGATTTTTTTATCAGCATAGCCTCCCCTCGGATGCCCGCCCAGGAACACCAGGATGCCGCCAGGATCACCAGGGATGACCACCACACTGGATCACCAGGTATGCCACTCTAGACCACCAGGGATATGCCAATCAGTGCCCAGCCAGCTGCCAGTCAGTGCCCAGCCAGCTGCCAATCAGTGGCAATGAAAAATGCCTGACAGTGTCACCAGTGATGCCTATCAGTGCAGTCTATCAGTGCTAGACATCAGTGCTACATTTCAGTGCCCATCAGTACCCAGCAGTGCCACCAATCAGTGCCACCCAAAAGTACCCATTAGTGCAACCTTTCAGTGCCCATCAGCGTCGCTAATCAGTGCCCCTCAGTGCCCTCCAGTGCCACCTATGAGTGCCCTCCAGTGCCACCTAAAAAACTGAAAAGTGGTGCGTGCAAAATTATTCGGCCCCTTTACTTTCAGTGCAGCAAACTCACTCCAGAAGTTCAGCGAGGATCTCTGAATGATCCAATGTTGTCCTAAATGACTGATGGTGATAAATAGAATCCACCTGTGTGTAATCAAGTCTCTGTATAAATGCACCTGCTCTGTGATAGTCTCAGGGTTCTGTTGAAAGCGCAGAGAGCATCATGAAGACCAAGGAACACACCAGGCAGGTCCGTAATACTGTTGTGGAGAAGTTTAAATCCGGATTTGGATACAAAAAGATTTCCCAAGCTTTAAACATCCCAAGGAGCACTGTGCAAGCGATCATTTTGAAATGGAAGGAGTATCAGACCACTGCAAATCTACCAAGACCTGACCGTCCCTCTAAACTTTCAGCTCAGACAAGGAGAAGACTGATCAGAGATGCAGCCAAGAGGCCCATGATCACTCTGGATGAACTGCAGAGAACTACAGCTGAGGTGGGAGAGTCTGTCCATAGGACAACAATCAGTCGTACACTGCACAAATCTGGCCTTTATGGAAGAGTGGCAAGAAGAAAGCCTTTTCTCAAACATATCCATAAAAAGTCTTGTCTAAAGTTTGCCACAAGCCACCTGGGAGACACACCAAACATGTGGAAGAAGGTGCTCTGGTCAGATGAAACCAAAATCGAACTTTTTGCAAAACAATATGTTTGCCGTAAAAGCAACACAGTTCATCACCCTCAACACACCATCCCCACTGTCAAACATGGTGGTGGCAGCATCATGGTTTGGGCCTGCTTTTCGTCAGCAGGGACAGGGAAGATGGTTAAAATTGAGGGGAAGATGGATGCAGCCAAATACAGGACCATTCTGGATGAAAACCTGTTGGAGTCTGCAAAAGACCTGAAACTGGGACGGAGATTTATCTTCCAACAAGACAATGATCCCAAACATACAGCAAAATCTACAAAGGAATGGTTCACAAATAAACGTATCCAGGTGTTAGAATGGCCAAGTCAAAGTCCAGACCTGAATCCAATCGAGAATCTGTGGAAAGAGCTGAAAACTGCTGTTCACAAACGCTCTCCATCCAACCTCACTGAGCTCGAGCGGTTTTGCAAGGAAGAATGGGCAAGAATTTCAGTCTCTCGATGTGCAAAACTGATAGAGACATACCCCAAGCGACTTGCAGCTGTAATCGCAGCAAAAGGTGGCTCTACAAAGTATTAACGCAAGGGGGCTGAATAATTTTGCACGCCCCACTTTTCATTTTTTTTATTAGTTAAAAAAGTTTCAAAAATCCAATAGATTTCGTTCCACTTCACGATTGTGTCCCACTTGTTGGTGATTCTTCACAAAAAATAAAAATTTGATATCTTTATGTTTAAAGCCTGAAATGTGGCAAAAAAGGTTGAAAAGTTCAAGGGGGCCGAATACTTTCGCAAGGCACTATAAGTGCTACCCACCAGTGCTGCCTATCAGTGCCATCTCATTAATGCCACCTCATCCATGCCGCCTTATCAGTGCCCATCAGTGCAGCTTATCAGTGCCCGTCAGTGAAGGAGGAAACTTACTTATTTACAAAATTTTATAACAGAAATAAAGAAAAACTTTTCTCACAGTTACCGATCAGATTCAAATCTGCTTTTGTTTTAATGTGATTTGTAATGCAGGAATGAGAGAGAAAAAGAGACAGAGGGAGATAGAAAGGAAAGTACACCACACTGGCTTTGGAACTACACTATTAGGGTTTGTTTACACTTCAAAATATGGCTTCAGACACGCTTTGCTAAAGCTCTCTGAATGCCAGCCAAAGACCATCACTAAATAAAATGGTTAGCTTACAGTCCTACAAAGACAAAACAAAAATGGAAGGCACGCACACCTAGTAGTGCATTATCAAAAACATTTCTTGGATAGTAAAATCAGTAAAAAATGGGTACTCACAATGTTGCAACTCTCAATAAGCCTTAAAACTACACAAAGTTGAATGGTGCGGACACGTGTCGTATCACATCAAAAAGGGGGTAAAAGCTGATGCATTTCGTGGGTGCCCCCCTTCCTCAGAGCTAAGCTACTAGAAAGTAGCTTAGCTCTGAGGAAGAGGGTGTGCCCCCAAAATGGATTTTTGTTTCAAAACTTATACCCCATGTTGTTTTAGTGATGCTTCAAAGTGTCTTCAAAGTCTCCATAGAAGTCTATGACAAAGCTTTTGAGAGGTTTTAATTTAGCTTTAGCTTTGCTTTGTTTTGGAGAAATTTACGTTATGAGATATCAACATACATACAGGGTATCTGCCAAGCTTCAAAAAATCTTCAAAAGAGCACCACCAAAACATCACAGAAGCATCAAAAACACATACAAAAAGCATGTTGAAGCCGTAGGTGCTTTAACCGCTTAAGGACCGCCTCACACCTATATACATTGACAGAATGGCACGGCTGGGCACAAGCACATACAGGTACGTTGCCCTTTAAGTGCCCAGCCGTGGGTTGCGCGCACACTGCCGGCGGCGCACTCACGACCCGGTCCGCCTGTGGGCGCGGGACCCACGGACCCGATCGCCGCCGGTGTCCCATGATTGAGTCACAGAGCTGTGGAACGGGGAGAGGTAAGTGTAAACAAACCTCTCCCCGTCATCCTAGTGAGCCTGTCACTGATCGTCTGTTCCCTGTCATAGGGAAAGACGATCAGTGATGTCACACGCCAAGCCACGCCCCCTACAGTAAAAAAATACACACACACTTAACCCCTACACTGCCCTCTAGTGGTTAACCTCTTCACCAGTGACATTTTTACAGTAATCAGTGCATTTTTAATCGCACTGATTGCTGTATTAATGCCAATGGTCCCAAAAATGTGTCAAAATTGTCCGATGTGTCCGCCATAATGTCGCACTCACAATAAAAATCGCTGATCACCGCCAATACTAGTAAAAAAAAAATATTAATAAAAATGCCATAAAACTATCCCCTATTTTGTAGACGCTATAACTTTTGCGCAAACCAATCAATAACTGCTTATTGCGATTTTTTTTACCAAAAATAAGTAGAAGAATATGTACTGGCCTAAACTGAGGGAAACAAAATGTTTTTTTTTGATATTTTTGGGGGATATTTATTATAGCAAAGAGTAAAAAATATTGAATTTTTTTCAAAATTGTCGCTCTATTTTTGTTTATAGTGCAAAAAATAAAAAACGCAGAGGTGATCAAATACCATCAAAAGAAAGCTCTATTTGTGGGAAAAAAAGGACGCCAAATTAGTAGCTCACTGTTTTTTACATGTTGCCTGAAATTGCTATATAAGAAAAACATCAGCAAAAAGAAAAACATATTGGGGTGGGTTTACTAAAACTGGAAAGTGCAAAATTTGGTGCAGCTCTGCACAGAAACCAATCAGCTTCTGTTTTTTTTTTTGTCAAAGCTTAATTAAACAAGCTGAAGTTAGAAGCTGCTTGTCTACCATGCAGATGTTTTAAGCTGGCCATACATTATGCAATTTTCTTATTCAATTTCCTTTAGATTTACCCTCAACTATGTAGTGTAAGGGCTTGCCTGATTGCACCCAAATTGAAAGTGTTTGATATTATAAAGTTTTGGTAAATCTAAAAGAAAACTATAGAAGGAAATTGTATAATGTATGGCCAGCCTTACTCTTCACTCTCCATGCAGCTCTGCATGGTAGCCAATCAGCTTCTAACTTCAGCTTGTTCAATTAAGCTTTGGTGAAAAACCTGGAAGCTATTCGGGTTCTGTGTAGACCTACATCAGATTTCCCATGCTCCCGTTTTAGCAAATCAACCCCCATTACATTTTAAAATGGGTTCTATTGAAGTGGGCAATGCAATATATTACACGTTAAAGTTTTTTTTTTCTTCACTTTCTGTTAGAGTATTTTTGATTTATTGTGACAAAGAACGGGCATTTGGCATGTAAGGAAAAATGTGTATACGATATCTATAGCTAACAGGCTAGTGAGCTTAGAGAATCTACACATCATAGATAACATGGTAAGGGTAGATTTATTAAACACACTAGATAGAAAACACATGTGAAGCAATACTTCTAAATGTATGCCCTGAATATGATGGATAAAAAAATTGTTACAAGACTATCTCTTTATTCAAGTTATCATTGTATAGTTTTAGCGTACTGAAGCTGTACTGCCTAGACACTAACGTTTTAAACAGATTTACTATGGCAGTACAGAACAAATATAATGTGTTATGTAAGTCCTTAACAAATTAGGTTTTAATAAGAACATCACGGCAATGTAGAAGAACTGTCTTGAAGGATGGGGCCCTGGGAGCCAGCAGTTTTGTACCTGCCATCAATAATTACATGTAGTTGAAGAGGTGTTCTACTAGGACACCCTTCCATTTCAAGTACTCTAATATTAATTAGAACTTCTAACAAGACTGCACAGCATAATCCTCAATACCAGCCTTCTCAAATTTTTTATCATGGAGGAACCCTTAAAATTATTTTCAGACCTCTTTAGTTTATATCACATTGGTGTAATTAGTAAGTAGTAGATACATAACAATGAATACAAAATCTTAGCATATTTGAATAGACAACAACATAATTTTAAGGCCCCACACTGATGGACCGGTCGGGTCCGCCTGTCATTTTTTCAGGTGGACCCGATCGGACCATCTATTGCTCTCTATGAAGTGGAAGATGTCAGCAGACATACGTCCGCTGACATCTGCCAACATCCGATCCTAACCTGTCTGCTAAATGGATCGGTCGACAGACCACCTGTCTGTTCCATCCGACAGCCCATAGAGAACGGGCTGTATCCGTATTTGCTCTGTATCCCTTGCTGAGAAGGTGGCTCTGCTGGCGGAATCCACCAGTGTAAACAATAAAAAGTAAAAATCATGAAAATGAATGAATAATAATGGCTATTTATGGGCCCATATAAATTAAAAAAAAACTTTCTGAATTTGCTTAAAATAATTAGATGGTATGTAAACTGGTAAAGCCTGCAGGAGATACAGGGATTTTGGAAGGATACTCAATTTGAGAATATTGCAACAGCCAAACCACCCATATTCCACTTGTCTAGGGGTGCTTGGACTCTCGTCAGTAGTGGAGAGAAATTTAATTTGAACACCTTAGATATGTGTGCCTAAATACGTCAGTGTCGAGTTCCATTTTAGTTTGAAGTTCATCTGGAGTTGTGAAAGAAGTGGCTGTGGGAGATTGATTTCCATGGCTTCTGATTTTAGAAAATTAATTATAAGATTGGAGAGAGCTCCATATCTCTCAAATTCTTTAAATAGATTTGGGAGGGATATCACGGGGTGCACGAGGGAAAACAACATGTCATCGGCGGTAGCTACAGAGAGGGGATCAGGTATCATAATAGCTCGTAAGAATATATGTACCTAAGTTCAGGTACTAAATAAATACGTGAGGAACACAGAAAGGCATCTTCAGGCAGATCAACATAAGAAGAGTAATGCACTTAGCAAACATACAATAAGGCACGAAGATCTTGTCTCAGAGGCATATTGTAATATCCTGAAGTAGCTGCTAGATGGATACCATGGAGAATTAAAACATTAGGGCACAAAGACCTCTCATCCTGATGGAATTTTATGGCCCTGTGGGAGTCCCACTCGCGTGCAGCATAGGAAGGATCAAGATTATAGCCCCTGGGATCCTCCAGGGGAAAAGTGCAGGAGAGAGCTCAGTCTAACGACTGTAGCGGGCAGCCACTCCAGCACGCAAGTATGAAAAATGAGTATAGTATATCAACTGCATTCCTCTGCCGGGACTACTAGGAACGGCCACCATTAAACTAGCAGTCATACATTGCACTGTAAGTAGATGAGGGAAAGTACCTGTCAGTTAGGATACTCGGGATTGTTCCCAGAGGGGGCTCGGGATCTCCTTCTTGACCTCTGCAGATTGGTTGAGACAATCCCCGCGGGCCGGGAGGGCCAGGGCGACCCATCTGTCAGGGGAGAATCTGGAGCCAGTTCGGTAGATGAATGGGATTAACTTCCAGGAAGGCAAACAAATCCAGTAGGTCTGTCGGCTAAGGTATGGTGAATGAGGCATTGGCCTTCCTAAGCATAACTGTCAGCCTTGCTTCCATGCTAGGTCTAGGAGAGGGAGCAAGTGGGCCCTGCATTGGAGTGTTACCCTGGATAGATCCAGGAGGATCTTGATGTGTGCTCCATAAAATTCCACTTCACCGTTCTCGCAGGCCTTGCATAGTATTATCTCCTTCTGGGGGTAGCAGTGCACCCCAGGGCCTGGGGGGGTCTGTAGATTTAGGGCCTAAGGCTCTATGGGTTCTGTCCAATTCTACGGTGGTCTGTGGGGAGTCCAAAACCTGCTGGAAGATGGCACTCACCGCAACTGCTAAATCTTCCGTGTCCATAGTCTCTGGGATGCCCCACAGCTGTATGTTGTTCCTGCGGCTTCTATCTTCGAGATTCTCCATGTGGAGCTGGAATTCCACTGTCTTATCTGCCTGGGCTATGTGAGATCATTCCAAGGCCTTGACTTGTTGTGTTAGGGATGAGATCAATGTTTTGCCTGCATCAATTCTGTCCAAGAGCAAGTGTACCTCCACTCTAACCGCCTGAATGTCTCGTTGGTGGGCTTCTTCCACTCTGAGAATCAGGGCCTCAATGTCCTATTTGTTGGGTTAGGCCTGCAGGAGCGCCCAAACGTGTCTCTCTTGGTGGTCCATCTCCCCCTGTGTAGAGGAGATAGAGACATGCAACATGCCCGGCGGGAGGTCGCAGGGGTCACTGGTGGAGAGTTTGACACAGAGGCAAAGCCAGGTGAGGGTGGTGGGTCCATCATAAGGTGTTGTATGCCTGAACTACGAGGTGCTGCCACTATGGTGCCTGGAGAGGTGTGGTGTGCGGTCCAGAAATAGCTGTGTATTTTCCCAAGGGAATTAAGGGAGCAGTTTGCTTTAGCCAACGATCTGGTCCTGTACCGCTTTGCGGATAGAATGCCGGTGTAAGAAATGGTTATAATCGGTGATTATGTCGAGATAGGCAGGGGGAAGCTGGTAGCTCCCTGAAAAGACATCCTCACACCTCCATGTCCAGGCCACACCCCCAACCCCGACCTTTAACTTTGTGTTAAAGTGGTTCTAAAGGCAGAAGGTTTTTTATCTTAATGAATTCTATTTCTCTAATACTTACCTGAGCCCCATCTCGATCCAACAATGTTGCATGAGAACCTTGGCTGCCCGGGACTCTCCCTCTTGATTGGCTGAGACAGAAATGGGTACCATTGGCTTCCACTGCTGTCAAAGTCAATGATGCCAAGGAGGAGAGAGGAAGGTGGGGCTGAGCCCCTATCTGAATGCACACACAGAGCCACGGCTTGGCTCAGATGCCCCCATAGCAAGCTGCCTGCTGTGAGAGTACTCAACATGAGGGAAGGGCCTGGAGTGCCAGCGAGGGACCCCAAAAGAGGAGTATCCAGGCTGCTCTGTGCAAAACCATTGCACAGAGCAGGTAAAAATAACATGTTTGTTATTTTTAAACTTAACTTAAACTTAGGCATGGCTGTTTACCACATGATCGGTCGTAATCAATTCATGGCCGATCACAGATGGTACTTCCCCATTGCACATGGTGCATGTGCACAATCGTGAGCATGCTGCACGTGCATGTCAGTGGTGGTGTGTTCCCGGGAACACTGCTCATCACTGACACTGGTATATAGCTATTGGCCAGTGGCTTTTACCACGTGATTGGCTGTGATCCATTCACAGCCAATCACAAATGTAAACAAAGAACGGTAGCAAGCTGTTACTGGCTCTTCCCTCCTCACACACCATTTCTAGTGTGAGGATAGAAGAGCCAGGGATCAATGAGTTACAAATCTGTGTAGTGTCTGCACCAACACCACACCTCTCACATCACCCCCAACCCCCCCATTGTCATCTGTCACCCAACAGTCACCACAGTTACCCCATAAAGTGTACCTGTCACCACAGTTACCCCATAAAGTGCACATGTCACATCAGAGACTGCCATCAGTGACCATCAGCAGTACACCCGTCACTCCTCAGTTACCGTAGCCTGTCACCCAACAGTGACCATCACCCATCACCGACCGTGACCTATTACCCATCTGTGACCCTCTCCAGTCACCCATCAGTGATCATTGATTCCAAATCAAATTCAGCATTTGAACCGATTGATAGCAGCGGATTGACAAATGATTCAGAGGAAGAATCAGTCCCTCCTAAAAGGGCACAGCACTCTGAAAACCAGGCAGCCTCCAGCAACCAGGATCCAATTCCCAGTACCAGTGCTACCGCCAGCGTTAGGCTCAGAGAAGAAATTCCCAGGCCCAGTATCATCTCTGCCTCCAGTTATAGGCCCCAGGAACAAATGCCCAGGTCCAGTGCCAGCTCTGCCACCAGTAATAGGCCCTGGAAACAAATGCCCAGTACCAGCAGTGCCACATCACGCACAAGTACCAGCACAAGACCTACAAATCCCCCAACTACCAGCACTGGAGAGTCAAGTCCCCATACAGCCAGGGCCACTGTGTACCTCCCAGCTGGTGTTGCCAACCCATCATGGTTACCTTCCAACTCAGGATCAGCAAGAATTCTCCTTTCACGGCACAGCCAGGTGTGCAGGCCAATACCCAAAATTTAACAGAAATTCATTGCTTTTAATTGTTTTTGCCTGACACTTAGTTGCAATTCCTTCGAGGACCAGACCAATCTGTATGTGCAGCAGCATATTGCCAACAACCCCCAATCATCATATGCCTGTTCATTTGAGTGGAGAGATTTGACTTTGCAGGAGTTCAAATTGTTTATGGGCCTCACCATAAACATGGGGCTTACAAAAAAAATGAAGGATATGCCTACTGGTCCACCAAGCCCATCCACCACATGCCCGTTTATTGTGCCGTAAAGCCCAGGTCCAGATATGAGATGATTATGCACTTTCTTCATTTCAGGCACAAGACCCAGTGCCCTCCACGAAATCATCCAAATTACGATAAATGATATAAAATTTGCACACTCATAAAAAAAAATTTCCAATGATTTGCAGAACTCTATGTCCCCAATCACCATATATGTGTGGATGAGTTCCTGGTACCCTTTTCAGGCCAGCTAAGAATAATACAATATATTCCTAGCAAAAGGACCAGATACAGAGTCAAATTTTATAAAATTTGCGAGAGCATCACAGGATATCTGTATGCATTCCGCATATACAAAGGAAGAGATTCCCAGCTCCAGCCCCCTGAGTGTCCAGCCTACATGGGCACAACTGTAAAAATTGTATGGGACCTGGCATACCCACTGCTTAACAAAGGATATCACTTATACCTGGATAACTATTATACCAGCTTGCCCCTTTTCAAACATCTATAACTCACAAAAATCCTGGCATGCGGAACCTCCAGAAAAAACAGAAAGGGCTTCTCACAACCCCTAGTCAACAAAAAACTGCGAAGGGGGAAAGAGCAACATTGAGATGCAACGAAGTGCTGGCCTTGAGGTGGAAGCATAACAGAAATGTGCACATGATGTCCACCATCCATGATGAGTTGAGGTTCAAAGAAGACAAGGGCCCATTGAAAAGTCAACATCTGTCCAAGATTACAATCTCTACATGGGGGTGGATTTCAACGACCAAATGCTTCAGCCCTATTTGTCAATAAGGAGGTCCCGTTTCTGGTACAAGAAAGTAGAGATTTATCTCATCCATTTGGCCATTTACAACGCATACATTATCTACATCCAAATCCACAGAAAGCCCCATCTCCTTCCTAAAATTAATCGAAGAAGCTGTCACGTCCCTCATCTATCAACAAAGACCCCACCCCAGAAGACCTTCGCTCTGAGGCTGTTAGCCGACTTCATGAGCGCCACTTCCTGGACAGCATTCCACCATCTGAAGCAAGCCGAAGACAACAAAAAAGATTCCAGCTACCCCAATGGCAGCTACCCTCCAAACCCAGCCTTTGCATTGGTGAATGCCTCCGACTTTTTCACACTTCCATAAAATATTAGCCCATAGTTTTAACCATTTTCCATTTTTTATCATTTGTGCTGACCATTTTCCATGCTTCCTCAAATAACCATGCCACTACCTTCTATGTGAACAGACCTTGGCCTGTATTTTGACTATGCCTCTGCCTACCATTTGGACTGCTACCACGTGAAATGACTCTGGCCTGTTTCATCAACTACGCTTCTGCCTATGTTTGGATCGCTTACATGTGAACTGGCCCTGGTCTGTTTTATCGACTACGCTTCTGCCTACCGCTTGGACTGCTTGCATGTGAACTGACCCTGGCCTGTTTTATGGACTATGCTTTTGCCTACCATTTGAACTGATCTGTTGCCCTGCTACTGTAGTACACAGGGGTCTCACATATGTGAGAGGCTCCAGAAATTTGGATTAGGGTCTGGAGTCTGGAGACTTCATAGAGATTTGGGTGAGTAAAGCCTCTACCCTGTGCCCTTGTGCACCGGTCTTACCTGACTGAAGCCTTCAGCCTGCTGCTGACTTACTGCTATCATGCCTCTGCCTGCCGCATGAACTAAAAACACCTCTGCCTGCTGCCTGGACTATGGAAATAATTATCTGTAGCAAGAGGCAGTATGTTTATGAAGGGCAGGAGAGTCATACAATAATGAGTGTCTGCAGGTAACAGTGTACCAGAACCAATATTATGGCTGTGCTGGCTGTCTCTGCCTGGACAATTCATATGAACAAATGCTTTGGCTGTGCTGACAATATCCTTGTGCTGACTATAGACAATATTCCTGCCTGCTACCTGGATAATTACTATTGTTGTCGCTAAGCATAATCCTGCCTTCTCCCTGCTGCCTGCTACCTGCTGCCTGCGGCCTGCTGCCTGGACCAAAGCTATCCTCTGTGGACACTACTAAGACCACAGGCAATACTTTTTCTTTACCCTTTCTTCAATAAAATGTATTTTGGAGTGTAATTCTTGGTATGTACATGCTATGTGTTAGAAATATTAAGGGCCTTCAAATATGATAGGTTGTCAGTGTATATTTGTAACTTATGCTCCTAGAATGCTGAGGGTGCTACCTCAATGTTGGGCCTTTGTATGTAGCCAGGCTGTGTAAAAGTCTCACACGTGGTATCTCCATACTCAGGAGGAGTAGCAGAATGTATTTTGTTGTGTCATTGTGCTACGTACATGCTATGTGTTGGAAATATCTTATAAAGGGACAACTTTGTGTAGGAGAAAAATGCGTTTATTCAAAAAAAAAAATTTCTTTTTTTATTTATAGCACAAGAAATAAAAAAAACACTAATGATTTAGTATCACCAAAAGGTCTATTTGTGTGAAAAAAGGACATCAATTTTATATGGGTACAGTGTCATTCAAAGTGTGAGAGCGCTAAAAGCTGAAAATTGGTCTGAGCAGGAAGAAGTGGTTAAATTTTCTTTCCACATTTTCCAAAAACTTGTGGCAAAAAATGACATTCAAAAACTCACTATACCTTTTAGAAAATACGTTGGGATGTTTGTTTTCCAAAATGTGGTCATTTTGTGGGTGTTCCCACAGTCCTGGTACTCCAGGATCTCCAAAAATGTAATAGCTAATCAGGAAATTAGATTTGTAATTCTAAAGCCCAAATGTGTTCCTTGGATTTTGGGCCTCTCTATGTGGCTAGGCTGTGAAAGGTCTCAAGCACATGATCTTGCTATACACGGGAGGAGTAGCAGAATGTGTTTTGGAGTTTAATTTTATGTATGCTATGCTGTGTTTAGAAATATCTTATTAATTGACTACACCTTTTCCAAAAACTTGTGACAAAAAAATATATATATTCAAAAGACACCTTATGCCTCTTAGAAAATACCTTGATAAGTTTTCTTTCCAAATGTGATCATTATGTGGGAATTTCCACTGCCCTGGTACTCCAGGACCTCCAAAAGTGTAATAGGTAGTCAAGAAATTAGATGTGTAACTTATGCTTCTAGAAAGCCTAAGGGTTCTCCTTGGATTTTGGGCCTTCCTATCTGGCTAGGCTAGAAAAAAAGTCTTACACATGGGGTATTGCCATATTCAGAGTAGTAGAATGTGTTTTGAGGTGTAATTGTAAGTATAAACAGGAAAGGAACATCACCCCCTAAGTGCAGTAAAAAAGTGTATTTTAATAAAAGTATAAAATCAATTCACTCACAAAAGTGGCAAAATGGTGGGCATTTAGTAATAACGACATCTGCTAGCAGCATTGTGCAGCTGTAGATTCGGCAACAGGGAAGTTAATGTGAGCGGTCCCTGGTCCGGACCCACCGCTGGATACGATGCTTCCAGATGGCATGGATCGCAAACACAGGACAACTGCGCTGACGTAGATCAGCATTACTTCCGAGTTACGTCGGCGGGGAGGAGCTCACGTTCGGAACATGCGTATCCCTTCTTCAGGATTTGCGGCGGCCATATTGGGTGAGGTCATTATATACCCACTTAAGTCACATGATCGCTACCATAGAGACATAAACAAATAAACCAGGAAATAGCAAAAAGAGATGAAGGCTGTGTCTAAAAACAACGCTAATGATTATAATGGGAATGGAGCGATGGGAGAAGAACTCCTAATGATACATAACAATATATGTGGCTCAGATATCAATGTTAAAAAGGGGATGAAATAAATAGAAGTAAATAAATAAACATACATGAAATGACCATGGCTGAGAAGTTTAAGTACTGCTGGTGTGGTGGAGTATTAAAATGAATTGCTGTTTTAATACAACTACTAATAAGGAAGTTTTTATTTTGATTATGGGGAATAAAGGGAGGGGAAGAGTGAGTGATAATTATGTTCAGAAAGGGAAGAATTATGAGTCGTGGGAAATGAACTGTAAGTAAAAACTGGGAAATAAAAATCATAAAATGTAAAAAATATATAATATATATATGAAATATATATATAGCAAAAAGAAAAAAAAGAAAAATATGAGTTGATTGAGATTCAGGTGGCAAGGTACATGATTTATATTTTATAACAGATTTTACAACGGATTCATTCAACCCTCCAGGGGATAACGTGTCCAAAAAATAAATCCAATCATTTTCTCTCTCAGAGTTTTTTATAGCATTCAGCTGGAAGGAGGGTTTTGGGTATAGATTCTAACACCCATACTCATAGGCCTGTGGTGGATTGATCATGGAATTCGAAGAAGTGTCTGGGCACACTGTGTTTTTTCCCTGCCTAATTCGATCAGATTGCGGTGTTCTCCGAACCGCTTGCGTAGAGTCCGGATGGTGCAGCTGACATATAGAAGGCCACAAGGGCAGGTTAGGCAATAAATCACGAATTCGGAGGAAAGTAAAAAAGTCGGATATTAGGTGTTGTTTACCGTTGTGAAAGAAATCTTTCTGTCTGTGTGTTACGAAAGGACAAGTGAGGCATAGAGATTTCTTGCACTGGTACATTCCTCTAATATTGAAAAAGGATGTTAGGGCAGTACCAGTGGTGGGACGATGGGATTTCAACTTGCTGGGTGCTAATTGAGCCTTGATGTTTTTGGCTCTCCTGTAGGTAATAAGGGGACAGTCACTGACAATGGTTTTGAGATCTTCTTTTAGAATTGGCCAATGTATTCCATGTTTTTTTTTCAGAGTGCGCCGTATTATCCTTTGTTTTTTCTGTAATTGTAAGTATTCCTATCCGGTGTGTGAGATTTAACTTGTTTAAAATTACAACTTTGTGAAAACAATGTAATTACTAATTTATTTTCATAACTTTGCAAAGAATTTTGGCAAAAAATTACAACACAAAAAACTCACCATGCCTCTTACTAAATACTGAGCTACTAGCCAGGCCTCAATGCACACTGGCCACCAGTTGCCCCACTCAACCACTACCCCACCACGCTTCTAAACACACCCTCTTAAATTATCTAATGAAATGACACTTAAATATTTTATGCAGAATTAAGTTACAAAAATAACAACAACTTTATCAGTCCACCTCAGCACAGTCTTACCAGTGCCCATCAGGGCAGGCTCACCTGTGCCCATGAATGCAGCCTCATCAGTGCCTACCATTGCCACCTCATCTGTGCCCACCATTGCAGCTTCACTGTGCCCACCATTGCAGCCTCACTGTGCCCATCATTGCAACCTCATTGTACCCACCATTGCAGCCTCAGTGTACCCACCATTGCAACCTCACTGTGCCCACAATTTCAGCTTCACTGTGCCCATCATTGCAGCCTTATTGTGCCCATCATTGCAGCATCACTGTACCCATCATTGCAGCCTCACTGAGCCCACCTTTGCAGCTTCACTGTGCCCATCATTGCAGCCTCACTGTGCCCACCATTGCAGCCTCACTGTGCCCACCATTGCAGCCTCACTGTGCCCACCATTGATCTGTTTTTTTTCCATTGCGGTGTTAAAAATCCTGCTTACTGCATTTTTGGTCATTTAAAAAAAACACACCTCCCCGTTGAAATACATTGAAAACACAGCAAGAATGAATCAATAATGCACCATGTTATGTTTTTGATGCAGTTTTTGAGTCACGTGACCTATGAAAAACACACCATTAGCATAGTAAAATTGTGGCAAAATTGCATGTATTTCCATTGCTATTTTATTCTCCTATCTCTCTCTCTGCACCTTTTTCTCTTATCGGCGAAATGCCATTAATGTTTTGGCTGAACAATTTCAGTACATCTCTAATATAGCACAGAGGGCTAATCATGGCACAGTTTTCTCCCTCATCCAAAATTATGAACACAAGAAGCAGAGTGCAGAAAAGAGCATTAAAAGTAGAACAATTTTTTTATACAGGATGGAAAGGTAACAGGGAATCCTATGACACATTGTTTCGAAAATGCCACCGCTTTTTGTCAACAGAAATGTGATCTTGGTGGGATGTAGCATCACTGGAAGAATATATAAAGGAGAAGCGAACATCCAGGGGTTTGGGTATCAAAAATGTTCTTCCATTGAAGTAGACAATGAAAGTTTTAAGACTCAGAGGACTCAAGTTCTTGTTAAGGCCTCACAGAAATTAATGCATCTCATAGTAGATCACAAGTAAGCACGTCTTGAAGCCATAAACAAAGATATAGCACAGATTCAACAAATTTTATCTGAAAGAAGAAAAATACTAAATCTTTAGGTACCTTAGAAGATGACATCACCAATACCAAGAGGTCCAAGTTTCTCAGAGACCAGTCTGACTATAAGGAGGGCATAGTGTACAGGTAGATAACCCCCCAGGGAACGCAGTAGAACAGGAGGCACAGGTAGATTTAAACATTCCATTCTTAGAACCTCATCTACACCAATGGGAACCCCCAAGAGGGTCAGTTTCTCAGACACAAAGGGTGAAGCAACAACTCCCTACTCCTCTACTTCAACATATAGTACAAAGGACAGGAAGTGAAAATTAAGAGGCATGTTCATGAAAGTTACTCCCAACGTTAAAAAAATAGTCTGAAACCGCCCAAGGACAAGGAAGGCCACAAATGCTCAAAAAATAAAAAGAATAAGAAGGGGTAAGACATTATGAGGATTGAGAAAACCATGTTTTTCTTCCACCAATATTGCTTTTAATTTTTCTGAGCTCACCTTATCACAGGATGCATTAATAGTTCTTTCAAAGATTATGAATTTTACACCTTTACAAAATGTTCACGTATTTTCTACATTCATTAATGTCAACAATTTTGTACAGCATCTCACTTTAAAAAAACACTATTTTCACACTGAGTTTTCCACACTCCCAGATGAGTCTTCAGACAATGCCAACACTTTAATTCCAGATTTAGATTTTTAAGACCATTGCTAGATAAACAGCATTAGTTTGTTGGATAGTAAGGGTTTCTCTGGTATTTTCGTATCAGATAAAGCAAAAACTCCAGACCATTTCCATTTTTTTTTCATCCCAGAGGTCAGAGTTTTACCCAATCCAGTTCAGAGGAGAAAAATTAGACCTGTTTCAAAAACTGGTTGAACAAGACCTAGCTAGAGAAGTTGAAACATCTCTTAAACATCTGAGGTCTAAATTAAGCAAGCAAGAAAAAGGAAAGGGAAAACAATCCCAATATCACAATTAAACAAGCTGATAAAGGAGGGGCAGTGGTAGTACTTAAAGTGGATGTAAACCCGAAAATCTCTTTTTTTTTTATGTCATAATGTAGAGTATAAGATTTGCTATCATTTGAGACCAGTCTTGCCACAAAGAGTTAATCCAGCTCTGAGCAATCCTCTTTTATTGTTCAGTGAGATAAATCTTGACAAACAGAGAAAACCTTTGTCAAATCCTTCCCCTTGCTGTGAGTGACAGGTGCTTTACATATCTCCCGCACTAGCCTAAGACATGCATTCTTTTTTAATTCCCTCCCACTCCTTTCTTCTGCTGCTCTGCAAGGATTGGCTATTCCACACCTCAGCATGATTTGGCATGATGACTCAGTGGGGACTTTTCTGGGTTTTGACTGGATGTTAGTGATCATAGCAGAAGTTTGGTGTAAGAAATACACAGGTGAAAATGCATGTTGATAAGGGGAGTGTAGTGGTGGGCGGGAAGTCTACTGACATCATGACTCCACCCATTGAGCCCTGGAAAACAGACCCAACCACAAAATCTGCAGTTTTTCAGGTCTCATAGCAGACAGAGTGGAGACATTTGACAGATAATTATACATGCAGGAGGCATGTATATCCCTCTAGATAACCAATATTGCAGTAGTTTAGAAAGGATAAGAGTGGGTTTACATCCACTTTAATAATAGTGATTACAAGGTAGAGGCTCTCCAACAGTTATCAGACACTCAAACAAATCAATGTCTATGAGACGATCCAATTATAGAATACTGGAATCAGCGGAAATAGATTATAACAGAAGCGGTAGCTCTTGGAGTTGTGAAACAGGAAGAGATCAGCAAACTAGTCCCTTTCAATCCTGTTACTCCAATCTTTCATCGCTTACTGAAAGTTCACAAGTCAGAGTTCCCTATGAGAAAGACCAATAGTAGCCAACATAGGCTACTTAGCAGAACCTCTAGCCCTGAGAGTATTTTGCAGACGTCGGTTACCAGATTAACATCCTTTCTCTGGGATACCAAACACATTATCAAGAAGCTGGAAAGTTTTCCCTGGTGAAATAGTTTAAAGTGGTTGACCTGTGATATACAGTACAATCTTTGTACTCCTGTATCCCACATACTTGTGGCCTTCGGACATTAAAATATCATATGGACTTATACAAGTAATTTACACAGGAAACAAAATGGCTCATTCTAGAGAGTGTATCCTTCCCATAGAGACATAACTATTTTCTATTTGATCACAAATATTACCTGAAAAAACAAGGTGCCTCAATGTGAGCCACATTCACACCAACATATGCTAATCTGTACACTGACAGTTGGCAGGAACATTTTATCTACTGCGCTCACAATTCATAAATTCGGGCACTTAATAAGGACTTACTTTGGCTATATTGATGATAGTGTCTTTATAGTTAACAAAGAACTTGTGCAGAAGGATTTCCTGATTTATATAAAGAAGAACTTTCTGAACTCAAAGTTCACTGGGGAAGAACATTCCATCAAAGTCAATTATTTAGACATTACCTTGACTGGTTCTCTCCAAGAACATAGAGCAACAGTACAAGCATACAGGAAACCAACATCAAGGTACTCACTATTACATGCTTGAGATGTCATCCTCGACTTGTGATCAGAGCCACTCTGAAAGATCAGTTTACTAGAATAAAACGTAATTGCTTCAACTCTATGGAATTTGAGATGGAAGCTAAGACCATAGAATACCTATGTCAAGAATGCGGTTATGACAAACAAGTGATAAAACAAGCACGCATGTCTGTTATGGATATACCTAGGGAAACACTGTTGCAAGGAAACAAAGCTTCAAGATCACCATCTAGTTCTGAAATAACTTCATTAGTCTTCTGAACACACTTTAGTAATCAAGTCTCCAGGATTAAAAAAAATGATTTCTCAATATTTACCTGTTTTACGATACCTTGAAAAAGTATCCATACCCCTTGAAATTTTCCACATTTTGTCTCGTTACAACCAAAAACATAAATGTATTTTATTAGGATTTTATGTGATAGGCCAACTGAAAGTGGCACATAATTATGAAGTGGAAGGAAAATGATAACACTGGCTGTGTTTGACTACCTGAAATGGCTACAGACTCTTTTGGCCTGATTTAACAGATTTTCCAACCCTGGGTACCTATTTAAGAAATGCTGCACCACCAAAGTGAGGACATGTGCCAGGCATGGCACATGTGTCAACTTCCCTGTCCAAGGGCAGACAGGAGATTAGTGACATTATCGCACAGCTGAAGCACTGCATGGCATCTTTTATCCTGACTCATTGAATAACCCCTTGAATGCTTAGTGGGCACTGGTGGTTCACAGGACAATTCAGCCGAATGCATGGAGGAGGAGGAGGAAGTGGAACTGACAAATCTCACACCATGAGCACCAGCTGTATGGAGACGTTGCGGCAAAACAAGCTGCAGCAATGAGCCCTGTCCTGCATCCTTCCAAGTTGCAAGCAGAGTTACCCAGTGTGCTATGAATGAAATATAGCATCCTTAACAATGCTTGCTGGACCATGTGTCAGTGGTAACGTGGATCTCGTGGATGACTGCCTTGCCCAATGATGCCACAACATTGCCTTCAACATGATGGTACAGAGCTGGATTGGCCTTATGTGTAGAGATATAGCGACTGGGAACTCCATTGTGGTACAGCACATTCTGCAAAATCACAGAAGGGGCAAAATCTACCAGACAGAAAGGCAGGAATTGTTAAGCCAGCAGATTTTTAACTGGCTTGAATTTAGCCATTGGGCATGTGGGTGGCAGTGACTATTTATTTTTCGCTGCAATAGTTGGGGCAGAGAAATTTGCCTGCTATAGTCTACAACTGATGGTGTGCTACTGGCAGATGTGCTGCAAGGACCTGTGACACCCTTTGCTATACCATCATCCCTGTCAGTAAAGGCTGCTGAGAGCTCATAAGGTATAGTGGGGGCAGGAGGGAGGAGGAGCAGATATGCGTCTCTTTTGTGTGCCTTTCAGGTGCTCTTGACAATGGTGGGAGGTTAAGTGCCTTGTCAAGCATGTGGTACCCAAATGGCTGGTGTTTGTGCTATGCTTGATCTGTTTAAGGCAAAGTTGTCAAATTGCAACAGTGCGAACGGCTGCACATGTGCTAAAAAAGGCCCAGACAACAAAGCAGTGGGAAGTGGGCCAGAAGATAACAGCTGCCCAATGTGATGGAATAGGTTAGCTGCTCTCTGCTCTTCCATGATGGCTGCCTCATTGGGGTTATCCGGCACCCTCCATCCTCATCATTACTGGAGCCAACTTGGCAATACACTGGGGCTGGGGGACTGCTAATTTATGGTTTACCAATGTTCTCTCCTCTCTGTGGGCTCATGTTACTCCCTTCCTCTACCTCAGAGCCAACATTAGAATCAACTAATGTCTGTGCATCCTCAAGAAGCAAGTGGCTGATGCTGTGTTCAAATAATTAAGCTAACTCCTTCATGCACTATGCTGTGGCTATGGCAGGAGTAGCTGTGGACAAGGAGGCAGAATAAGCCACTCTGGCAGCTTCGGTGGACTGCACACTAGCCTCTGCTTAAGTGATAGAGGATGAGGAGGATGAGGATAGTTTAGTAAGCCAGTCCACCACTATTTCTGCATGCTGTGGCTGGATAGCACGGGCAACTTCCCCAAACAGAGGAAATGGTGTCCTGCCTGAGGACAGACCATGTCCACCTTTTGCATGTGGACACAGATGCTACTGTCCCCCTTACAGTGCCATGGGAACATCTGCTTCTCCTTGTTGGCCTCCCAGACATTATGGGGGGCTTATTAAGGAAATGTACTAGAGAAGGGGAAATGTGTACTTGGATGCACTTTAATCAATGGAAAGTGGTGTTTTATGCACTTTAACTTGAGTACTCACTACACAGACACACTCCACTGTCACACTACAATATACCGCAGTAAAACTGCACTGACATACTTCAATATACTACAGTAAAAGTGCACTAATGCACTTTAATATACTACCGTAAAAGTGCACTAAGGCACTTCAATATACTGCAGTAAACGTGCACTAATCCACCTCAGTATATACTGCAGTAAACGTGCACTAGCACAGTTCAATATATTGCAGTAAACATGCACTAAAGCAGTTCAATATACTGCAGTAAATGTGCACTAACACACTTCAGTATATTGCAGTAAGCGTGCACTAACACATGTCAATATACTGCAGTAAATGTGCACTAATGTACTTTAATATACTGCAGTAAATGTGCACTAACGCTTGTCATAATACTGCAGTAAATGTGCTCTAATGCACCTCAATACACTGCAGTAAACACGCATTAATGCACCTCAATATACTGCAGTAAACACGCACTAATGCACTTCAATATACTGCAGTAAACATGCACTAACGTAGTTCAATATACTGCAGCAAACATACACTAACACAGTTTAAATTTACTACCTTAAATATGCACTAATGAACGTCAATATACTGCAGTAAATCTGCCCTGAAGCACTAAACTGACACTAAAGTAAAAATTAATGGTAGCACTACACTCAAACTGCACTTTTACTATATTCACACTACATTTTCACTCTACACTCTACACTCTACACTTTATACAATAGAATCAATCAATCAATCAATCAAAAGCACACTATAAGCCCTTGTACACATGGTCGAACATTCTGACAACCAAATCCGTTGGATTTTGTCCGAAACTGTTGCATACACACGGTCGGACAAAGTTGTCGGAAAATCCGATTGTACATAACGTGATGATGTTATTTTATTACGACGGGACTACATTCAGCCTAGTAGCCAATAGCTTTGGTCTAGGAATTTGATCTGAGCATGCGTGGCGCTTTGTCCGTCGGAGTAGGCTACACATGATCGGAGTATGTCCGATCGGAGCATGTTGTCGGAACATTTTATAGACAAGTTGGAAAACTTAGTCCGTCAGATATTCCAACGGAAACAGTCCAATGGAGAAAACACACAGTTGGATTATCTGACAATACGGTCCGACCAGACACATTCCGTCGGAATCTCCGACCGTGTGTACAAGGGCTAATACACTAACTTGCTAGTAGCAATGAACAGAGCCCTGTTCTATTTATCTCCACTCCAACATCACATTGCAAATGACTGTTCTGGGAAGGATCCTTTTATAGTGGGAGGGGGGGGGGGTGGATCTATGAGCAATTAGCCCTGATTGGACAAATCTTTCATTGTTTCAGTCGATCAGGGTTTCCAATGCACTGTGCGGCGCACAGTATATTGTGGGGCACTTGTGGGCCAAACAAATGGTCGAACTCCCAAAAATTTGGGTTTTTGCCAGATTCATGCTCGGGCCGAACCGTTCGCCCAACACTACTTATGAAATTAAACAGCTAGTTATTTGTCAAACACGCTTTATGATATGTGTGATTACTTGCATCCTATGCAATATTCATAGGTCAAACCATGAGACGCATTTGTTACAGGCCACATTTTGAGTATTAACCGCTTCCCGACCAGCCGCTGCAGTTATAATGTGGCAGGTTGGCACCCCTCCATGTGTTGTCATAGCTATATGTCAGATCATGGGGTCAGGATAGCAGGCGCACACGGGGGTGCTGATGATCATGGGCGATGACCACCGGCCATGAGCGATCGTGGGCAGGAGACACAGAACAGGGACAAATGTGTGGAAACACACACTTCCCTGTTCTGTTCTGACAGGAGTGACAGATCGTGTGTTCCTATTAGCTAGGAACCATGATCCATCACTTACTCTAGTCAGTCCCCTCCCCCCTTCAGTTAGAATCACCTCCCAGGAAACACAGTTAACCCCTAGATCGCCCCCTAGTGTTAACTCCTTCACTGCCAGTGACATTTTTACAGTAATCAATGTATTTTTATAGCATTGATCGCTGTATTAATGCCAATGGTCCCAAAAATGTGTTAAAATTGTCCAATGTGTCTGCTATAATGTCGCAGTCATGATAAAAATCGTAGATCGCTGCCATTACTAGTAAAAAAAAATAATAATAATAAAAATGCTATAAATCTAACCCCTATTTTATAGACGCTATAACTTTTGCGCAAACCAATCAATATACGCTTATTGTGATTTTTTTTTATCAAAAATATGTAGAAGAATACATATTGGCCTAAACTGAGAAAGAAATTTGCTTTTTTTTTTTTTTTTTATTGGGATATTTATTATAGCAAAAAGTACAAAATATTGTGTTTTTTTTCAAAATTGTCGCTATTTTTTTGTTTATAGCGCAACAAATAAAAACTGCAGAGGCGATCAAATACCACCAAAAGAAAGCTCTATTTGGGAAAAAAAAGGAGGTTAGTTTTGTTTGGATGCAACGTCGCTCGGCCGCGCTATTGTCAGTTAAAGCGACGCAGTGCCGAATCGCAAAAAGGCTCTGGTCGGGAAGGGGGTACATTTTTCCGGGACTGAAGTGGTTAATACCAACAAAGACACTAATGTTGGCAAACATTTGAGATTTTGATATGCTTTGGATACTTGAAAAGAGAAGTTTTCTATATTTTTAAACTTGAAACTTGTATTCCCAAAAGGGATGTATTTGGAATAGGAAGGGACTAATTTCTATGAGTAACAAGAGTCCTCAGCCTCTCTGTATACCACACCAGTACCCCCCCCTTCCCCCTCCATTCTCCCACCCGTCCTTTTCTGTATTTTTCTCCCTCCCTCTCCCCCTCTTTTCCCCTTCTCCCCCCCCCCCCCATTTCTCTTCTCCTTCTTCCCCCCCCCCTCTTTTTGCTCTCCTCATTCCATTTCCCCTTCCCCCTTTTTTCTATTTCCCTTTTCTTTTTCTTTATGGAGTTCTTCTACAATTCCTTTGTATCTTCCAGATTCTTATTGGCATCTTTTCAAATTATTTGGATTTGTTGAAAATGTTCTCGTATTACCTTTGTGAAATATACAGTTCTTTGCATTTTTTGAAATCTCTTAGTTCCCTGTTGCACTTCAGCATCTACTGTTCATTTGTCTTATTTATTTTTTCATCTCTCTGCCATCCTTAATGAATTCCAGTGAACATGATGATAGTGTTTTTTTATATGTTTTCACACAACATACTGTAATTGACAATTTTATTAGTATCATATTTTTCTGTTAAATATTCCTTTCTTCTAATTTAATTTCCCGCACTTCACATGAATGTATCATCTATTCATTCTTTTTCTTTTTTTCATATTTTACTATTTAATTTTTCACTCAGAATTTACCACAGTGCTGTGGTAGTTCATTGAAGACTACAAGCCGACAGCCACAAAGCCTGTCAGACCTTCTCGTTTTTCACTCACAGAGCACTGTGAATGAGTGATATGGCTAGGTGTTGGAGTCCTGCTTGGCCACATTTTTTTTAATTGTGACAGCTAGCAGAGTCAAGGAAAAGCAGTCAGTAAACAAGCCGAAGGGTGGTAATGAATGGTTTCAGGTTGGGATTAAGCAGAAGCGTAGTCGAGCAACAAGCCATAGGTTAGTAACGAATGGTAGCGAATATACAGACAACAGCAGTAGAGACAAAAGTGAGATGTTGGATAAAGGGAGCACAATAATCTGATGAACAAAACATGCAGAGACATGGCTTAAAGTGGTGATCCGGCCGAATTGATACTTTTAAAAAAAATTCCCCTATAATACACAAGCTTAATGTATTCTAGTAAAGTTAGTCTGTAAACTAAGGTCCATTTTGTTAGTTTATAGCATTAGTTTGTTATTTTATAAACTTCCAGCAGGCCATGGCCATCTTAAGTGTGGGTATCTGAAGCCAGACTGTATTTCTTCCTGGATCTCATCCTTGCAGATCTCACATATGCTCAGTGCAGCACAAGCAGTGTAATAGGTTTTAGGTCAGGTTTCCATAGCAACGACAGTGTCAGACTAAGTTGCCGCCCCTTAGCTATGCAAATCTCTCCTCCCCTCCTCCCTCCAGCAACCAGGAAATAAATTACAATTGCATTATTTCTTGTATTGCCTACCTGCAAATGACGTAGACCAGGGGCCTCCAAACTGCGACCCTGGGGCCGAATGTGGCCCTTTGCTTGCCTTTTTCCAGCCCTTGGGAAACTTTTCCTTCCACTAATACATGACACTATTCCTCCCTCTGATACCAATGATGGGGCATTATTTCTTCCATTGACACTAAAGATGGGGCACTATTAATACCACTGACCCCAACGATGGGGCGCTATTCCTCCCATTGACACCAATGATAAAGCTCTATTCCTCAATCTGACACCAACAATGTAACACTAATAATCCCACTGACACCAATGATGGTGCACTATTCCTTCCTCTGACACCAATGATGGGGAACTACTAATCCCACTGACACCAACGATGGGTCACTATTCAGCCTACTGACACCAGCAATAGGGCACTAATTCACCCCCTAATACCAAAGATGCACTGTTTACTCCCACTGATGCCAGGATTATTCTTACTCCTAAATGATGACCACAGTTCGGCCCTCCCAAAGACTGGAGGACATTAAACTGGCCCTTTGTTTAGAAAGTTTGAAGACCCCTGACGTAGACCAAATAAAGTTGAATTTCTATCACATCACATCGCCCCCGGCAAATCGCATGACAACATCCCCCACAAATCGCATCACATCGCCCACTGCAAATCGCATCACATCTCCCACCGCAAATTGTATCACATCATCCCCTGCAAATCACATCATAACACACCCAGCAAATCACATCACATCTCCCCCAGCACATTGCACCATATCACCCCAGGCAAATCGTTTTACATTGACCCATCAAATCGTATCACATCACCCCCAGCAAATCGCATCACAACCCCCGCAAATCGCATCACATCGCCCCCAACAAATCGCATGACAGTGCCCCGCAAATCACATCCCATCACCCCCCGCAAATCGTATCACATTGCCCCAACAAATCGCATCACAACACCCCCCACAAATTGCATCACATCGCCCACTGCAAATCACATCACATCGCCCACCACAAATTGCATCACATCATCCCCCGCAAAACGCATCCCAAAACCCCCAGCAAATCGCATCACATCGCCCCCAGCACATCGCACCATATCACCCCAGCAAATCGTTTTACATCGCCCCATCAAATCATATTACATCACCCCCAGCAAATCGCATCACAACCCCCCCGCAATTGCATCACATTGCTTCAAACAAATCGCATCACAACACCCCACGAAAATCACATCACATCAATATACAAGCAGACAAAAGGAAAATAACTTGAAAAGGACATCCATTACACAAAGAAAAGAGGAAAGACATTCTAACACACAGAATAAAGAAAGGGAAGACATAAAAAAAAATACGGAAATTACAAAAAACAGTTATATATATATATATATATATATATATATATATATATATATATATAGTGAGCACATTTAGACCTGACATGTGGACAGGACAATCCACATGTGTTCTGGCAAAAAGGGAATTGTTCCCATTTTAAAAATGGCGCCGTGTTCCGCCTTAAATTGCGCAATTTCCTTTTGGAAACAACATGCTTTTTCAACACAGTGTAAACCACACAGACTCATGGGAAATGATGTGTCATCATTTTGAGGAAATGGAGAACAAGCGAGGTACCTAATGTAAGTGAGGGGATCAAACAAGCAAAATCTTTAAATATGAACAATTCCTGGCCTGCAAAGATGGAAGAATCACGCAATTTGAAACCCAATGGCCTCTTTGGCGTCACTTTTGCAATGTCTCCAAGTATAACATATTTTTTTAGCTACCTCAACCAAATATGGATACATTTTTCTTTATCTTTTCTTGTTATGCCACGTATACATGATCGGACTATCCGGCGGACTTAGTCCGGCAGACAAACCACCAGACTTTGCAGCGGAGGTCCACTGGACTTTCCAAACGAGCAGATCTGTCAACACACAACCGGACTTTTCCGGCGGAGAAAACGCCAGACTCTTGAAATTAACGGACTTGCCCACACACGCAGAAAAGTCAGTTCATTTTGAATGTGGCTCCAGGTAGACGGGACTAGCAAAGGAGATCAATGTCACTGTCTCCATCGGCGAGATTGACACCTCGCTGGCCCCATCGCCTGGTATGGGCTTAAAGGGGAAGCCCTACGCAGAAAAAACGGCATGGGGGTCCCCCCCAGGTCCATATCAGACCCTTATCCGAGCACGCAGCCTGGCCAGTCAGGAAAGGGGGTGGGGATGAGCAAGCACCCCCCCCTCTCCTGAGCCGTACCAGGCCACGTGCCCTCAACATGGGGGGGTGCTTTGGGGAAAGGGGGGCCATGTTGAGGAGGACAAGGGCCTCTTCCCGACAACCCTGGCCATTGGTTGTCAGGTTCTGCGGGCGGGGGGCTTATCGGAATCCGGGAGCCCCCTTTAATAAAGGGGCCCCCAGATACCGGCCCCCCCACCCTATGTGAATGAGTATTGGGGTACCATGTACCCCTAACCCATTCACATGGTAAAAAAAAAGTGTAAAGAGAAAAACAGAACACATGTTTTTAAAATAATTTATTGGACAGCTCCGGTGGTCTTCAGTCTTGGGGGGTCTTCTCGCCGGACTCCTCCGCTATCTTCTGCTCTTTTGCTAGCTCCTTTACTAGTGGAGGAGCCTGGCTTTCTTCTTCGTTGTCGCTGCCGCCGTCCGGGGGTCTTCTTCCGACTTCGGGGGTCTTGTTCCCCTCTTCAGTTCTTCTTGCCAGGCCCACACATGGGCGGATAGTCTGATTGCATGTACGCGCCATTAGTCCTTTTTACCAATATAATCGGTTCTATATTAACAAAGATTCAATTTGGGTATACCTGTAATACTCTGAATTTACTCTTGGTTATTAGATTAACGTTTAGTAACAGAGGGAAATATGAATGGTTCATACAGAGGAATCATATGGTATACATAGTATCATGCTTGGGTCTAATCTAGTACTTTCAAGATGTTAAAAATATAAATGAGTACTGTATATAACAAAGGTGTAGAATATATCCATGTGTATTCATTTGCTAATTTGCTTGAATTGACCATCTTGCTCTGTTCATCTATGATTTCTTTTTTGTACTATTGAAAAGTTTCAATAAAAACTACTTTGGAAAAAAAAATAACATGACAACTTTTATCTCTTCATGCAATTCCAATTTGACCCTACATAATAGTGCAGCCAATACTGAGCAAAAGCAAGTCAAGTCTGTACGTTAACTAAAAGACTTTTGTGTAAAAACATCACATAGATTGATATACTTCAGCATTGTAGCTGCACTAAGGTTTTAGCTGAAAAAAGCTTTACTTTTATTTTTATTTTTTTTATGCCAGCCTTGGAAAGTTTAGCTGTTTCTTGTTAAATGGTTTTATTGTAGTTACATTTACTATAAGTTTGTGCTGCAGAATAAAAATTGCTTTTCTGTGCTGAACCAGCTAAATAGAGATGGATACAAAATAGAGTGATTTTTTATTAGAAAGAAAAAGGATGAGAGGAAAAATGGATTTTAGAGCCTTAGGCAGAGACAAATTAAACTTGGACATTGAAAGACTGATTGTGGAATGCATTATGAGATGTAAAACACTGCGAACAAGGGCTGAGCAATAGCGGATATCAGATTTAAAGTAAAATATATTTATTTAACACTTTACACCCAACTCCAACTACAAACTCAATTTTTTTGTGTGTTAAGCCGCGTACACACGGGCGGACTGTCTGGCCTACTTAGTCCGCCGAAAAACACATTTCAGCGGACAGTCCGCTCGTGTGTGGGCTTCAGCTGACTTTTTCAGCGTGCAGTCTGGCGGACTAAGTATTTCGGGATTTCCGTAATACTGTCCGTCGGACTCGCATTTCGGCGGACAATCCGCCCGTGTGTGTGCCAGTCCGCCGTACTTTTGAAATGAGCGGACTTTTCCCGCCCGGAGAAAAGTCCGCTCATTTCGAGCGGGTATCCAGGTAGGCGGGGCCCGCAAAGGAGACGTCGCTGGCCCCGCCGCCTGGTATGGACTTAAAGGGGAACCCCAACGCTGAAAAAAATTGGCGTGGGGGTCCCCCCAAGTCCACAACAGACCCTTGTCCGAGCACGCTACCCGGCCGGCCAGGAAAGGGGGGCGAGCGAGCGCCCCCCTCCTGAGCCGTACCAGGCCGCGTGCCCTCAACCTGGGGGGGTGCCTTGGGGAAGGGGGGGCCGCGCGGCCCCCCCACCCCAAAGCACCTTGTCCCCATGTTGATGAGGACAAGGGCCTCTTCCCGACAACCCTGGCCGTTGGTTGTCGGGGTCTGCGGGCGGGGGACTTATCGGAATCCGGGAGCCCCCCTATGTGAATGAGTATGGGGTACAATGTACCCCTACCCATTCACCTGTAAAATAAAAGTACCAAAAAAAACACAACACACGAGATAAAATACTTTATTGCACAGCTCTTCCGTCTTCGGGGGTCTTCTCGCCGGACTCCTCTGCTATCTTCTTGTAGCTCTTTTGCTAGCGGAGGAGTCCGGCTTTCTTCCCCGCCGCCGGCCTCTTCTCCCGACTACGGGGGTCTTGTCCCCCTCTTCGGTTCTTCTGCCGGGCCACCGCGCCTTCTTATAGCTCTTTTACAGGCGGTGGCCCGGTCTTCTGTCGCCGCCGTCGCCGCCGCCTTCCATTCTTCTTCTTCTTCTTCTTCTTCTTCTTCTTCTTCTTCTTCTTCTTCTTCTCCAGGAGATGTTGCCTCGACGATCTCTCCGGCCGGAATGCCAGGGACGCACTGCGCGGCCACTTATATAGGGACAAGGGGCGGTGTCACATGGCTTTATGTCACATGGGTTGGTCACATGGGTTGATGTCACATGGGGACTATGGCATCGTAAGGGGGCGGGGTCACCAACCCATGTGACATAAAGTCATGTGACACCGCCCCTTGTCCCTATATAAGTGGCCGCGCAGTGCGTCCCTGGCATTCCGGCCGGAGAGATCGTCGAGGCAACATCTCCTGGAGAAGAAGAAGAAGAAGAAGAACGGAAGGCGGCGGCGACGGCGGCGACAGAAGAACCGAAGAGGGGGACAAGACCCCTGAAGTCGGGAGAAGAGGCCGGCGGCGGGGAAGAAAGCCGGACTCCTCCGCTAGCAAAAGAGCTACAAGAAGATAGCGGAGGAGTCCGGCGAGAAGACCCCCGAAGACGGAAGAGCTGTGCAATAAAGTATTTTATCTCGTGTGTTGTGTTTTTTTTGGTACTTTTATTTTACAGGTGAATGGGTAGGGGTACATTGTACCCCATACTCATTCACATAGGGGGGCTCTCGGATTCCGATAAGCCCCCCGCCCGCAGACCCCGACAACCAACGGCCAGGGTTGTCGGGAAGAGGCCCTTGTCCTCATCAACATGGGGACAAGGTGCTTTGGGGTGGGGGGGCCGCTTCCCCAAGGCACCCCCCCATGTTGAGGGCACGCAGCCTGGTATGGCCGGCCGGGTAGCGTGCTCGGACAAGGGTCTGTTGTGGACTTGTGGGGGAAACCCAACGCCAATTTTTTTCAGCGTTGGGGTTCCCCTTTAAGTCCATACCAGGCGGCGGGGCCAGCGACGTCTCCTTCGCGGGCCCCGCCTACCTGGATACCCGCTCGAAATGAGCGGACTTTCCTCCGCGTGTGTGGGCGAGTCCGTTCATTTCAAAAGTAGGGCGGATAGTATGGCGGACTTAGTACGCCGTATTAGTCCGCTCAAAAAGTGGTGTGTGTGGTCAAGTACGTTCATTCGGAAGTATGACGGACTGTCCGTCGGATTGTCTGACGGACTAAGTTGGCCAGACAGTCCGCCCTGTGTGTACGCGGCTTTAGATACTAACATACACTAAATTACCAAAAGTATTGGGATGCCTGCCTTTACACGCACATAGACTTTAATGGCATCCGAGTCTTAGGCCGCGTACACACGGGCGGACTGTCTGACGGACTTGGTCCGCTGAAACGTGTTTTAGCGGACAATCCGCTCTTGTGTGGGCTTCAGCTGACTTTTTCAGCGGACAGTCTGGCGGACTAAGTCTTTCGGAATTTCCGTAATATTGTCCGTCCAAACTTGGTTTCAGCGGACAATCCGCTCATGAGTAGGCAAGTTGGACGGACTAAGTATGGCGCATGCTCAGAAAGGATTTACACGGCCGAAGGTTGCATTGCAGTGTATTGGACGTCGTATTTCTAGTCCCGTCGTACGTGCTGTACACGTCATCGCGCAAGCTTTCAGCGGACTGTCTGTTCGTCGTGTGTGGTCAAGTCCGTTCATTCAAAAGTAGGACGGACTGTCTGTCGGATTGTCTGACGGACTTAGTTGGATGGATAGTCCGCCCGTGTGTACGCGGCCTTAGTCCATAGGGTTCAATATTGAGTTGGCCCATCCTTTATAGCTATAACAGCTACAACTCTTCTGGGGAGTGTGTCTATGGGAATGTTTGACCATTCTTCCAGAAGCATATCTGTGAGGTCAGGCACTGATGTGGATGAGAATGCCTGGCTTGCAGTCTCCGCTCTAATTTATCCCAAAGGTGATTTACCGGGTTGAGGTCAGGACCTGTGCAGGCCAGTTAAGTTTCTCCACCACAAACTCGCTTATCCATGTCTTTATGGACCTTTTTTCATGTGCACAGTCATGTTGAAAGAGGAAGGGGCCATCCCCAATCTGTTCCCACGCATTTGTGAGGTCAGTCACTGATGTGGACGAGAAGGCCTGGCTCGCAGCCTCTGCTGTAATTCATCACAAAAGTGTTCTATCACCTCTGTGTTCTATAGGGTTGAGGTCAAGGCCAGTCAAGTTCCTCCACCCCAAACTCACTCATCCATGTCTTTATGGACCATGCTTTGTGCACTGGTCCAAATCATTTGATGGAGGGGGATTATGGTTTGGGGTTGTTTTTCAGGGGTTGGGCTTGGTCCTTTAGTTCCAGTGAAGGAAACTCCTAAGGCGTCAGCATACCAAGACATTTTGGACAATTTCATGCTCCCACCTTTGGGATAAATTAGAGCAGAGAGCCAGGCCTTCTCGTCCACATGAGTGCCTGACCTCACAAATGTGCTTCTGGAAGACTGGTCAAACATTCCCATAGACACACTCCTAAACCTTGTGGACAGCCTTCCCAGATGATTTGAAGCTGTTATAGCTGCAAAGGGTGGGCCAAATCGTTATTGAACCCTTAATATTGGACTAAGACTGGGATGCCATTAACGTTTATGTGCGTGTAAAGGCAGGCTTCCCAATAAGTTAGGTAAATTAGTGTATCTGTGTATATGTATTAAATATAACAAGCATGGTCCAGCCTACCAGGGTAATTGACTGGTGTTGCTATGAGGATCACAAACAATGGGTCACCATGGAAAAAGAAACCCCCCCACTCCCAATTACAGGTCTACCATAGCTGTCTGCAGCATTGCCAAGAGAGGGCCAGGAACACTCGAAAGTTGGTAACACTATTTGGATATTGACATTTTATTTCTGAACCACAGACATCTTACCTCAATCATCCATATTAACATCAGTCTTGGGAAACCCAGAGAATGATCCAGGCCTAAGCAACCAAAGTTATGCCTTCTTGCCATGGTGAGCAAATTTTGCCTCATATACTTTTTAAACTGAGGTAAATGAAGTGTAGTTATGCACATCTTTGCTCCTTGCTCCGTCCACCTTTGAACTTCCAGAGTGCATACTAGCTCCGAAACTTCCTTGAAGCAATACCTAGAGTAAGAGAGCTCAACTGTCAACTAAACCTGTTTAAAGCTGTATGCAAACCAAGAACACCAACTCCCCATTCCATCGCTAAGATTTATAATATCTTATCCACCCCAGAAGAGTACTACCCACCTATTTTACATAAATGAGAAAAGGACCTATCAATCGCCTTTATCATACAGCAAGGTGAATGTATCCTGTACTTTTCTCATAAATCCTCAATAGAAAATTTGTTTCAGGAATTAGGGTATGCAATACTTACCAGATGTTATAAACTCCTCTTTATATTACATAAATAAAACATCAAATCACTGACCTTTTCTGGTGTTGTGAGGTCACATCAGGTACAATGGCACATACGTATCTTTTATAAAAAAAAACTATTTTGGACCATAGTCACAGTTACAATCAAGGATCTTACTATGGTGGATCTAAGCCAGAACCTGGTAGCCTATTTACTCCACATGACTAACAGATGTCTATCAAAATATAAAGTCTTGTTAATGATTAATTTTCCTAATTGCAGCGAGAGCTTGTATCCCTCTCTTGTAGAAACAGAGCACCCCACCTAATAACCAATTATAGTTTTCAAAAATCAACAATATCTTGCAAATGGAAGATTTACCTTTTACATTACATAGCCCAGAAGATTAATTTAGAACGCCGTGGAGGCCTTGGATATATTTCAAAACCACTGCTTCTTATCTACAGGCATAGTAGTTACACAAAGTACTTGCATTACTGATGGTGTTGATGTGTTCAATGTTCATATGGAGTCTATTGCTAAATTAATACTACTGGAAAAAAATCACAAACACATGAATTCCTGTGTATGCATAATCCAATTGTAATTACTGTGAAAGCATAAATAAAATGAATTTATAAAACAGAGAACCGAGCAAAGCTGTCAAAACTATTTGAAATTTGTGTTCAGAAGAGGTACTGTTTTTTTAGGTTTAACAGAAAGTTAGGTGCACAATGGATTTCTAGCAGATTAATAAGTATTTTTTTTCTTCTTGAAACATTTTAAAGGAAATAATATATGAGCAAATGTGAATGTGTTTAAATTTCTCAGACATTCAATTTAAATGGTGTGAAAGTGTCTGATTCAGTTGTGTAACAATCTCACTGTTTACTGAGCATAACAAAAATTCATGCAGGCAGATCATAAGAGATCTGCACTGGATCCAGAAAATTGAAAATGAAATGAAAATGTCATTAACATTTCTATTGTTTTCTGCTGTTAACCTCATAAGCAATTATGAAAACCTCTCATCCTTCCCTGATGAATGCAGGTTGAGTGAAGGTAAGATATTCTGAGGATCTGTTGTTTTAAAACTGATTCCTTTTTGTATGACTAACATATGCTGCTGGTAATCAAATTCTTGAAGGCTGACTACATTTGTGAAAATCTAAACCCTATAACTGAAGATTGTTAAATCAACGTCATTATATCATTCATTGTTCTGTTGTAAAATAACACTTAAAACAACCTTATCAAACCTAGTCAATGCACACAGAATTTTCACCGAGGTTACCTGTCATTTCTGCAGTGACAGAGTAGAACTTAAACATAAATACTATTAAAGCTATGTCAAGCATACTGCCATGCCAAGCACAGCTATTACTGACAAATCATACTGTGCAAAAATCTCTAGTTCTAGCTCTGTCAGTCTAGTCTTTGCTATGAGGTTTAAAGAAATTAGCATTTTTCATAAATAATTCCTCAAAAGTTAAGTGCTAAATAGAGATTCTGTGGGATTTATGGAACTTACAATTGCAGAACTGTATGGATTTTATATATGCTATCCCTGCTTAATTTGCCTGTTCTATGGCTGCTCTAAAAGTTGATATGACATATGAAATATCATATCGAAATATACTTTTTACTCATACACTATGGGGGTTCTTTACGAAAGGCAAATCCACTTTGCACTGCAAGTGCACTTGGAAGTGCAATCGCTCTAAATCTAAGGGGTGGATCTGAAATGAGTGGAAGCTCTGCTGATTTTATCATCCAATCATGTGCAAGCTAAAATGCTGTTTTTTATTTTCCTTGCATGTCCCCTTCGTATCTACAGCAACTTTACTTCCAAGTGCACTTGCAGTGCAAAGTGGAGCTTCCTTTAGTAAATAACCCCCCATATGTACAGATAAACATTTTTTTACTGCATCATTTGCTAAACATACTTTTTTATGGTGTTCTTTCCCACAGTTATTTTTTTCCTGAAAATTAAAATATGATATAGCAAAATGTCCTTGGGATCTGAAGCAAAATATACTGCATAATCCATTGAATCTGTCAGCAATAATATCAACTTTTGTGTAAATAAAAAGATAAAAACTTCACTCACTGAAGATGTGGTATCAAATAAAAGTAAAAAATACGGATTTTTCTGTATTTTAAGGGGTGATAGTTGTTGGGGTGAATTATGGGTGTGGCAAGACTGCAGTAATAGGGGGAGGGGCTTAAAGGGGTATCCTTAAATAAAACCAGAGAATAAAACTTAAGCCTACTCTGCTATAGGTCAGGAGTGTCTAACACATGAAGTGCATGGGTCAGGAGTGTGTAAAACATGAAGTATGGAGGTCAGGAGTAAGTGACACACTCAGGGCAGTGGTCAGGAGTAAGTATCACATGGAGAGCTGAGGTCAGGTGTAAGTATCACATGGGGAGTAGAGGTCAGTGCTAAGTATAACACAGAGAGCAGAAGCCTGGAGTAAGTGTCAAGACCAGGATCACCTGCTGGTGGCACTGTGATTCCCAGAGTGAAGAGTTGTAGTTACACCAGTGGGTGTCTTCCAGCAGCCAGCAGAAAATCAGTCTGCACCTTATGTTGGCTGATGGGAGGGTATTTAGTTCCTCCTCTACTATTCACTGTTGCTTCAGTATTTTTCCCTGCTAGCCAGATACTGCTTGCTATTCATCCTGAGTCGGATTCCTGCCTTAGCCTACTCTTGCCTTGTACCTATACCTTGTACCTTGTACCTGCTACCCCTTGTTCCTGATCCAAGTGTTCCTCATTTTGTATATTGTATATATTGTAATATAGTTAGGTTGTCAGGCATTTTGTCACTTTACTTTCACATTATGGTTTACATATATCTTTATATTTGCCATGTTTTCTGTTTGCTGGTGTTTAGATCAGTTTTGTTTCACTATTTATAAACTTGTTTAAGTCATATATAGTCTGGTCTCAGTTTCCAAAGTGTAGTTGTGCAAATCTGGCCATTGCTGTTGCTGGATGTCAGCATTCGGCATCCCTGAAAGTAATTTACAATAAAAAGTAGTGGTATTTTACCCATCACAGCACCACCAGCGGAGTAGGCATTCCTCTTCACACTTCTCATTCCCAGCAAGTCCCTGGCCGCATGGCAGTGGATTGGAAACCATATATTGTGCCGATGACTCAGCCACCCTAAAATGTTGCTGCTGGACTCTGTAGTCAGAAGGTTTAAAATTAAAGCTGGCCCACCGCACACATGAGCAATTGGCTACAGAGGTAGGCAGCTCATTTTGAGGCACCTGCACAGTGTAATGTTTATATTACATGACCTCGGAGCCTGGAACATTCTGAGGATGTTTGTTTCCCAGGAACAGACATGTTGGGAAATGGGGATAAATGGCAACCCTAATTTAATATGTTGTTACCTAATTTAAAATAAGAAAAACTATTTGTCAGCAAGGGAGTATGTAATTTGAATGGGATCCTTTAAAAACACAACACAAAGCATCCAAAAAAGCCTTGAAGTAAAATTGTAGTTAAGTCCTTCTCTTCATGCCTAGAATCCCCCGAGTTCCAACAGGTCCATTGGCTCCTGTAAACACCAAGGGAATATAAGCTTCCCTGATTCCCACCCTTATCAGTCATGAGAAACCACAGTTGATGAGACAGAGGTGACCAGGCATGTGATCTGTCAATAGGTGTCTGGTCCAAAATATATCTGCCATGCAACCAGCTAGGTTGGGGCACAAAATCATGCATCCCCGTTAGAAGATTCAGACACTTCCGATAGACCTGCTTCAACTTTATCCAGGGTTCTCTGCTTACAGTGTGGTGGTCCTATGTCTACAGTCATTCACTTGGGTTTTTCAGACCAGAGACTCTTCATACTACCTGCCTGTTGAACAGGTCTAGAGAACCCTTCAGGCAGCCACCTGGACTAACAGAGACTGCCTCCTTGTCAGAGAGGTTTTGACCCCAAGGCAAATGCAAATAGTTGTTTGTAATATTCTTATATTGTTCCTCTCATAGACTGTACTGTGCTGCCACCTAGTACGTTTGTTGGGAGTTACTCCTAACTCCAGTTATGGTAATAGTTGGATTGTCTCCTATTATTTGTTCTGTGCTTATTGCAAATCTTTGTTACCATCTCATTTGCATTGTCAATTTATCCTACATTCATTTAATAAACCTAAAGTTGCATGTTGCGGTTTTTCTAATCATTTAGATGATACCTCTACATTACATTGAAACTCATAAAAAGCAATTTAAATCATATAACTCATAAAATAAAATGGATAAAATAATTAAATGAAGAAATAATTAAAAAGGGTCAGACACTATGGCCACTTGGTCTTTTGCTGACATCACTCTTCTATGTTTCTCTACATCTAGGAAGGACAGTTAGGCTATAATATATATATATCCTTTAAAATTAAGCTTTTATCACTTTAGAACATTATGAATGGTGAAATATGACTTCTCACAAGAACATGCAGTAGGCCAAATAAGCCAGTCAGTAATAATTTTTCATTGTTATTGTTAGCTTGAGCTGATGTTAGGTCAAAATTAATTGGCTAATTTGGGTTGCTACACTTTTAAAATTATAAAAGCCCTTTGCACTGCAAGCAATTACTAGTCAACCCTCTTAAAGCTGTTAGCAATTACTGCTCAAGATGCAAATTAAAGTGACTAACAGAATTACAGCAAAGTATCTCAAATCTTCTGCAAACCCACATGCCAGACAATCTACTCCCACGTTATAGCCAAATTGAGCATTCGGAGACCCTTGCTCTCAGTGTGAAAGCTGCGATCTCTCTACAGGTTTCTAAGGTGCCCCCTGCTGAGTTAGAGTTAGACGTTTCCATTTAGCAGTGAGCAGAAGATTTGCTCAGTAGAGAGGTGGTTGACTTCTCCACCATTGCTTCTTAACAGGGAGCAAAAGCCTCATTCAGCAGCAGGGCCTCCAATGCAGATAAACACATCTAAGGGGTGCTGTGAGTTTATAAAAAGTGCGAGAAACAAAAATATTCAGAGAGCTCACAGGCTCAGGTTAGGCTGCTCACAACGGGCAAGGTTACCCTTCTGTGGGTACCCAGCAGGTTACCAGAAAATGGAAATAGCATCAAATGATAAAAAGGTCCAAATTAAGTTATTTGGTGTACCCTAAAAAACAACAGCCAATGTGTTTTAGGGCGAGAAGAAACTCCACCTTCACCAAAGCTTTAATTAAAGCAAAAACATTGAATTAACTCAAAATAAGGCTTTTCAGTGTGAATTTACAGTATGTAGGGAAGCTAATTGCTGGATTAGGAGAGTTCATAGCCAGCAGCATCTGCATGAGCAATCAAAATAAACCAATACATTTATTTGGACCTTTAATTGGTGCAGGATTTTCTGCGCAGCAGGGAACAGGCTTTTCTATTCAGACTGAGGTTGCTTTTTAACAAAGACAAACTGTAATGCCCCGTACACACGATTGGACTTTCCGACAGAAAATGTGCGATCGGATCATGTTGTCGGAAAATCCAATCGTGTGTGGGCTCCATCGGACTTTTTCCATCGGAATTTCCAACACACAAAGTTTGAGAGCTGGATCTAAAATTTTGCAACAACAAAATCCAATCATTTAAATTCCGATCATGTGTAGACAATTCCCATGGACAAAGTGCCACGCATGCTCAGAATAAATTACGAGACGAAAGTTATTGGCTACTGCCCTCTTTATAGTCCTGTCTTACATGGTTTACCTCACCTTGTTCTGAACGATCAGATTTTCCGACAACTTTGTGCAACCATGTGTATGCAAGACAAGTTTGGGCCAAAATCCGTTGGAAAAAATCAGACGGATTTTGTCATCGGAATTTCCGACCATGTGTATAAGGCATAAGGCTTTGCATACATTTTGTTTTGTTGCACCTGGAATGTATTTAGCTGACTGAAACTGAAAGTTCACTCAGGCTTTGACATTAATATGCAGATTTGATAGCCTCTAAACACTAGTCAGGCTTTTTAATACATTTTAAATAGTTTGGCTTCTGTTTAACGCTTTTGCTGTTAGGTCTGTACGTCATATGGACCTGACAGAGGGGGGTTTTACACAAGTCAACTTCTGCATGTCGGATGCAAGCAGTCCGATGCCTTTGCAGGCATCGTATTACTCACATTACTCGCAAACCCCCCCTAGTAATGGCCAAACCTCCCTGACATGTATCCCTTGCCTATCTGTGGACCCGGGATTGGCATAGCACATGCTACTGGGTAGGGAGGAGAAAGCTGAGCGAATGTGAATCAGCTCTCCTTCCCTTCTTGATACTGACCTGGAAGCGACACGTAAAATGGATGTCACTTTCAGGTCCCCCTGTCAGTGTCCTCAACCAGCATGACAGAGAAAGAATTGAATGCCGTGTGATATGTACTGCATTAGATTCAGTGCATCACAGGGGAGACATCCAGGGTCTAAAAGATCTCATTAAAGAGAACCTGTCACCAAATAATAATCACATTGTTTGTCCCCTATGTGATAAAAAAAAGTTAAGTAAAAAATTGTTTTGTTAAATGTAGAAAATGAAAGATACACCCAAGCACATAAAATTCCCCCCAAATTATTTTGAGGCACCCCACCCCATATGCTCAAATGTAAATGCACTCATCAGGGGGAGCCTATACTGAATGCGATACACATGTTACATATTGCTGCACACATCCGAGTGAAAGCAAAATTTCCTTTGCAACGCTAAACTGTTGACCAAGTGTCACCTATGGAAAATAAAGGGTATCAAAGTTTGTTTCCATTTCACGGGTACACAACAATTTAAGAGCTGACACGTTGGGCATATAGTGAAACCTCATATTTTATATTTTTACCAAAAAACTGGGTCATTTTTTTGTGTTTGTGTGCCCCAAAATAACTCTAGTGTAAATTGTACTGAAATTTTGCATTTCCTAGACATTTCTGGCCATATTGTGTGATATAAAATATTGGAACTATCACTATTTTGCTCTCAAGGGAGTCTGCTTTGTTTTGGGGACCTAAAATTATTTTTTAAAACGGGTGCAAAAAAATGAAAAACGCCTCTAGCAGCATAAGGGTTAAAGTGGAATTTCAGCCTAGACCTAACTAGTCTTAAAGATGTGCCCTCCTCCCACCTAACACCTATGCTGACTAAATGTAACAAAAAACAAAGAGTGACCCCGTTGAACCCAACCGAATTATGTCATACACATGCCTCCCTCCCCATGTATATATATAGATATATATATAGAAAAAGAAAAAAGGATTTTGGGACTTTAAATGAGGCATGTGCATGTGCATAATAAAATGAAAAATATTAGATTATAAACAGGTTACATGTCGTAATTCCCGTTGGGAACGACAATTGTTAATTTAGATTAAATAAAGTTCAATCAATTTAATACACTTGATAAATGCAATACACAATATGATATAAGGTGTATCATATAAATGATATATGACACATATTCCCCACATGGAAGGACATAATAAATAACATAATAAATAATAAATAATAATAATGACATATTTATATTTGGTACATACAGAAATAATAAATTAACACGAATATAGATCCAATAATTGTAATCATCATAATAACTATACATATATATAATAAAGTAAATATCAGCAAAATTCATAATTTTAAAAACATGCTTGGCTTGGCTTCCCTGAATAAAAACTTGACGCATTTCATGGCGGTAACAGCCACTCATCAGGAGTAGGATGCAAAGGCTTTGGCTACAGGATAAGATAGACAAATAATGAATAAATCAAGTCTAAAGGGATGCCAACTAATCTGTGTAAAAAAGATGTATATACATTTTTTTTTATATAGTTACCTATTTTCTGCCCGCTCTGGGCCAGGCACGTGATCCGCTGAGTCATCCAAAAGCAGCTGCAGGGAAAAGGAGAGAGTGTTCAACATTAGCTGGGAAATCCAGGAAATTCTGCAAGTGGTGACATTCCCCATAGGCTTCATTGGTCCAGCCATTGTCGACAGTCCCTCCTGTCCCCCGCAGCTGCCACTGGCTGACATAGGGGAGCCAGATCATATGACTGGACTGGATCAGACTAAAAATAGTTAAGTAAGTATATACATCTTTTTCACACAGATTAGGCAGCATAGGTGTTAGGGAGAAGGAGGGGGTGGGTATTTTTAGGACTGGTTAGATGTAGGCTGGAATTTTACTTTAAATATTATTTTATTGTATAGTTTATTTAGGTTATTATTTAAACTTTTATTTGAAAACCTTTCCCTGTGTTTGTGAATTACTCCTATATGCTTTTACCTAATATGGTGAACAACTCAGTTTTTTTTATGTATGGCCAAATCAGATTTTAAGCATTACCATATGAAATATTCATGATGTAATTATGGTGTCTCCTAATGGACCAGCCCATCGCACACTTTGCTGAGAAGAACACTAATTGGTATGAACCAGGGATCCAGCACAAAATGTAATTTCAAGCCACATCATATATTTTTTATGCTACTAATTTTAGCATTTTAGTCTATAAGTATATACCACAAAAACAAATATCGACCTTGAATTATGCAGCCTGCTTTATTGTGTTTTTTTACAAATTCAAACATCAGATGCAGTTCTACAAATACAGTGATATGTAAGGAAACAGCAAAGGTTATTTGCATGACCTGGGATAAGTTAATTATCTTCACATTATTGATGACTTGTTAACTCACAGCATCAGTGAAGTGAAATCACCAAGGATTTATGAAAGGTCATCAATAACAAGAACATGTAAATCTTTCAGCTTTAGTTGGTCCCAATGTGAGTTTCTATGCCTAGTTTTCGCCAAATGTTGTTAGTGTTTACATAAACTGGAAACTGTATTAATCACAAAATATTGTAGTTTAGAATCTGGAAATGAAAAAATAATCGCAAAAAGAGAAAACACATTTAAAGGTGACTCATTAATTTTATCATAAAGTAAATACAGTATGCTTAATCAGAAAATAAAACCCAGTTTAATTGGAATGGTTGACTTTTCCTTGTACTCAGTTCTCTGTATCAAATAACTAATGCAAGACAATTAAAACAGTAGCTGCCTGATTGCTTTTGACCTGGTAAAGGGAGGCAAAGCCAATTAGAGATGAACGGTAAAGTATATTAGCGCAGGATTGTTTACCATAAATGTGTATTAAAGGATATGCTGTAAACATTGTTAGCCTAATGGTTTAAAAGTGTTATCTTCCTAATCTATGCACATTACAGTGACTATACAGAATTGTCCTGCTGTGGAACTTACAAAATTAGTGTTTATATGTGCCAAATCCTCAAATACTTTATTCTATGCACAATGGCCTTACACTACAATGTAGGCTATTTTACAGCATTGGTAAATGTCCAATCTTGCTAATCCTTACAGTGGTCCAGTGGAACTAATATTAACTAGCCTTGTCACAAAAACACTTACATATACTGAAGGTTTAAAAGGATTAATCATAAAAAGTAGTTGGTATAAGTGTTTCTCAGGTAATAAAGTTATATTGAGTATAGCAGTTTTTGCTAAAAGTAACACATATTAAAATAGATGGAAAAGGACTGATTTACTTAAAGTGTTTCTAAGCCCACAATGGTAAAATCAGTCTGCATATGCAGGAAAGCATTCTTGTTATACTCACTGTGGAACCCAAGGGGTTAATCCTCAGCATTGTGTAAAAAGGCTGTTTGATCCTGTCTTCTCTGATCCTCCCCTATTTTTACTGTCTCCAATCCATCTGCTGGTAGTACAGAGCCCTGAAGACACTCTGCACATGCTCAATTTGATGTGTATTTCTAGAGAGTTTTTTTTTTGGGAGGGTGCATGTGATCAGCACAGGGCCAATCAACACTGTCCAGACAGAGGGTCGGGGTCATGCAGGCTCACAGCACAGTCAGAGGTGAATGAAAACTGCTCCTACAAGCTTTAACCAGTTTTCAGCAGGCACAGATAGACGTCACAAGACTGCTACATACTACTGATGAGAAAAGGTATTTAGCAGTTTATATTTACTAAAATAATTGCATTTCCATGTTCTGTGTACTGTGGGAGAGCATATATAGTGAATGCAGGGTCCTGGGTTTAGTAACACTTTAATGGTACTACCTGACGTGGCACCCAGCTTATGGTGGCAGCTATGGTAGTTTACAGTATTCCAGCTAACTGCTTTACATGTCACATCTGCCAAATCAAACTGCCCATAACACAACTGCTGCCCTGGTGTAATGGGTCTTTATTTCCTTTGGAGGTAAAATAACTTATTTTGTGTAGGTGATCTGCATGGCCTTGGTTCATGAGGATATAACCAATGAGGATATAACCCATGGGTGCTCAACCTGTGGCCCTCCAGCTGTTGCATAACTACAAGTCCCATCATGCCTCTGCCCTTGGGAGTCATGCTTGTAACTGTCAGCCTTGCAATGCAACAGGTTGAGAACCCATGATATAACCCTTGAGGGTGCAGATGAGCCTTTGTCTGACTTTTTGCAAAAGGGACCTAGTGTTATGCAAAACTGCTAGGTTCTAAGCAGGTAAGTTTGTAACAGGGATCATAGATCTTGTTTTCTCCAGAATGGCTCCTCAGTAGTAGGATTAGTGATTAATGGAAACTGAGTGACTTTGTTAAAGTAGTACATTTTTCATTTAGCCAAGTGAGCCCATGTTGACATTGAATACCAAGTCATATGCAGATTAATTAAAATGACATTTCTTCTAAACTATTGAAGTGAATGCAACTTCACTGAGCTACATAAAAAAAACATTGATTTATTAGTATATCAACCCCAGTGGCTACACAGTGATGTCAGCTACATTTCTGAAATATTTTCTGGGACTTCATCAGTCACAGAATGTAACAAAAAAAATCCTTCTCATTAGTTGCATGATCATTTTTGGATGCTGGACTATGAAAACCGCAGTTACTTGTGATAAATTGTGAGTATTCCTTTTTAAAGTACTTTAACTGCTAAACTATTTTGTAAAAAAGCATATTTGACCTTTTGATAAATTGGCAAAGTATGGTAAATCATTCGTTTTTATTGTGCTTATTCCAATCTTGCTTCTATTCTCTCTTTTAAAAGACAGGCTTAAATTGGGGCTTTTGCAAATCAGTTGCAGTACAGTTTCAAAATTGGTGCATGCAAAAATTTGGTGCAATACGGTGTGATTTAAGCACGTTCAAATTGAAGGGGCTCAAATCAGACAGCACTGAATTGCATATAAATTGAGCAGGAATGTGATGCCATTCCTGTAAGATTCATATGTGGTTCATAGTGTGAACATAGGCAGCATTTTCAGAAATCATATAACTTTGTCCGTGTCCTCACAGAAAAAAAAAACATAGGAATATTAAATGAAATGAAATTAAAATAAAATAGATCCTACTTTGATTTTTGTTTACAAACTCTTTTATTCAGGAAAAAATGGTGGTACATGTAAATACAGATCAACAAACAAAAATGCATTGTAAAAAAAAGGATGGAAAATGGGCAGCATTACATTATAATCGTATGTATAGAGAGGTTAACATGGAGTATAATAACATCATCTTCATATATCGTCATATATCTATATATGTATATCTATCTCTATATATATATATATATATATATATATATATATATATATATATATATATATATATATATATATATATATATAGATAGATAGATAGATAGATAGAGATAGGTATATATATATATATATATATATATATATATATATATATATATATATAGAGAGAGAGAGAGAGAGAGAGATAATATGCTATACATATTTAACAGAGATATTGAAACAGTATTTAAGTATAATGAATCCTTTTTATCTGATAGCTAAACCTCCAAAAGCTCCAAAAAAAAAAACATACGTTTTTACCCCGGACCCAGGAAGTTTGTACCACACAGTATTTCTCTCCTTCACTCTTTCTCTCTTACTTTCCATTACACAATTTGATTTTGTTCCATATGTGACAGATTTGCTAAAGCCTGAACCACAGTCAAAAAGTTGAGTACACCATTAAAATGCATATACAGTATGTTGGCAGGACAACATTTATTCAAACATAACTAAAGTGATTAGCTATATGCAGTTTTTTTTTTTATTGGCTATACCTTGCAACCACAGTTAAAGTTACTTCACTTTCATGGGGAAAACAAAAATTTATATAGCATATACAATTACTACAACAGTCATATTGTAATTGAATGTTATTAAAAATGACTTTTCTCTTCCAATCTGCAGCACTGTAATTTTCTGTAAAATGCAATGCAATATGGCAACCTGGATGCATTCTGTATGGAATACCCCCCAAAAATGTAATTTTCTGCTTGTGTGATTGTCTTACTGAGTTTCCCAGAATTCTGTATTAAGATACAAGTAAGATTTTTGGCATCCTCTGCAACAAAAATTTATTTTTTGGTGAGATACTCACAAAGGTAAACCATGTCTAAAATGATACAGACCCTGCCACTGTCCTCATTGGAGCCCTGCTGGTGCAGCAGCTCATTGATAATTATAAAATCACTTCCTCCTCAGTGGTTTTGTTTTGTATAATATAATAATCTCTTAGAATATTATATACAACTATTGTTTTTAATGGTTCTTAGTAGTCTTGTATGAATTTTTACTTTATCTCATTATCCTGTATACTTTGTATTTATCTGTAGAATACACTGCCCCCTGTAATTGTCTTGCTGCTGCCATCCCCATACTAAAGCTGCCAGGTGTTGTTACTGATTTACCATGCACTTGGCAGGCTAAATAGACAAAAGTAGCCCTATTCTGAGTAGGCTGAGGAAAGGGAGAATGTATCCCTGCACAGGCACTTACATGTCATCCTAGTGAGCGAGGATTCATCTGACAGCAGCTGGCGTCTGCTTCCCACGATGCTTCTAAACCACTTTTTTTCTTGGAGGATTTCCTGCTTCCCCTGGCCAGGGTTGTTCAGAACTGTGAAACAGACACCTGCCCTTCTAATATACTGCACCGAGGCATGTGGTTTTGCAAGATTACTTTTGTGAGTACAACAGCTTTGAGTGCTATGATTTAATAAAGCCCATTCTGCTTTTTTTTCTCTGTACCTAATTCACTAAGCTCTGAAAATGTTCCCTTGCAACAGCCTGTTGCCCTGTGTTTGCAGGAAGCCAGATTCTCAAAATCCTTACTGCCTAAATACTTGTGTATGCATTTGCAAAAAGAGTATTCACTTTTTGGACAAATATACCATGCCATTGTCCATAAGAATTCTGTTACCCAGAGGGGCAATTCCTTCTCCTTCAGAGATCCCATTTTTGACATTTTAAACTTACAGATATCCAATTGCATACCCAGCTACCCCCAAATTTTTCCCCACTGCTGAATACTCTATTCTTTGTGTCAGAATTTCTTCCAGGAATCGTCAAGGCAACCATACTATAAAAAAATCGGTTGCACCATTATTTCTTATATTTTGTCTGGTACCCACTGCAACCTACACAAACTAGAGAATAAATTAAACTATTAAAATCTCAAAAAACTTCAAAATAAAGAACGTAAAGAAAGAAAAACATATCTAGTATACTTTAAGTACCGTATTTATCAGCGTATAACATGCACCCCAAGTTTAGGAGGGAATTTTAAGGAAAAAAACTTTTAGGAGGGAAGTTTAAGGAAAAAAAATTACATTTAAATGCCCATCAATGCAGCCTTATCAGTGTCCATCTGCAGCCTTGTCCATCATTGCAGCCTTGTCATGCAGCCTTGTCCATCGTTGTACCCTTGTCAGTGTCATTTGCAGCCTTGTTAGTTTTATTTGCAGCTTTTTTTTTTTTAAATGGTGCCACCGAGATACAGAGCCGAATGTCCTGTGTATCTCGGCGGCGCTCGGTAGTTCGGCTGCCTTCAGCTGTTCCCGTCGGCTTTCGGCCACCTTCGGCCCTTCTCATCAGCTTTCGGCCACCTTTGACCGCTCTGGTCAGCTTTCGTCCGCTCTCCACCGTTCTTGGCGGATTTCAGCCACCGAGAAGGGCCAAAGGCGGCCGAAAGCTGACGAGAAGGGCCAAAAGCCGCCAAAGGCCACCAAGAAGGGCCAAAGGTGGCCGAAAGCCACTGAGAAGGGCTGAAGGCAGCTGAAAGCCACCCAGAGGCTCAAAATGATGGAGGATCGGCGTATAACACGCACCCGCGATTTTCCCCTGATTTTAAATACGGTATATAAAAATAACTGGTTACCAGATATAAAACCAGTGTGTTACTAACTTCTTGTTTGGGCTGATACCACAGTACCCCTGCTCGACTTCTGTACTAAAATTCCAATCAGGGTTGTCAGCGCTGCCTGCTAGACTACGGAACATTTCCTATCACCCACTCCTCTCTGTCACACTTCACATGCATACAGTATATTGATTTATTCCCAGACAAAATAATGTTGCTACCTTGACTTTCAAAATTCCGCACACATATTCTGTGTAGGGAAAGAGCTCTTGGGGAATGTAGATCTGGGGGTGTGCTTAAGTAAAAAAAAAAACTGTTTCCTAGCAGCTGCCACTGCAAGATTTTATAAGCCTGGTGGTAATTTTACTGTGAGTAATTGAAATAGTTGTTTTCTACAGTAACAAAGAAAAAATGCTGGGAATTGTTCTAGATGGGAAGAAGGAAGCCTAGAGTTAAAATTGAGTAATGTCTAGAAATTCCTTAAAGGAATATCACTCAAAAGATTAAGACAGACATGGATACCATTTAAAGACACATCTTTCAGGTAGCTTAAATCTAACAGCAAACACAACAAAGGATTCTGGGACTTACTATGAAATTTACTTTAGTCAAGCAATACTATTAAACCAACCATTCTACTGCTGTCAAAGATAAAAAAACATAAAATAGTCTGTTCAAATATGTTCAGATATAGAAGAAATATCTTTGTCCTTTGGCACTGCTCGATCAGGCCCACAGCAGTCTCCATCCTCTAAGCAGAATGAATACTAATGAATACTGTGAACCCTGTCAAAATAACATATCTCTTGGGTTATTTATCAAAATGTTACGCAACCTTATTGCTTCTTTATTGCTCTCAATATCCCCAGTATTTGACTCAGTATTTTAAAACAACTACACTTGGACATTACTGTCAAAGAGGTCAGATAAGCCACCAGATTATTAAAACTTCCCAGAACACAAGGAACAGCTAGCCTTTTAGCCTTATAAAATATAAATTATATTCTTGATCCACATTTGGCTCATTATATTATTTTCAACATTTGGCTTTAGATTTGTCAAATTAAACTTTCATCTTAACAATACCTATTTAAAAGCTTGCAAAATCACAATAGCCAAAGCTGGAAACACATCCAAAACAGTTACAGAGTTATAAGTCTTCATGAAATATAAATGAAAAACTATTGGCTAAAATATACAATATGTGTTCGCGATCAATATTTTTCCTGGAATATCCACTGCAATCAAGTGAGCTTTGTTCCAAAATGACAAGCTGTACATACATAAATTGATACAAAATATCCTGATTATTTAGGAGAGCTAATTACTCTGCCTTCTTTTGCCACTTCATGTTCAGAAAGCATCTGATGTCTTCTCTTAGGAATATCTACATTATGTATCATGCAAATGGGGCTTTGTTATTGGCTTCCTCTTTTGGATAAAAGCTTTTTCTCTATTTTTTCAATTTGAATAGGATATAAAAGATATTTCTCAAAATGCTTTAGAATTGCCTGTGGCACCAACCAAAGATGTCCCTAATCTCAAATCATTTTATATTAGCACTGGAATAGCATTTTCAATATGAAACAATGCTGATATTAAGTAGGTTGAGGTTAAAAATATTCATCATAAGAGCCAAGCTATTGCTGACAGAATATCTGGTTTACCACTGCATAGCTCCATACTACCAAGCCTAGCCTCTTTACCCACTTAGATTCCTTTGTAAAAATGTTAGTCCTTATGGTTAACCCCTTGGCTTCAAATGTACGCAAATATGCGGCCCCATTGGACTGGGCTTTTTTCTAATCAAGAGCCCTGGGCCCTGTACTAACGATCAGGACTTGGAACATCTAATTACAGGTCACCTGATCACTGTGATAGTCCCGATTAGCTATCACAGTGATCAGTTACTGTGAAGCCCGCCCCCGTGTTTTCTCTACCTGTGAATGGAGAAGAGAGATACATTGTACAAGTGTGTGTAAAAAAAAAATAATAATAAAAAAATGTAATTAAAAAAATGTAAAAAATACCTAGATTGAGGTTTGGTCTGGGTCAGTTCCAGGATTAGTGTTTGGGTCAAGGTCAGGGTCAAAGTTCAAGGTTAGTTTGTTTTAGGTAGGGGAAAAAAAAGCAAAATGTGCACTATTGTTTCTGGACTGTACTACCTGAGCACTACAAAAAACAAAAACCATACACATATGTGGTATCTCTGTGATCATCAGGAGCAGGAGAATTTATTTTGGTAGAAGGTTGTGGTAGTTGCAAGAAATATACAGCTACATTTAAAAAAATATATATTTGTCTTTATTATTTTGGGACAGTTTTCCTTTGATAATAAAAATAAAATCAGGAGATATCCATTATTATGTAACACCAAATGAAATCCCAATTTGTCCTGAAAAAACAAGGGTATAATCCATCCGCATGCACAAAGGAGGTGTGATGCAAAATTGTGCTTAGGCATTAAGATTTGTTTTACCCTTAGGCACAAAGCAGTACATATCAAACAACCTAACTGCTTAAATATCTCTTCGATTATTGCCATGAACAGATTGTAACTGTGTCATATTGTACGTGTAGCCCTCTGTGGGGGGGTATGACTAATGGCCCTCCCCAAACAGGATATTGTGCTTAACCTGCAGGTAAATAAGAGAACCAGAAGCTTTATGAAGTGGATTTGGTAATGAAGTTGGTGGTGTCTCCATCCAGGACATGGCCTCTGTGAAGAGAGGGGGTTCTCTTCCTAGGACTTTAACCTTCAATCTAATTAAAATAATTTGTGGCAGAAAAACTACTGCAATCAGCACATACTTACTCTATACTAATACGTATATAGATGCACACCAGCATGGGAATAATAATAGTTTTATATAAGAAATAAAAATAATACATAACATCCAATAAACAACAGGTGTTATCATCAAAGGACACAACAAGAGTCCTGATGGCATTGTGCCCATATACCCAAATATATATATTAAGCACTTCAGCCCCGAAAGATTTTACACCCTTCCTGACCAGAGCACTTTTTACAATTTGACACTGCGTCGCTTTAACTGACAATTGGGCAGTCATGCTGTACCCAAGCAAAATTTGCGGCCTTTTTTCCCACAAATAGAGCTTTCTTTTGGTGGTATTTGATCACTCTGTGGTGTTTATTTTTTTGAGCTGTAAACAAAAAAATAGCAACAATTACAAAAAATATGTAGATATGGATGTGTAGTGCTAAAAATAAAAAAACCTAGCATACCTTAAAAAAAGGAACTATATAATAGTAAATATCTAATAGCCCGTCCCTCATAATAAAGAGCACAGAATAAATGTAGACAACTACATGCAATAGTGAAGTAAACTTTTGCAGAGTTTCTTAAAAACAACTGTTAAAACCAAAATAGACAAAATGTAAATATCTATATATTTTTTTATGTTTTTAATGTAGTTCTTTTTAGACACTTTAATGATTCAAGCACCCCCGGCACATAGAAAAACCTGTAGTATGGTATCTCCTTCTCTGTACTGAGAGAAATATTCAGACTGCTATTGCTGACATACTTCAGTGAATGCTAGCTGTTATGCTGTTCTTCTATTTTCATTGCTTTCCGAGTCACTGGTCAGAACAAGCATTCAGCAAGTAAAGCCAATCAATATCTACTTACTTGTTCCAGGTCAATGATATCAAATGCAATGCAAGCAGTGCCGGGACAAGATCGCACAGTGCCCAGGGCAAAGATGCCAAAATGTGCCCCCCACCTCTTCATTATGTGCAAGTTTATAAGGAGGGGGGGGGGGAGCACAGCCTACACTTGCTCCCAGCTTGCTCCTCCTCTCCTTGCTGCTTCCAGTGCTGGACTGACAGAATTAGTGATGTCACTTTCAGCCTCCTCTCAGCCTTAGACCCCTTTCACACTGGGGCGTTTTTCAGGCGTTTTTCGTGCGTTTTAGCGTTAAAAAATACGCCTAAAAGAAGCCGCAACTGCAATCCCAATGTAAAAGCCCAAGTGCTTTCACACCGAGATCCCTTTCATACTGGGGCGTTTTTCAGGCGCTTCAGCGTTAAAAAATACGCCTGAAAGAAGCTGCAACTGCAATCCCAATGTAAACGACCGAGTGGTTTCACACCAAGGCGCAAGCAGCTTCTTTGCAGCGCTTTTGGAGCGGTGAATAAAGCGCCCCTTCCCATTGAAATCAATGGGAAGCGCCTGTAAAACGCCTGAAAACGCCTGAAAAACGCTATTGGCAGCAGCGTTTTGTGGGCGCTTTTAACCCTTTATTTGGCCACTAGCAGGGGTTAAAAGCGCCCCAATAACGCTTGAAAAACGCTGGTAAAGCGCTGCTAGTTTAAGCGGCGCTTTACGAGCGTTTTTCGGGCGCTGACATTGTGAAAGGGTTCTTAAAGCACTTGGGCTTTCACATTGGGACTGCAGATGAGGCTTCTTTCAAGCGCTTTACAGGTGCTTTTTTTAACGCTAAAGTGCCTGAAAAACGCCTGAAAAACGCCCCAGTGTGAAAGGGGTCTTAAAGTAGAAGGACCTTGCGCCACCCCCACCCTACAATATACGCAGCACCCAGGGCCACCGCCCCTTTTGCCCTGATTGCAGGCATTTGATCAGCATAACAGCCATGCAGTTAGCATGTTCAGAAGAAGTGATCCACATTCTAGAGCTACAGTATATGTGTGGCATCTCACAGTAGAAAAATAAACACTCCCTGACCCTTTCAATGGTTCAGAAGTAAAAATATAATTTGTTTGCATCTGGAGATTTTTGGCATCAATCACACGGCTGTAAAAAACAAAACAAAAAAAAACTCATCTATAAGTGCTTTTTAATCACGCATCTGAACGCAGCCGCATTGTTTTCCCACAGGTGCATAAACATGCAGCACATTCAGATCCAAAACCCAGAATCCACAATCTATATCTAAGAACATGCACTTCACGCACTTATTCGTAATGTTAGTGGATAAATTATGTCTAAACAAAGGGAAAAAAATAAGTTATTATTATACAGCATATGCGTATGGTTCTTTACATGGTTAAATGCTTCTATATGCAAGTATTTTACAGGTCATTAGGCAGAAACTTTTCTCCTAGAAAAAACATATGTAAAGTTTGTATGGCCATGTGAATGTAGCTTTATATTCATTTAGGTTTTGATGAGAAGAGTGATTAGGAAGAGGGTGAGCCTTGGATATTAACTTTTTTTTGACAGCATAACTTACCAAATATTTCCTGTACAACAGCTACACCAATGTTATTTCATTTTCAGTTGCTCCTGTGTACATGACACCAAGGCTACTTTCACACTGGGTCCACCGAGCGTCAATCGCTTTTAACCCCCCCTAGCGGCCGAAGAAGGGGTTAAAAGCACCTGTGTTCCAACGCTTCCAAAGCGACTTTCAATGGGTATTTCAATGGGCAGGGCATTGGCATTTTGGGAGCACTGTGTACAGTGTTCCCAAACCGCCTCAAAGATGCTGCTTGCAGGACTTTTCCCACAAGCGCACTGCCCCAGTGTGAAAAGTCACACTGAAATGAATGGGAGGCGGTTTTCAGGGGTTATTTAGAGGCTTTAGTGTGAAACTGGCCTAAAAGAACACATGCAGAGTTGATCTGAAAGGAAAGGTAAGAATCCTAGGTATATTATTATGTACTGTATGTTACATTAAAAGTGAAGATTTGTTACATGTCATTTTCAAGATCCCCAAGGAGTTTGACTGTCTAATATTTTGAATGCGGTTGTTGAATTAACATATGAATTCATGTTGCCTTTTATACTTTGTGATTAACTCTCACTGAATATAATTCAAAATGACAGGTGTCAGAAACTTGACAGAAACACAGTTTGTAAGGGAGACCATCCTAATTACAGGACTACTGTGTTGGAATGTTACAGTACAATGGTCAGCTGGATGTATACGTATATGCCATTTGTTATTTTTTATGCAATTTTGAGTAGCTTGCTGTATTCAGACGTAGATAACGATTCCTCATACTAGCTGTCACTTTTTGAAGACAGTGCGGCCATGCGGGGCTCACACAGGGCCGTGTCATTTATGAACGTATGAACTACAAGTCCCCACATCCTTTGCGGCTGTCAGTTTGTAGTTCTCAGTGAACTACCAGGGTGCTGTTGAGCACTGTGGTAATTCATTGAGTCTTCCTGTCGGTGTGAAACCGCCTGGCTGTATGATGTATGGGGCAGACAGCTTACACTGACAGTCTGCAGGAGATCTGTATGGCTTCAACAATTTTCTGATCGCTGGCACAATGCTTTCCAGGCTTTACCTGCATTTATTTTTTTAAGTGGACCTATCAATTAAGGCAACTGTTTACCACTGACAGAGACGCCTAAAATGGTCAGTACTTAAAGTGGTTAAACCCTTTTTGTTAACCTCTACCTATAGGTAAGCCTAGAATAAGGCTACTTTTTGACTGAGTCGCTTTACAAGCGCTACAGTGGTAAAAATAGCGCCTGTAAAGTGCCTCTCCTGTGTCTGTGTGGAGCGGTGCGCTTGCAGGAAGGTCAAAAAAGTCCTGCAAGTCACATCTTTGCAGCTCTATAGGAGCGGTGTGTTCACTGCTCCTAAAGTGCCCCTTCCCATTGAAAACAATGGGGCAGCACAGCAAACCCGTCGACAAAGCTGATTTTGTACAGAAATATTCAGAAAAACACATTTTTAAAAGTTATAAATTGATTTGCATTTTAATGAGTGAAATAAGTATTTGATCCCCCATCAATCAGCAAGATTTCTGCCCCCCAGGTGTCTTCTATACAGGTAATGAGTGGAGATTAGGAGCGCTCTCTTAAAGGGAGTGCTCCTAATCTCAGCTCGTTACCTGTATAAAAGACACCTGTCCACAGAAGCAATCAATTAATCAGATTCCAATCTCTCCACCATGGCCAAGACCAAAGAGTTGTCCAAGTATGCCAGAGACAAGATTATAGACCTACACAAGGCTGGAATGGGCTACAAGACCATCGCCAAGCAGCTTGGTGACAGGGTGACAATAGGTGTGATTATTCGCAAATGGTAGAAACACAAAATAACTGTCAATCTCCCTCAATTTTTGGCTCCATGCAAGATTGGACCTTGTAGAGTTTCAATAATTATGAGAACGGTGAGGAATCAGCCCAGAACTACTTGAGAGAATCTTGTGAAGGATCTCAAGGCAGCTGGGACCATAGTCACCAAGAAAACAATTGAAAAAACACACTATGCGGTGAAGGACTGAAATCATGCAGTGCCTGCCAGGTCCCCCTGCTCAAGAAAGCACATGTACAGGCCTTCTGAAGATTGCTAATGAGCATCTGAATGATTCAGAGGAGAACAGGGTGAAAGTGTTGTCGTCAGATGAGACTCTTTGGCATCAACTCTACTCGGCGTGTTTGGAAGAGGAGGAGGGCTGCCTATGACCCTAAGAACACCATCCCCACCATCAAACATGGAGGTGGAAACATTATTCTTTTATGGTATTTTTCTGCTAAGGGGACAGGACGACTTCACCGCATCAAAGGGTTGATGGACGGGCCATCTACTTTCAAATCTTGGGTGAGAACCTCCTTCCCTGGAGAAGGGCATTGAAAATGGGATGTGGGTGGGTTTTCCAGCATGACAATATCCCAAAACGAACAGCCAAGGCAACAAAGGAGTGGCTCAAGAAGAAGCACATTAAGGTCCTGGAGTGGAATAGCCAGTCTCCAGACCTTAATCCCATAGAAAATATGTTCAGGAAGCTGAAGGTTTGAATTAGCAAATGTCAGCCTCGAAACCTTAATGACTTGGAGAGGATCTGCAAAGAGGAGTGGGACAAAATCCCTATTGAGATGTGTGCAAACCTGGTGGCCAACTACAAGAACCATCTGATCTCTGTGATTGCCAACAAGAGTTTTGCCACCAAGTACTAAGTCATGTTTTGCGAATGGGTTAAATACTTATTTCACTCATTAAAATGCAAATCAATTTATAAATTTTTTGAAATTCGTTTTTCTGGATATTTTTTGCTGTTATTCTGCCTCTTACTGTTAAATTAAACTTACCATTACAATTATAGACTGATCATTTCTTTGTCAGTGGGCCCACCTACAAAACCAGCAAGGGATCAAATACTTTTTACCCTCACTGTATATATATATATATATATATATATATACTGTATATACAGTATGTGTGTGTGTGTGTGTGTGTGTGTGTATATATTTATATATATATATATATATATATATATATATATATATATATATATAGTATATTGCAAGTCCCACATACAGTGCTTTGTAAGGTTTGCAGAGACTATTCTCCAAATCTTACAAAATAGTATAAGAAAACATTAGGCATAAATAATGTACTCTTACTGTATATATCTATGTTCTTCACACCCTTAATGTTAGTATTTTTTCGATATTATTTATTTATTTTAAGCATTCAGACATAAGTAAAAGCTGACAGTAATAAGCACCCCCAGAAATATTATAATTTTCCCGCAGCCTCCGTCACTTTCACTTTTGATGTTCAGCTTGCTCTCCATGTACTGTATGTGTATAAAGTCTGCAATGCCTTATATTAGCTAACTTAAGTTTTAAAACATGCAGGCTTTTGGGACCTTATGTTTCCTCCTCAGATGTTACCCACACCCCCAGAGTACATGTTTTTCATGTTGTTGCTCATATATTTTTTTTGCTTCCCAGTATTTTTTTTTTCTTTGATTTTGGTAGACAAACAGCTCAAACAGATTGAGGATTTGGTTTTAAAGCAGTTACAAACACTAATGAATCCTGGCCGTAGATACAGTATACATGCAGTTATAGTATAATGTCATTATGCTGTTATTTCAATAAATTATATCCCAAAAATACCACATATTGATAGTAACTGCAACATTTCTTTTCCAGCTGTGTGTTAAATTCAGTGGTGCAGGGAGAATCACCTCTATTGCCCTCAGCTTTAATTCTGGGCATTCCTTTCTATACTCTTCAGGTCAGTGCCAATAGGGAGCTTCTTTCTCAGTGGGGGGAAAGCAGCCACATCCCACCAGTAGTATGATGGCTGCTTAGAGGAAAATAAACTAGTGGTAAAGTGGTTAGCACTCTCACCTAGCAGTAAGAAGGGTCACTGGTTCAAAACCCAACCACGACACTACCTGCCTGGAGTTTGCATGTTCTCCCTGTGCCTGCGTGGGTTTCCTCTGGGTACTCTGGTTTCCTCCCACAATCCAAAGACATGCAGGTAGGTAAATTGGCTTCTGTTCAAAATTGGCTCTAGGATATGAATGGGGACCTTGGATTGTGGGCTCCTTGAGGGTAGGGACCAGCATGAGTGTGCAATGTACAGGAATGTGGACAATTGTAGATACTCACTCAGGTTGAACTGGATGGACTGGTGTCTTTATTCAACCTAACTAACTATGAAACTATGACTCCACAACCACCCTACAGCTTGGTCACTATTTTGCAGGAAGTGTCTCAAACTCCATTATGCTGGCAGGATCAAGATATATGAAAAGGGAAATGTAAAGGGACAAGGGAGAAGTCACTATTATTATAAAAGAAATGAAGGTGTCACATTCACATTGTGAGATATTTTATTGTGGGTATATCCTTTAATTTCCTAAAAATTAGTACCCATCACCAATCATATTATTGCTTCTAATTCATGAGCAAGAAGGCAGTGTTGTAGTTCTGTGAATTAAAATTTGGTATTTTAAAAATATTTACCTATATACTCGAGTATAGGCCGACCCGAGTATAAGCCGAGGCCCCCAATTTACCCCCAAAAAACTGGGAAACCTATTGACTCGTGTATAAGCCGAGGGTGAGATATGCCTGTCCATCCCTGTGTGTGTGTCCATCCATCCATCCATCCCTGTGTGTGTGTGTGTCCATCCATCCCTGTGTGTGTGTGTCCATCCATCCATCCATCCATCCCTGTGTGTGTGTCCATCCATCCATCCATCCCTGTGTGTGTGTGTGTCCATCCATCCATCCATCCCTGTGTGTGTGTCCATCCATCCATCCATCCCTGTGTGTGTGTGTGTGTGTGTGTGTGTGTGTGTGTGTGTGTGTGTGTGTGTGTGTGTGTGTGTGTGTGTGTGTGTGTGTGTGTGTGTGTGTGTGTGGCCTTGTGTGTCCAGCCTACCTGTGTCCTGAGCCTCCGTCCGGTCCCGAGCCTCCGTCCGGTCCCGTCCCGTCCCGAGCCTCCGTCCGGTCCCGTCCCGTCCCGAGCCTCCGTCCGGTCCCGTCCGGTCCCGTCCCGAGACTCCGTCCGGTCCCGTCCCGTCCCGAGCCGAGCCTCCGTCCGGTCCCGTCCCAGGATCACCGCTCTTCGTCGGCGCCCATTCCCCTGTTCAAATGCCGCGCCTCCCTGTCTGTGATAGGCGGAACACAATTTCCCAGCAGCCTGTGTTCCGCCTATCACGGACATCGTCTCATCCTCGTCCGTAGTACGAGGATGAGACGATGTCGGTGATAGGCGGAACACAGGCTGCTGGGAAATTCAGTGTTCCGCCTATCACAGGCGAAGGCGGAGCCGGAGGCGCGGCTTTTGAATTATAGAATGGCCGCTGTCTGTCTGCTCGACACGCTGATCGAGCAGGCAGACAGCGATGACTCGAGTATAAGCCGAGGGGGGCACTTTCAGCCTCAAAAAAGAGGCTGAAAATCTCGGCTTATACTCGAGTATATACGGTAATGCTAAGGGATAGAGGTGAATGGCTTTACGTACTTATAAAGAATTTCTGAAACCCATCTATTTATACAAATATGAGTAATGAAATAAAACCTTTAACATGACACAACTATTTTTAAAATACTTAAGTACAAGACTCCACTACTGCTAAAAATTGTGATGCATGCTTGCACACTTGACACCCTTATGCATCTTATGGCTCTTCAAGAAGGTCTCCCAGCTAGTATGCAGACACAGTGAAGGACTTCAGTTTCTCTGGGACCTCTTGGTTTCAGCTTCCCTGGCTTTGCAGCTTAAAGGACATATTTCCCCCAACACCACATTGCAATGGGATTTTACTAGGCCATTCTATAGCCCTCCTTTTCCCTTTTTAGAGCCAAAATGTTATGGATTTGCTAGTGTGCTTTAAATTAATAAAGATGTGAAAGATCTATTTCCACTAATTTCAGCTTTTAGAAAGATGTCCTCATATCCTTATCAAGTTGGATATGACACAGAATTTGTATTTATCTGATGACTGCCAGCTGCCTGGGCCTTGAATCAGCAATATAAACTCAAACCATAACATTTCCAGCATCATTCTTTAGAGTTTTTTTTTTGTAAAGTTCTTCCCTTAAATTGTTGTCATAGGTTTACGCCAAACATGTCTACTGTGGATAGATTCATGGTATGTTGAATGGCAAACTTCCGTTAATGTTCTTTTTGACCACAAAGGCTTTTTTTGGCAAATTTCCCATGCAGGTTAAATTGGTGCGATCTGTTTCAGAGTGTTCAAAAATGCACTTTGACACAAGCTGCTAAAATAGTTCTTGGAGACTAATTTTTAGCATTCAATGGTCAGCTCTTGGCCTATATTTGTTGGGCCACACAACCCTGGACAAATTAGCAGTCAGTTGAAATTTACACCACTTACAGTAATATGATTGATTTAAAATCATTTGGCGCATGCATGGAACCTCCAGAGCAGTAATTCCGTTTTAGAGCTCCATTCCAGGGAGAACTGCACCAGAGCATACCACAGCCATCGCCCCCCTGACTTCACCCACGGAAACCAGCAAGTGTGGGCAACATGCTGTGCTCACAGCCATGGTCCTCAGAGGCTCCAAAACAAAGCTGAAGAATGGCAGCATCAAGGACGTGCTGGCCCGGACATCTATAAAGATTGTGCTGGCTTCCCCTTCACAGCCCAGCAACACCGCACTTTGCCCAAGCTCAGCTGCATGCACAGAAGCTCATGGAGGATACTGGGGAGTCTGACTCTGACACAGGCAGCGCACACTCTGCTATAAAATCCAGCATGTTCAAGCAATTTGAAAGAATACTGCAGAAAGCTCTTTAGCAGACTTCTGATCAAATCACTGACAAGCTGACATGTGAGATCAGGGAATTGGGACATAGAACTGCGCAGCTGGAAGGGAGGGTGGATGAGCTGGAAAACCACATACAGGATTATACTGCAGAACTTGAGAATCCTAAAGAGGAGAACCTAGTATTGCAATCACACTTAGAAGATCAGGAGAATAGGGCCCGGCACTCTAATATCAGGATCAGAGGGATCCCTGAAACAGTCATTGATCTTCATACAACTATGCTGGCCCTCTTTCAGGAAGTGCTGCCTGGCATCCTAGTGGAAAGATTACAAATGGACAGGGTCCACGGGGCCTTATCTGCCCACAAGGCTAATGGCATGGAATATAATAGCAAAATTCCATTACTACCGCACTAAGGACCAGCTATTAGCAGCAGCTAGGTGCAAATATTCACTGTCCTTTTAAGGTCATACCTACCAACTCACAGTGACCAAAAGACGTGCTCTCAAACCCACCTCCAGATCCTGCAGTGCCAACCAGATCATTTACCAATGGGGTTTCCCCTTCACTGGTACGTTTTACACATCTGGAAACTAAATAAGCATACATATTCGCCAGCACATCATGGATCAACACTTTTTCGTCCAAAAGGTTTAATGGAAAGAATCTCATCACAAATTAAAGTGTAATGTTACCACATGTGATATCACATGCCTGAGGAAGGGATCCTGCGCAGCTCCGAAACCTGCACTTGCTTTTGTGATATGATTCTTTCCATTAAACCTTTTGGATGAAAAATTGTCGATCCATGGTGTGCTGGCGAATATGTCCACTTATTTAGTTACCAGATGTGTAAAATGTACCAGTGAAGGGGAAACCCCATTGGTAACCCCATTTATGAGCCACAAATACCAGGAACGTGTGCGATAGGGATATCGATTTGACTGGTAACTAAATAAGTCTGCTGCATGGCTGCTGATTTCAATCTGCCTTGCAGGACCTTGGCTTACTTGAGCAGTCCCCTCAGAGGGACACATCTTGTAGACACTCAGCCTCCCGCTCCCCCATCCACGGAAAACAGCAAAGATCACCCAGGCCACCCTCAACAAAGCCTTTACTAACACGGCTGCTTTGATAACCTTGCAACACCCGTCAAAGATTTGATGGACTGGCCACGACTATACATTACACACCAGGAGATACCCTGTCCCCACAACTGATTCCAGGAATTGATGGAAATCTCCTTTACCAGCTTTCGATGCATTTATGCACAAACGTTGATCTTTTCTTCAGCCACCGCTTCCGAATTATCAATGTGTCTGCTATTGCCTGACCCCAATTATTCATCTGCAATCAGGACCTAACTTCTTGGCCTTTCCTGACTGGCATGTCTCGGATAGGTTCCGGAACAAAAGTTATCACCATTTTCAGGAGGCCCTTTTACTTAGGAGGACCCCCCCCCCTTTTTATTTTTTTTATTTTTTTCTGATAGCACCAGTGCTGCTCCTGATTTCCATTGTCTTCACATTATAGAGCCAAATGGCACTATGGTCTAAATAAGGGGTGCTCAACCTGTGGCTCTCCAGCTGTTGCGGAACTACAAGTCCCATGAGGCATGGCAAGGCTGAAAAGTACAAGCATGACTCCCAAAAGCAGAGGCATGATGGGACTTGTAGTTTCACAACAGCTAGAGAGCCACAGGTTGAGCACCCCTGGTCTAAATAGTCTGGGTGATGCTTTCCTTCCATACAGGTTACCCACAACCTGGTTTACACACGGTTCTTATGTTACACTCCAAGTTAAGTGTTCCTAGTATCTACTACCTACATTGTGTTAGCTTCTGATTCTATTTACTGTTTATATCCTCAAGGTTAAATATTTGCTGATCTTTCCTTTTTTTCTCTCTCCACCAATATTGCCAAGCCGATGTTCACATTGTTAATATGTTCTACCCTCCGATGCTGTTCTCCCGCTGGAATTTCTTGCGACTCCATTTGCTACCCTCGGCTCCCTGTCCTTTTTATGCAGGGTCCCGACCATAGTCTCTGAGCCTCTATGGGACCACTTTTCACTCTCCTACTAAGCTCCAATACCCTTTCTGTTATGTTTTATCTCAGCATTTCTGATGATTGATAATAGGGTTGTTCACTTATGCCCTGTACACATGACCGGTTTTCCCATTGGAATAAACTCAGAATGTTTTTCCAACAGAGTTCTGAAGGAATTCTGCTGAAACTGTCTTGCGTACACACGATCACTCCAAAGTCTGACCGTCAAGAATGCGGTGACGTACAACATGTACAACGGGACTAGAAAAAGGAAGTTCAATAGGCACTGCACGACTCTTTGGGCTCCTTCTGCTAATCTTGTGGTAGTAGAAGTTTGGTTAGAGACGATTTGCCCTTTTCAGACTCCTGCTTTTTAATATAATTTTACTGCTGTTCAGTTTGTGCTTGTGGGTTTGTATCTGGTTTTCAGTACGCACAGTCAGTTTGTATCTGTTTTTCAGTGCGTTCTTGTCTGCTGATTTTCAGATCGCTCTTCACAGGCTTTGCTGTTCTGCTGTGCGTTCTGTTAAGTTCTGTTAAAGCGGGATTCCACCCTAAAGTGGAACCTCCGCTGATCGGATCCCTCCCCCCTCCGGTGTCACAATTGACACCTTTCAGGGGGGAGGGGGGTGGAGATACCTGTCAAAGACAGGTATTTTCACCCACTTCCGGGCATAGACTCCCGTGGGAGTCTACGCCATTTCCTGCCCTGCCGCGCTGTCTGCTGGGACACACACGGGTCCCAGTGACAGCGCGGAGATTTCCTATTGCGCGGCGCGGCTCGCGCATGCGCAGTAGGGAACCGGGAAGTGAAGCCGATTCGCTTCACTTCCTGATTCCCTCACCTAGAATGGTGACTGCAGCAGCCGAGAGCCGAGCGATCGATCGGCCTCGGCTGCCGGCATCGCTGGAACCCGGGACAGGTGAGTGTCCATTTATTAAAAGTCAGCAGCTGTAGTATAGTTTTTTTGGTGGAATCCCTCTTTAAGTTCGTTCTGACCAGCCAACCGTTTTGAAACCATGTTGCGTGTATTTGTTGTAGAGTTAGTAATGTGTGGGGACTTGGTGTTGGGGTTTATGCTTTGACCCAAGTCCAGTCCATGAACAGAGTGAGGAGAAGTTTATGGACCAAGAATTGATTATGCCAATTCTCACACATGCCTTTGCTTTGTGAAATCCAGGAGAATTATCCCGATGATTTCAGGAATTTTCTCAGGATGATGTACCCCGTTTTTCACCATTTGTTGGCTTTGCTCACCCCTTATATTATGAAGCAGAACACCTGCATGTGGGAAGCCAATTATTATTCCCTTTTCATGGACAGACCATTGTGCAGTGTGCACCACAATTACCTCTCCAATATCTAGAGCGCAAGATACATCCTGGTGTATCAATAATACCCCTCTCACCGATTAGACATAGAAATTGCTCTTAAAGATTATCTCTTTGTCAATGCCACCAAGAATATTCCTGCACTGACACTATGGGAAGCCCATAAACCCGTTATTCAGGGCAAATTGATCCAACAAGCAGCATTCCTTAAGCGAGCTCGCCAAGACACTATTCCAAAAATTAGAAGTGAACTTCAATGCATGCCACACGGCCTTTCAGTCTAACCCTAATCCCAGCACCAACCTGCTTCTGGATAAAGCCAGTTTCGACTTCAACTTATTCCTTACTGATTCTGCGGACAAACGTCTTCTCAAGTACCAGCACATAGCCTCTCGAGTCTCAAGGCCAATAAACTGGACTCACCTCCCCACAACATCCATATATTTAAAAACAGCTCGCAATACATACACAAGTAACCACATTAAAATACTGGAAGTGTTTCATTCAAACCTCGCCAAACTTTACACACCTTCCCAAGAATTTGACCCTGCTAATGCAGACACCCTTTTTTCCTGTATTTCCCTTCCAACACTTAACCAAGACCAGCAGGATCTACTTGAGCATTTTATTAGGGATGTGAAAGTAACTACGGCCATCAAATTGTTGAAATCCCATAAAAGGCCAGGACCCAACGGGTTTTCGGCAACCTATTATAAGCAAATTTCACCCATTTTTGATGCCAATGCTTACGAGTGCCTTCAACTCTCTGCTAAGCGGACATTCATTTAGATCTGAAACGATGACTTCCATTATTTCCATGATACCCAAACCTAAATCATACATCTCTTCTTGGAGAAACTACCATCCTATCTCTCTCCTAAACCTCGATATCAAACTACTGGCCAAGATCCTCGCTACTCATTTGAATACCATTATAAGTGACTTAATATACCACGACCAAACAGGTTTTGTTCCAATTCGTCAAGCTAGTGACAATGTTAGGCGTGTCCTCTTACTCTGCCAATTAGATGCATCCCGACATGCTTTCTATCCCTTGACATGAGGAAGGCATTTGACCTGGCCATATTTCTGTTACACCCTTCAGCACTGGGGTTTTGGGAACACTTCCTGTCTTCGTTCTCTTCTCTATATAATAGCCCACGGGCTTACATTAAGTATGCTGGCTATAAATCTGCAATGTTTGTCATTGGGAGGGGCACTAGACAGGGTTGCCCCATCTCCCCGTAGTTATTTGCTCTACTCATTGGACCTCTATCACAACTGATCAAATCGGATCCTGATGTCAAGGGCATAGACTTGGGAGACTACCATCACAAAGTGTGCCTCTTTGCTGACGACATACTCACCTTTATATCTTACCCTCACATTTCGGCCCCCAAATTGCTCTCTATATTGAGGGACTTTGTCCACATCTCAGGTCTATGCCTTAACCCGAGCAAATCAAATGCTCTCAACATAACCCTATCAATGACAGAACTCCAACAAGCCAAATCCTCTCTGGCATTCACATGGATGCACCACCACTTCCCATACTTGGGGGTACAACTTACTGTCTCGATGTCTGATCTTTTTCCTATCAATTATCTCATTGGGCCTCTCTTCCCCTGTCCTGGCTGGGTAGAGCCAACGTCAAAATGTCTATACTGCCCAAATTTTTATACCCTTTCAGAGTACTTACCTTCTCTATACCATTGTATTTCCTATGCCTCACACAACGCAGAGTAATGTCCTTCATATGGGGCACCATCAAACCACGTATCCGCCAAATCCACCCTTTACCTCTTTAAACTCAGTGGCGGGCTAGGAATCCCTAATTTTTCCTCCTACAATTATGCAGCACATCTTGCACAATTGCCCAAGTACCACACAGCACAGAAAACACCTCTATGGACAGCCGTTGAAACAGTAGACTACGATCCCATATCTGTGACGAACATGCTATGGCTACAAACGAAGGACAGGATCTCTATTATAAACCCCATCACGAAACACTCCCAGCCTGGGAATCCCCTACGACATTCACGGTCTGGTCTGATGCTAATCTAATTCCATTTCACAAGCTGGTCACCAACAATCCTATACATACATTCCCTACCCAGCAGCCTGGGAGTTTTTTATGACATGGATGCCTGCCGCAGGACATTGAGGCTTGGCGCGCACGCAGCACGGGAAAATCCCTTGAGGATTACACGCCAGTACAGCGGACCCAGCATACATGGCTGGATAAGCTTGGTGTCGGCATACTGACACCATAACATGTGAGTGCAACCAATTTTTTTATGCTTTAATAAATGAGTTGAAAAGTATTACACTATGATGGCTTCAAATATTTTCTTATAAAAATTAGCCAAATATCCAGTAGCTTATTGCTTGAAGAGTGAACGAACGAGGAGTGCTTATCCGTTTAATGAACCAAAGGCAAGCATTCACCTGTATCTGGTGAGTGGCCATTTCGGAAGGTAGTGGTGGTACACAAGGGTGAATTTTTTTCTTGGTGTAGGAACAGCACAGGAACAAATAGAAGTTGGTGATTGTTGTGATGATGGATTGTCACTAATACCAGATCATATTATAAATTGATTTATTTATGAATTGTATTTCCCTGAGAGCGATTGATTAATTATATATTATTTATTTTATTGTTATTTGCCGCATATTCATCAATTTAGTGTCTGTCAATATCACTGGTGGTATTTATCGAATTTGTATATTTTATATTTATAATATTTTGGACCACAATTTTAGAAGGTATATCATAAGTAGAAGGGATAAGGTGGTTTGATTAATGAGGAATGATAAAGCACATTGTAGAGGTGAGGAATAATATATAATTTTTTGGTAAGGTTGGGGAAGTCCATATTTTCATTGATACATTTTTAACCCACCTAAAGGTTTTTTTTTTTTGACTGCAGCGTACCGAAAAGTGATATCATACATCTATGTGCCGGTATCTTTCTTTTTTAGATGGTCTAATATATATGGCCAGCCACTAAACCCGCCTTACCTAACGTCTTGGCAACCGAAACTAATTACAAGGTCCTGGCATGTTTCTTGTACCGGCCAAGATCTCTAAATTTAGTCCATCATACACAGGGACATGTTTACGGGGTTGCTCAGCTCTTGGCATGAATGGGCACGTCTGGTGGCAACACCCTGTAGCCCAAGAGTTCTCAAAACGTATTTTTAATCTGGCCTCCAAAGCCCTAGAAACGAATGTCCGCATCGACCCAGCGATGGCCCTCTTAAACCTTAAGCCAGCTGAAATTATCCGTACCCAGTTCCAATTGCTATTACGGTTTACCACAGTGGCCAAGCAAACCATTGCCCGTGCGTGGTAATCGCAGACTTTGGTTGTAGCTGAAGCTAAACACAGAATAAATAGGGCCCTTATCTACGCTAAAATTACAGCCATTAATGACATTAATGGCGAATGACAAAATTTGGAAATTTGAAAAGGTATGGCAACCTTGGGTTAAGCACTGCTTACCCCTGGATTTTGACCATTCATTATTGCTGCCTTGGTAGTCAAACCTCTCTTATATATTCACTCGTAACAAATCCTGGACTGAGCCACTCTAACGTATTGGGAGTCCTCTCCTCTTCTAGACCTGTCCCTCTCTCTTCCCTACCTGACCCTCTGGGAGTGCGTGCTCTACAGTCTACACTCCTTGGCAATGCACCTTCTAGGATCCTAGACACACTTGTACCCAACTTTTCTCTTTAACCCCTCCCCTAGTTTCATACCACATTTTCTTCTATCTGATACATCTGCTAGCGTAATTGTCACTTTTTCCCATCCTCAGCCTACGATTGGTTCACTTTTAGTTTACTATATCAGTGACAACTGTTTACTTTTTTTACGATTGTTAGTTTATTAGGGTTGTTGACATCTACGCTCAATATCTGCTCGTCCTCTACGAAACTGTATTTGTTTGGATGCTGTTGACCTATTTGTAATGTATGAGACGATGTGTCTATGTACATACTTGCTTTTCTTGTGCCTACAATGAAAACTTTGACAAGAAAAAAAATTATTTGTGGCTCTTTGGTGCCCTTCCCAGACTTAAATGTTATAACCTTTTTCTGAAGGCCATACAGAGCTCCTTTTATTTTCATATGATGCCACCACTCATGTTTACAACAAGAGAATACCAGACCATGAATATCTAAGATTTACTGTAAATAAAACAGGCATCATTTGCATACTTCTTTGACAGGATCTAACCATTGACACTTGACAGCTAATCTGGAACACCTGATTCTAATTACATAGATCTGGGGCATCAGTAAATAAAGGGGTGTACATGACAAATCTGTATTAATTGAGAAAGAATACATCATGTCAATTGTATGTGTCATTTGCTTAAATATACCCATTAATCTGTAGGCAGAATCAAATGTTTGCCTGTTGAAATAAGTTGAAAAAGTCAACAATTTCTTTGGGATGTACTTATTTTTTCACATAGCTGTATATATTTTTATTTTAGGACAATCAAGTATTAATTTTAGCAACATCAATTTATCATTTTTATTTGTTATGCAATCTAATTGGAAAAAGAGGCACAAAGACAAAGGTAACGCTCCGTGGGAGGGATGAAATGCGCCAGTGGCTTATTCAATAGAACAGAAGCAGACAATTGATATGGGTCACGGGTGCAGAAACACTGGTCAATGTTTCTGACGATCAGATTCTGCCTCCGCGATTTGCTGATCATCGGATAATGCCTCCAACGTTCGGCACATTCGCAGTGTCGACGTCACGCCAGCTGATCAGCTACTGCGCATGCGCCGATCGTCAGAGGCATTATCTGACGATCTGCATTATTCGACAGAAAATCTGGTAAAATTGTACAGTTTGCTTTTGTTTAGTATCAAACTATGCACAGTGCACTGGATTTGTTGTCTGTTGCTTTAGGGTATTACAATTTTGGTGCTTTGTCCATCACTTTCAAGAATCAATCCTAAGCATGTCGGTGTGCTGGACTGCCTTTTTCAATGGATCTCAATTCCCAACATAGCATAGCAATATGGATGATCAGTTTATTTTTATTTTTATTAGTTTACCTACATTTATTCTTCACTTTACTATTTCAGAAAGTATTTAAACAATCAAGTGCTTGGTTTTTATATTTATAATAAGGCAGAAATAAATGTTTTGCTTAATTCAACTGAGTAACAGTTAAGGGCTTGGAGGGGCTAAACGGTCTACAATATTTTTTTAAACAAACATTACTCTGACTGTAGCTTATAAATATATGCTTTAAAAAATAGCCTAGAGGCTATGTATTAAAATATATTAACTGGAATGCTTGAATTTTGTTTAAAGATTCTCATTAGCTTAATCTTGACAGGCAAGTCATATTATAGGTTAAAATACGTTTAGCATAAAATAAAGAGATCCAAGTACATATTGTGGCTAAATATGCTATTTAAGCAAGCAATGTTAGTAAATGAACAACAAAGCTCAGTTCACACTTGTGTGATGCGGGAACCCTGCAAATCCACTGAGGGTTCCCACTTCGCACCCGACTCGCATGGCAGTTCACATATGTGAACTGCTGGGAGTGTCAATACAATGTTAATGACACCCCCATTTCAACTCGCATATCGCACTGCAAACTGACAGTTTGGACATGAAGCGGATCGCATGGGTGTTCGTACCCATGCAATCTGATTCTGGTGCGTACCAAAAAAAGGGTCCTGTGCGCGCTTGGTGCGAAGTGATATCAGCCATACTGTCTGTATGGCTGAAATTGCATCGCACGGACATCACATGTGATTTGCACTGGCAGTGCAGTGCGAATCACATGCGATCTCGCAGAATGCACTAGTGTGAACCAGCACTTATTAATTTCATTAAGCATTGAAGACAAAGTAAGCACCACATGTTGTTAAAGCCGAAGTTTAGCTTAAAAAATATATAACATGTAATAAAGAATGTCTAAATGGCAGGCTGATGGATCCTGTAAAAATCTTCTGTGCAGGGATGCCAGTCATTTTCCTGTCTCGGAACTTATGATGCTGCAGTTGTTAAAAGCGTTTGGGTCTTTGGGCAGAACTGCAGTAAAGAAGCTCCCAATGGGTATCCGCCCACTCCTCCATTGAGAAAAGTTCTTTCATGCCACGTACACACGATTGGAATTCCAGCCAGAAAAAGACCGATGAGAGCTTTTCATCAGAAAATGCGACCGTATGTATGCTCCATCGGAATTTAGCTGTCCGAATTTCCGCCAGCCAAAAATTGATAGCATGTTCTCAATTTTCCTGAGGGAAAAACTTTCTATCGGTAATTTCGATCGTGTGTATGCAATTCCAACACGCCAATATCACGCATGCTCAGATTCAACTACGAGACAGAAGCTATTGGCTACTGGCTATTGAACTTCCTTTTTCTAGTCATGTCATATGTGTTGTATGTCACCGCGTTATAAATGATCGGAATTTGATGTGCCCGTGTGTAGGCAAGACAGCTTGAGCGGAATTCCGTCGGGAAAACCATCAGAGATTTTTCTGATGAGAATTCCGATCGTGTGTACGCGGCATCACTGATTACATGACACAAACTCTGGAAAGGAGAGACAATTCTGTGATTCTCAGTGGAGGAGGGGAAAGTGCTGGAAGTTCAGAGATAGGAAGAGTTCCAGCATTCCTGCACATAAGATTGCTAAAGGATTATGCAGCCTGCACAATGTTGGACATACTTTATTACTGGTAGGTTATGTCACTAAGGCTATATATTGACTATGTCAGCATAATCTGCTGATTAAAATGATGTCACATTGGTGCGACTTTTATGTCGCATTGCAGAACACTAAAGCCCATAGTAGAAGGTGTATGTATTTTACTTAAGGATAACTTTATTCCACTACATTGTGATGCACACAGGAGAAAAGTAATTTGCATGAATTGTAAGTGTAACATTAATATAAGTTTAAGTCAGATTGCTGATGGCACAAATTAAAGGGGTTGTAAAGGTTCGGTTTTTTTTTTTGTTTTCTTTGTCTGAACTTCTCACTTCCTGTTCCTCCTCAGTAAGCTGTTCAGTAAGCTGTTCTGGCTGACTAAACACCACTCGGATGATGGTGTGAAGTTTACTGAGGAGAAACAGGAAGTGAGAAATTCAGACAAAGTAAAAAAACATTTAGAAGGGAAATCAAATGAAAAGGTAAGTGAACCAACAATGCACTAGCTTAAAGGAACCTATTTAGAAAATAAAAAACAAAGCTTTACAACCCCTTTAACACAATGGCTACTCTTCACAGGTTTGCCGTTTCTAAAGAATTGAGTGACATTGCATTCTCATGCATGAACATTAAGTGCTTGCCCAGTAAATGTCATTCATATTATCTGACATCATTTTTGTGGCCTAGGGATTCATTTTAAGAGGGAACATTTAGATTCTCATACATATATACATTCACCGGCCACTTTATTAGGTAAATGTTCAATTGCTAATCAGCCAAACACATGGCAGCAACTGAATGCATTTAGGCATCTAGATGTGGTGAAGATGACTTGCGGAAGTTAAAACCAAGTATCAGAATGGGCAAAAAAAGGGATTTAAGTGACTTTGAACGTGGCATGGTTGTTGGTGCCACATGGGCTGGTCTGAGTATTTCAAAAACTGCTGGGATTTTCACACACAACCATCTCTAGGGTTTACAGAGAATGGTCTGAAAAAGAGAAAATATCCAGTTGTGTGGACAAAAATGCTTTGTTGATGTCAGCGGAGAATAGGCAGACTGGTTTCGAGACAATGGAAAGGTAACAAACAGTAACTCAAATAACCACTTGCTACAACCAAGGTATGCAGAATACCATCTCTGAACAAGCAGCACATCAAACCTTGAAGCAGATAGGCTACAGCAGCAGAAGATCACACTGGGTGTCACTCCTGTCAGCTAAGAACAGGAAACTGAGACCACAATTCACACAGAGAAGAAGAAGATTGAAAAAAAAAAAATATTGCCTGGTCTGATGAATCTCGATTTTAGCTGCGACATTCAGATGATAGGGTCAGAATTTGTCAAATTTCACTTCAGTGGGTTGGCGATACTGAAAGGAGGTTCAACCTGGTACTAGCAAGGTGTACCTAATAAAGTGTCTGGTGAGTGTGTATGTATATATATATCCATGCATTGAAAAAGTATTAATACCTCCTTCAAACTTTTCACATTTTGTCATGTTACAACCAAAAATGTGAGTGTATATTATTGGGATTTTATGTGATAGACCAATACATAGTGGCACACAATTGTGAAAAGGAGGGAAAATTATGAATGCTTTTCAAAATTTTGTACAAATAAATATGTGAAAAGTGTGGCGTGCATTTGTATTTAGTCCCCCTGAGTCAATACTTTGCAGAACCACCTTTCACTGCAACTACAGCTTCAAGTCTTTTTGGGTCTATCTCTACCAGCTTTGCATCTAAATAGTGACTTAACTTGACAGATAATAACCCACATTTTAAATGCCCATTTTGCCGTGTTTACATGCCGCATTTAGCCGCGTTTGCGTTTAGAAGCGTTTGAAAAAAAAATATATATTCTTTTCAAAATAGCCAAAAATGAAAAACGCTTGTAAACGAAATGTGGCTAAATGCGAGTTACCGAGTTTAGCCGAATTTAGACGTGTTTAGCGCTTGAAATGCCTCTAAACTCAGCGTCTGAACTCATTTTTTTGCTTTCCAAAAAAAAGCCTCTAAACTTAACTGCCTAAAAACGACATTAAACAAACCTGTGTACATGTACTGATAAGATAACATTGGATGACGCGTACATACGACTGGACTTTCCGGCAGAAAAGGTCCGACAGAATAATTCCATCGGATATTACAATCATGTGGGCTTCTTCTGACTTTTTTCTTCAAAAATTCAGACAGACCTAGAAATAGAACATGTTTCAAATCTGTTCGACGGAATCAATTTCTATCGGGAAAACCGTTCATCTGTATGCTAGTCCTGACGGACCAAATATGACGCAAGGGCAGCTATTGGCTACTGGCTATTGAACTTCCTTTTCTAGACCCGTCGTACATCATCACGTTCAAAACTAACAGACTTTGGTCCGTTCGTTTGTGGGCAAGTCCGTTTGTTCGGAAATCCGTCAGAACTCAGATGCTCAATAAGGTTTAGGTCTACAGACATGCTTGGCCAGTCCATCACCTTTACCCTCAGCTTCTTTAGCAATTCAGTGGTCATCTTGGAGGTGTGTTTGGGGTTGTTATCATGTTGGAATACTGCCCTGTGGCCCAGTCTTCAAAGGGAGAGGATCATGCTCTGCTTCAGTATATCACAGTACATGTTGGCATTCATGGTTCCCTCCATGAACTGTAGCTCCCCAGTGCAGGTATCACTCATGCAGCCCCAGACCATGACACTCCCACCATTGTGCTTGACTGTAGGCAAATCACACTTGTCTTTGTACTCCTCATCTGGTTGCCGCCGCACACACTTGACACCATCTGAACCAAATATGTTTATCTTGGTCTCATCAGACTACAGGACATGATTCCAGTAATCCATGTCCTTAGTCTGCTTGTCTTCAGAAAACTGTTTGCGGGCTTTCTTGTGCATCATCTTTAGAAGAGGCTTCTTTCTGGGATTACATCCATGCAAAGAAATTTGATGCAGTGTGTGGCGTATGGTCTGAGCACTGACAGGCTGGTCCTGCACCCCTTCAAACTCTGCAGCAATGCAGCCAGCACTCATACCTCTATTTCCCAAAGACAACCTTTGGATATGATGCTGAGCACGTGCACTCAACTTCTTTGGTCGACCATGGCAAGGACTGTTCTGAGTGGAACCTGTCCTGTTAAACCGCTATATGTTCTTGGCCACCATGCTACAACTCAATTTCAGGGTCTTGCCACCAATCTTCTTATAGCCTAGGCCATCTTTATGTAGAGCAACAATTCTTTTTTTCAGATCCTCAGTGAATTATTTGCCATGGGGTGCCATGTTGAACTTCCAGTGACCAGTATGAAAGAGTGAGAGCAATAGCACCAAATTTAACACACCCGCTTCCCATTCACACCTGAGACCTTGTAACACTAACGAGCCTCATGGAGCACTTAAAGTGGTTGTAAACTCTCCAAAGCAACTTCAGCACATTACTCTCCAAAGCAACATCAGCACATTGCACTAAATAAACCTATTGATCACAGCCTGTGAAATTCTCCTTACTTGTTTAATCTGCTTGCAATCCGTCCCGCAATGTTTGATTACGTCACCGGCATAGGTGCTTCTCATCCTGTGATTAAGGGCATGCTCTGTGTTCCTTTTCCCCATCCACAACATGCTGTGTACAAGAGCTCTGCTGTCTGTGGCACAGCTTTGCAGACTGGTGAGACTAGACAGTCATTTGCAGCTTCCTGGTTCTCTCTAGTGATATGACACAGGGCGTAAACCAGGGCATACTACAGACTCCTATAATGAAGAAAGTGGCCTGAGAAAGAGGCTTGGTTAAGAAACGTTCGTGCATGTGTGAGATTTTAGCAGGGGAAACAAGGAAGGGTGGAAGATGAGTCAGAAAACAGTACTTAAGATGGCATTGCTAAATCCAGGAAGACAACTTTTTTACAAACTACTAAAAAACAGTAAGTAAGCAGCGATTATACATACATTATACTTTGCAAGGGTTGGAAATACGTTTTCATATCACATGAGATGAAAATTGCGATAAGGAATGCAGAGTTTACTTCCTCTATAAAACAGGAAGCAGTATTAGGTGTAGGTGCGTGAGTAATGCCGCGTACACATGACCAGGCTTAGGTCCGACAGACTTTCGACTGAGTTCTGACGGAGTTATGACAGAGTTCTGACGGACTTTCCGAATGAACGGACTTGGCCACACACAATCACACCAAAGTCCGACGGATTTGAATGTGATGACGTACGACTGGACTAGAATAAGGAAGTTCATAGCCAGTAGCCAATAGCTGCCCTCGCATCGGTTTTTGTCCGTCGGACTAGCACACACACGAGCAGATTTCTCGGTAGGAACTGGGTCCAGCGGAGTTCTGGCGGAAAAATTTGAAACATGTTCCATTTCTAAAGTCTGTCAGACTTTTGCAAATCAAAAGTCCGCTGCAGCCCACACACGATCGAATGGTCTGCCGGAATCATTCCGTCTGACTTTTGATGTTGAAAAGTCTGGTCGTGTGTACGCGGCATAAGAGTTGGAGAGAGACACCTGTTTGGAGTGCTGCTTGTTTGCTGGAAGTGGCCAGATAACCAGACTGGGACTGTGCTAACCCTGGGGTCCCATCTATGAACTTTGTGTTTTCCTTATATTTTGTTTATGCCGATTTGTGCTGAAAACAAACAGACTTCTTGTGTTGAATTTTTGCTTTGCTGCTGGAAGTGTTTCTTTTGAGTTTGCCTAAAGAAAAATAGACCCTCTTTGTTTAAATTTAAATGGCTTTGCACTTGGTCCCTTGGAGCTATAACCCCCGAACTTTACTATACTATACATGTATATATATTATATATATATATATATATATATATATATATATATATATATATATATATATATGAAAAACAATGGGACACATGCTTACGATGCAAACAATCTTCTTTTAATCCAATTTTTCAGGAAAAATTACATAGCAGTATTCGCAGTAGCCACTGTACAATTCCGAGCACACACTTGCTCTTCGTCAGGCTATCTCTGGCATGTGTATTATCCTACTACTCACACTAGCTTATAATTCCTAACCCTCAACAGGTATGCTGCTCAGGTGTAAAACCCAAATCACCTAATCACTACAATTCTAGTGGTTAAATCTTAACCCCTTCATCATCAACCCACATCTGAAAAACACATTTTGTCTTCCATATAAAGAGCGAACAATACAGATTACGCTTCTTCATTAGCACACCCAGTGTATCATGTTTGCAAATTCCTCTAGTTTCATATTATGTCTGTCCACAATCTAAGAAAGAAATCATAGTATAAACATATTCAATCCTGTACCAGTCGTAATACATACATCAAAGAAACAAATATAGATCATAATCCTTGTTCATACCATTCGGGCTTAATGAGTCTAATTTATTGATCCACCAAACTTCTCTCTTTTTACGTTTCATAATGCGATCACCTCCTCGTCTATCTCTAGTGATTTCCTCCAGAACAATAAAACGTAATTCCGAATCGCTATGTCCCTTCTCAGGGAAGTATTTAGATACCGGTAAACCAGGCTGTTTATGTCTAATTGAGCTGCGATGTTGTGCTATTCTGTCCTTAATTTTTTGGGTTGTTTCCCCACATAGATTAAACCACATGGACATAAGAGAACATAAATAACATAAGATGATTGGCATGTGTAAAAACCATTAATAATAATTTTAGCTCCCCGTGTAGGGTGTATGAAGCAGTCACCTTTACACATTAATTTGCATTGTATACAATTTAGACAAGGGTAACAACCCTTTCTTTTGCTACCTAAAAATTTAATTTTCGGTGGATCCTTCATACCCCTATATTCTGATTTAACTAGCCAATCCCATAAAGTTCTATTGCGTCGGTAGGCCTTCAGAGGAAGTTGTTGAAATATATCCACCTAGGGATATGATCTTTTTAATAACGGCCAATGTTTTTTAATGATCCAAAAAAAAAATTCACTGTAGCTGTTAAAGTGGAAACTGAAAGGTAACCTAGGTTGTGAATTACTACAATGTTGTTTGTATGTATTACTATCCTCATGTAGTACAAAGTCTAATTCTCGTCTAATCAACTCATCAGGATAGCCACGTATGCTTCTTTTGTAACTTTTCCCATGCACGGGTGTTATAAACTGGTGTGTTACCGACCAAAAAGTCCCTAGAACCCATAGTCTGGGTTTAAGATTTAAGGATAATAAGAAAAGGAGGTAACCGGCCCTAAGTTTGATATATATATGAAGGATGTGGGATTGCTGCACAAAGATTACTTTAATAAAAAAATAGAAAGTACATGGTATTCATGGTAACAGTTTGGGGCTAACACAGATATCGCCCTTCTTCAGAGGGTTTTGAGGAAGAGCGTTAGCTCTGTTAGCCCAAAACTGTTACCGTGAATACCATGTACTTTCTATTTCTTTATTAACCACTTCAATACAGGGCACTTAAACACCTTCCTGCCCAGACCAATTTTGAGCTTTCAGCGCTGTCGCACTTTGAATGACAATTGCGCGGTCATGCTACACTGTACCCAAATGAAATTTTTATCATTTTTTTCCCACAAATAGAGCTTTCTTTTGGTGGTATTTGATCACCTCTACGGTTTTTATTTTTTGCGCTACAAATAAAAAAATACCGAAAATTTTGAAAAAAAATATGTTTTTTTTTGTTTCAGTTTCAAAACTTTGTAAATAAGTAAGTTTTCTCCTTCACTGATGGGCACTGATGGGGCTACACTGATGGGCACTGATAAGGCGGCACTGATGGGCACCAATGTGGCACCAATGAAGTGGCACTGATGAGGTGGCATTGATGGACACTGATAGGCGGCACTGATAGGTGGCACTGATGGGCGGCACGGATGGGCGACACGGATGGGCGACACAGACGGACACTGATAGGTGGCACAAATTGGCACTGATAGCTGGCACGGATTGGCATGGATGGGCGGCACAGATGGGCGGCACAGATGGGCATGGATAGGCGGCACAGATGGGCATGGATAGGCGGCACAGATGGGCATGGGTGGGCACTGATAGGCGGCACAGGTGGGCACTGATAGGCGGCACAGGTGGGCACTCATAGGCAGCACAGGTGGGCACTAATAGGCGGCATTGGTGTTATACTATAGTAATGGATGACAATCAGTGCCAAACAATAATGCATGCCAATCAGTGATGCCCATTGTGGGCACTGATTGGCATCCATTATGGGCACTGATTGGCATCCATTGTGCTGACTGGCATCCCTGGTGGTCTAGGGAGGATTACCTTTTCCCTGGTGGTCTGGTGGCATCCCTGGTGGTCCAGTGTGGGCATCCTGGGGGGGGCTGTGCTGATAATCGATCAGCATAGACCCCCCCTGTCAGAGGAGCAGCCGATCGGCTCTCATCTACTCGCGTCTGACAGACGCGAGTGAGGGAAAGCCGATCACCGGCTCTTCCCATTTACACTGTGATCAGCCGTGATTGGACACGGCTGATCACGTGGTAAAGAGTCTCCGTCGGAGACTCTTTACCGAGATCGTAGTTGCCGGGTGTCAGACTGACACCCTGCAACAACGATCGCCGCGATGCGCGCCCCCGGGGGCGCGCAGCGGCTCATAATCCTGATCACGTCATATGACGTCCGGTCAGGATTATGAAACCACTTTGCAGCCTTCAATTGCCTATAGGGCGGGCGGCAAGTGGTTAAAGTAAATTTTGTGCACCAATCCCACCTCCCTTTTTTATATTGTGGCCCTTAGGAAGGCCTGATTGCATTTGCACATACTTGTATGACCAACGTGCACATCACCCTTGGAATTTATATATATATATATATATATATATATATATATATATATATATATATATATATATATATATATATATATATATTACCAGTTGGGTGTACTACATGTGATGAGATGAGATTTTTGTTTGATCACTGTGTTGACAGCATGCACCTGGTTCCACTTAACTGTTAAATGCCAAAAAGTACTGCCCTCCTTTGCAAAACTGCAAAGTTTATTTTGGTTGTCACAGTACATAGAAACATACAGATACATGTACACAATGCGGAAACATTTGAAGAGAAAACATTAATTGTTCTGGTTAGAAATCCTGTATAATTCCCCATTGTTTTTCTTTGTAGGTGCAGAGATAACCTTGTTCAGAAATTCACAGCCTACAAGGCGCTTCTGCAACAAGCACTAAATAATAGATGTTGTTGTTATTATATTTTTTATTACAATAATTTATATTGCACTAACATCTCATATCACATGACATGAGGGGTCAGGGTATTAACAACTGAAGGGCTGACAATCCAGTGCATTGCCAAGACATATAATTCAGCTGATCATATTAATTATTAAGAACAGTCTTAAAAAGCATTGAGGCTTTAAAGGATCTTTCTCTATCCCTGCCTGCTTGTACATGTTCCTGACTTGCAGGGGTGCATTTGCCATGGGTAAATCTTTGCCTTTCTGCATACACTATTTTGTATTTAATAATGTGCATTTCCTACAGCGCCACTTCAGTGCTCTAATTTCTATAGCTTTTGTATTATATAAAGAAAATCAACTGCTATTCTTACTACTTTATAGGTTTTGTTTGTAGTATCTTATCAAGGTTACAAACATGTATTTTCTGCTGAAGTATAATGTACACATATTGTATCTTACCTTGTTCCCTCCTCCCTCTGATCAACATGAAGTTAAATCAATCAAATCATTTTTTTTTTAAGCAATAGCTATTTTGAAAGACAGTAATGCCATCCCCTGCCATAGATCTTCTTTCAAGAACTCTCAAGTTATGTGACTAATAATAATAAGGCTTACCTGTAGGTAAAAAAAATATCTCCTAAACCTGTACGGTTTAGGAGATATTCCCCTCGGTATGCGCTGCTAACTGCAGCGGCGCATGCGCACAAGGGGATTCTCGGATGAAAGTCCGGCAGTGGCCGGCCCGGCCGGGATGAAATTAGCCACTCAAAGCTCCGGAGCCGCGATACCCGGTAGAAACGCAGAGGGAGCATGTCAGCTCCCTCGCCGTGGATCGGGCCAGATGTCGGGGCCTCGTTCTAAGGTAAGTATTTCATAATGAGCTAGTATGCGGTGCATACTAGCTCATTATGCCTTTTGCTTTGCAGGTGGTAAAAAAGAAAAAAAATTTGCGGGTTTACTACCGCTTTAACTGTGGAAGCTGCTATTTGGTTGTTTGATTACATTCTGATAGATTATACTAAGCAACTTATCAGCAGCCCTTTGTACAACCAAAGGGATGCTGAGCATGTGTTCTTTCGTATAATGCAATACAATAATTGATGCCAGCCCTTAAGTTCATGCCCACACATGGCAAAGAGCAAACATGATGGCAGAGAAAGCTAAACTCTTCTAGATTTAGCCCAACAACAGTATTGATCAGGAGGAGAGGGGATAGATGATGATTGGAGTTGTTTACACAGGAAATGAAGGTGGGCTCAGGGTAGCTGTTGCAGCTTATATTTATGGAGATATTGTGGAGATGCAAGTTTGCTAGGAATTGAGGTAATCTGTTTCAACACAGAAAAGGACTTGCTGCAAGTGTGGGGAAGAAAGTAAGACTGGATTTCAGCATTAAAGTCCTGTAATTATTGGATTTGATATTTTAAAATAAACTTTTTTTTTATCTAGAAAATTTAATAAAGAACCAATGGTATTTAAAAGTAGGCACACTAAGTTGGCTACTTGTACTTTCCTATGCATTCTAGGGCGCTCCGATATGCCAATACTGCCTTTAGTTAAAATATGCAAAGCCTTGCATTCCCTTTCCTGCCTCATTTTCCTAAATCTTAGCCATTCAGCATGATGGCTGGGTTTAAAAACCAGTGATTTGGTCTTAGAGAATTTGGGCAAACCTTTGATTTGGTAAGCAAGATTGGTCTTTGTATATCAGATCACAAGAAATTATTGTCTCCTGGTTCCTGCTACTTAATGAGCAGCTCTTTTCTTTCAGTGCTCAGAAGCTGCTCAGCTGTCAGTTAATTACCAGTCACTCATTGTTACCACAGTGACTCACCTGGTTACCATTAACCTGCCTCATTAGTGTAGCCTACAGCCAGCCCCTTATTGCTATTTAAACAGCTTAGGTAGTTGGCTCCTTGCCCTTGCATGGTCTATGATCTCTAAGGGCATTCCTTCCTGTGTTCCTGTGCATGACTTGGCCTAGCTTACTTCCCTTCGATTCCTGTTCCTGATTTTTGCTCCTCACTATGCTGACCTCTAGTTTCCTGACCTGGCTTGTCTGATTACCGACTCTGGGATCCAAACCCTGGCTTCTTTTTTTGACTATGTTCCTGAACTGTGCTATTTTTGCCATTTTATTAAAAGTGTGATTTTTAACTGCATTTTCTGTATCCGACTGGTTTATGGTTCCTGACATTACGCAAGGGCCATGAATTCAGAAGATACAGGCAATCCACCTAGTTGTAAAAAATTTTTGTCCAGATCGGACAAACAGGACCATGGATCAGTTTGCTATAGAATTACAAATGCTCCTGATTTGAACTGCTCATGTGGATCCTCTTACTCTGGCTGTTCTGGTACTGTTGCTCCAGGTGTTCCTTACTGACAGAAGAAAAGTAGGTTTCATTATTTCTTTGCTTTCTGAAAAAGCTCTGGCTTGGGCAAACCCACTATGGAAGACACAAAAACCTATTGTCCAGAATTAACCCAAGTTTGTGGCCTCCTTTAAAAGGGTATTTGATATTCCCGCTTGCTCCACCTCTTCTGCCAAAAACCTAATGTTTTTTAAACAGAATACAAGAACTGTTGCTGACTACTCAATTGAATTCCAAACTCTGGCAGCAGAGGTTGGTTGGAACAATAAGGATCTCATGGCTGCCTTTTCCTATGGCCTCTCTGATAACATTAATGATGAGATTATGGCTCGAGATATACCTGGGAGCCTTGAGGAGTTGATCTCTATTGCCATTCTTATTGATACCAGACTCTGAGAGAGACATGGGTAGGGAGTAAGAGAGTGGAGGAAGGTACTTATTTGTCAGAGTTGGGGGGGGGGAGTGCAGGGGGGTGAATAAATTTGGGGGGGTGCAGAAGGGGTCAGGGGGCAGGTGGTAATAGGGTGTCATAAATAATGGGAAGAATATACAGGTCCTTGAATGGCCATAGCCTGGCCACAAGTTCACTTTAAAACTGCTACTTTCTCTGTAAATCATGGTACCATGTTTGAATCCCTGTGAAGTGTTGGTGGAGCTTTGTAATCATTGGCTCTGGCTAGCCACCTGTCGTTTTCCCCTGCTTTACTGTTTGCCTGGGATTGAAGACCTCGCTGATATGTAGCTTTTTGATTCTTGACCAGAAAATGTTTGGCGAAAGTCAAATAATTATCTGCTCATCTGTATATTTTGTTTAGGCTTCTCGCACTTTAGGCTCAGTTCACAAAGCCAAAATGATGATCACTGTTTTAAATAAAATTACAGTTATTTTCAACTGCGTCCAATAAGATGTGAAAATTATGGTTGCATGGCTGATTTTTATCCTTTGTGTAAAGGTTTGTGAATTGACCCTTTTGAATAGTATCATAAAAACAGATGCCATCTACACCAATAACTTAAGTTAAATTATTTTGAACTGAAAACCAAGATTGGGGCACAATGGCTCCCATCCTGTCTAGCTCCCATATACTGTACACTTCTAATAAGTTGATTTGTTACAAATATACCCACTTTAATCATTAACACTTTTTTGATCAAATTAATATCTTTGTGTCTGCAAACAACTATTCTTTGAGAAACACAATAAACTGCAAGAAAATATTTAAGCTTGGTTATTGTGCAGATTTGAAAATTCAAGCAAACTTTGGACAATTGGACACTGTGGTAATAGAATCATTTAATAAAACTAAACAAGGTACTTGATTTACCTTGGTTTTAACAAGGGGACAGAAAGCACAAGAAAAGACACACAAAACACAATGTTTATTACAGATGTATATGGATTAATCAATGATCCTTGATGATCTGGGCATTGGAAACAATAATAAAGTTAAACAGAGCGTAAAACAGTGATGGCAACTCTTGCTTGGTTACAGTTATTGTTAAATTCGACCTTGAAGGCATTCTCATTATTATGTACCTTCCTTGGCCATTGCATAAAGCAAAACTGCACTGTTTACACTGGCAGGTAACAAAAGTAGTGAGCATTTTTCTGTTTAGAGGCAAAATGTAGCAAACAGTGGAGGAATGTGACAAAATCTAAATCAAAATGTTAATGTCAGCTCTAGATTTTAAAGCAGGTAGAGTTATAGGAGATGTAATCCGTAACTGAATGACTTTTTGATTTCTAAAAACTGTGTATTATAAACAATTGCCATTTTTTTTTGTTTTTTTTGGGGGGGGGGGGGGGTTGTCGCAAGCCAGGATGGCTTCTTAAGGACAGAGCTTTGGACCCACTGGTAACAAAACATCTTGCAGCAGCTCTCCAGGGTGCATTTACACACCGCCACATTAACGATCTACTGCCCCTAGACCTAAGGAACATGCCCAGGAAGAGAAAAGAGGACCGGAAGCCCCAGAAGCTAAAGACCCTTTTCACCCAGCTGCAGCATGGGGACAGGCAAAATTACACTAGCCTCTCTCCATCCCCAGCCGCACGCTCTCCTCCACAGCCTTCCCAGCAGGGATTTTCCAAGGGATGCAGCAGCCCCCCCTCCCCCAAGCACCCACAATATTATACCTCCACCCCATCGACCAAAAGCCCAGGGAGCTTCCAGATTCAATAGAAGAATTTCCACTAGCAACCAGCCTGTCATGGACACAGTCTTGAAAGGGATGCTGATATTCCTTAGAGCAGGGGTCTCAAACTGGCGGCCCTCCAGCTGTTGTGAAACTACAAGTCCTATCATGCCTCTGCCTGTGGGTGTCATGCTTGTAACTGTCAGGCTTGCAATGTCTGATGGGACTTGTAGTTTTGCAACAGCTGGAGGGCTGCCAGTTTGAGACCTCTGCCTTAGAGGCTTCTTTCAGCCTGACATGGCATCCTGCATGCATAAATTCAGTGCTGATTTGCAAGCAGTGGAATCCAGAGTGGATCACCTAAAAACAAAAATGGGGGAATTCGCCACCACCATTAATGATCTGATATATGAACATGATGAACATGAAATAAAAAGGAAGATATGGAGTGGGTAAAGGCTAAATTGGTGAACATAGAAAATGGATCTCGATTAAACAATCTAAAGATTAGAGGGGTCCCAGAGAATATACAGCAAGAGCATCCCTGCTCCCATTCCACTGCATTATTTAAGGCAATACTTTCTGAAGTATCACATCTAGATGTCACCATTGACAGAATACACAGTCTTCCCAAACCATCTCACCTTCCTGATCATATCCCTCTGGGTGTGATGTTACGTTTGCACTTTTACCATGTAAAGGAACGCCTCATGATTGCAATGCACAACAAAAGCCAAATTCTCTCTCTGTTTGTTGTTTTATAAAAAAATTCTTTATCCTATTTTCATCCTTCACTGCATCTCAGTGCTGTTGATCTCTTTGCAGCCATATTAGTGATGAGTAACCATAATTTCTCAGGGGGGGCTTTTCTGATGATGACAAAGTGGGCCGTGCATGCATAATATGTGTTGAATACATAACACCTAATACCTAATGCCGCGTACACACGGTCGAACTGTTTGACGTACTTAGTCCATCATACAATCCGACGGACAATCCCTCGTACTTTCCACTGAACGGACTTGACCACACACGGATGCACAAACAGTCCGTCGAAAGCTTGCGCGATGATGTGTACAGCACGTACGACGGGACTAGAAATAGGAAGTCCAAGACACAGCAAAGCACCCTTCCGCCGTGTAAATCCTTTCTGGGCATGCGCCATTCTTAGTCCGTCGAAACTAGCATACTGACGACCGTATTGTCCGCTGAAACCAAAGTACGACGGACAGATTTTTTGAAAAAACGAAATTCTTAGTACTCCGGACAGCACGCTGAAAAAGTCTGCTGAAGCCCACACACGAGCGGATTGTCCGCTGAAATGTGTTTCAACGGACTAAGTACGTCAAACAGTTCGACCGTGTGTACGCGGCATAAGGGTCTATGTGCTTATCAAAGAATCCAATTTTTTTTGTATCAGGTCCCCGTAACTGTTGGGACCCCCCAACCTTCTATTTTCTACTTTTCTTCCTCCTGGTGGCTATGAGGGAAGTGGAGGCCTTTGGCAGTTCATCAATGGTTCAGATAGTCCCTTTAATAGTTCCTGATGAAGCAGGTCAAACTGATTCAGGAAACACATCAGGTTCACCTGGACCTAATCATTGTAATCAACTTTAGAAGACTAAAACAATCTTTTTGATGTATGAAATATATTTATGGATACAAAAAAATATATTGTGAGACATTAAATATAAAAGATTATGGTTGTACCATGGCTTTAATTGGCTTTCAAGGGAAAAATATCTTTCTTTTTTAATGAAATTTAAAAAAGGAAATTTCTTTAATAAGAAAAAATGCGTATGTGTGATACATCTGTCTCCCAAAATTTAAAGTACTAATGATAAGGGATATGGTCTATTGACTCAGAAGGTCAACCCAAATCTACATTAAGTAAGTATATGCTCCCTATGATGATCAAAGCCATATGACTAGCTGTTCTTTATCTCAGTAGGACAGTAGGGAGAATAATCGCATGGTCTTAAATTACAATACTTGGCTCTTTACTCGGTTTAACAATATTCATGTCTCTTAATTTTCACAGGCCCGGATTCATGTACATGTGCACTATATTCTAGATGGCTAAACCAGCTTCACACAGCACTCACCCCAATCACATGCATCTACGCTACTTGTTTCATCTAGCCCGCCAACACTACACTGTGAAAAAAATCAACAGTTTTTAGCTGTTAATCACGTATTGATGAAAATGCATTTAGATGCTGTGATTTCCATTGGTTTTCCACCATTGTTGGGGTAGATGTTACTTGCATTTTAAAGAAAATATATGAGGATGGAAACATTGGTACTGCCATTGGAAAAGTTTAGGTTATGGTGCTTCACTGGTAAACTGTTGTGCTGCAAGGTTGTTGCAGGTCAGTGACTCAGTAGTTAGAGATGTCAAGATGAAGATCAAAGCATGCCTTTTAAACACAAGTCAACAATGGCAGCTCCCCACTTTTCATCACAGGAGGTTCAGGATAGATCTTAAATAAATATAAATTATATATTGGATGTGCATATCTTATTTTTTAACTCAAATTATTTATAAAAGAAACTAAATCTTTGCTTTATTATGCCAATTCTATGCTCACTAAGAGAATGATACTGAGAATTCAATTGCTGTATACAAGTGGGGCCATAGTTCAAATGCTAAGGCAATAATTTCACTTTAGAATAACTCAAGCTCTTTCTGCATTGTGCACTATGTATGTTTTTTGTTGTCCCGTGGCCACTCTCACTATGCATTGGTTTTGTTACAGTATGTTTTCTGTATGGCTTTTTTTGTTAGATGCATTCATTTTTCTAATAAATATTTTATATTTATTTTTTCTTACTACACCACTCCTTTCATTAGGTTTACTTCCTTCCTTATTTTTACAGTGTTTTTTCCCTTCAAATCCTGTGCATGACCCCTCTTATCACCTCTACTTTTTTACTGGGGAGCCTAAAACAAATATTTGCTAAGGAGCAAACTGCGCCCTGAAAATAGTAACAGCCAGATCTCTAATATAATCTGGCAAGTATGCCTTATACAGTGTATAGTACCATTCACACAACCTTCAGCCTAAAGCCACCCATTCAAGCCTTATAGATCTTAGACAAGGACAGAATGATGGCACAAGTACATAGCATATTGATAAATTGTATACTCAATCCAATAGAAAAAAAGTGTGAAAGAGTTACCTGTGGGGTTTTGTATTGCAGCAAATAATTCAAAATAAATTGTAAAAGGGTATATTTTATCACAAAATAATTTTCTACAAAATGGCAAATGTCAGTCAAAGCATGAGCTTTAAAAACAAAGCTGGAAACATACATATCATACATAGGGTACAGTGAAAAATTCATGCAATATTAAATCGGTACAAAAGACCTTCAAAGATAGCACAATATCTGTAGAACATCATGTAAAAGAAGCACCAACGCGTTTCAACCACATGTAGTATAGGTCTTCTTCAGGGAGGAAAAGATACAGATTTCTAGAAAATATACAATGTTTAAAGAAATATATTGAAACAAATGTATTATTCCAGAAGGAAATTGGTTTCAAAATTACTTTATATTTACCACTGACATTTGTATATAGCAGCTTCCAGATTTTATGACCACGCTTGGTGCCCACTGATCCAAAACATGCAGCAAGGCCGGAGGCGTCCACCCCACGGGGGAACAGTGACCCACCCAGCCAACACTAAAGACCTACAAAAGGCCGCGTTTGTTGCAGGAGACCAGGGTTTCGATGAAAAGGGAAAAAGGAGGGCCCCCGGCAGGAAGAGGGCACCAAATGGGCATCACCAAAAGGTCCCTGGATTCCAAAGGTGCAGTCCTAAAGCACTGTTAAATATTACAATTTGAACTCTGTTAATGATTGAGAATGAAGAATGAATGAAAAAGAGCTAGATGTGAAATGGAAAAAAGTGTAGGAAAGAAAAAAAGAAACTGCAAATGAGAAGAAGACTCGTTGATTTCTGAACAGCACGTCAATGAAAAATGTGAAGAAGCAAGTGATGAAAAAGGATGCCAACAAACACAATTAAAAAAGATAGGGAAAAGAAGAAGAATATCTTAAAAAGGAAGAAAGGAAAGAAAAGGATAGTGATGAGATGGGAAACACTATAAGTGAAAGGAAAGACCATTGTGGAGAATGTGAAAAGCTATGAATGTGAAAAGAAAAAGTGTAAAAGTGAAATGAGCAACCACAATGTGAAGTCCAAGGAAAAATCAGGGAAGTTGAGTGAGGAGAGGTGAGAAGAGCGAGAAAAAACAGAAGATGAAAAAACAAAAATGACAGAAAAACTGATTAAGGACTTCTGAATATCACCTATGTGGAATGTGAAGGAAATGAAATGATCAACTAAAAAAGGGGGATTAACTGCAGACAGTGTAGAGAAAGTGGGGAGTGTGGTGGATCGTAAAGACAAACAACAAGAAAAAAAGAAGAAACCACAGTATGTGAAGATGCATAGTGCCAATACAAATACTAAAAGAGAGACATGAAAATAAACAAAAAATAAAATAAAAACAAGATAGGGGATAGGTCCCCAAAAAACTGGGGACCCAAAAATGTGATAGATAAATAAAACACGTGCACAGTGATAAAAGCGTAAAAATTGATGAAATAGATTAAGAAGTCAAATTTGCTTTACCTAGTATGCGTAGGGTAATTCTTCTTCCCAAGAAAGAGGGGGACAGACCCTTGTGGATACCCCTTAGTTAGAAATATATCGGAAGATAGATGAGATGCACCTATGAATTAAATACTAAGGTATTAAAGTCAATAAGTACCATATTAAAGGCTAGGATGGAAACAGCGAGCAGAGGAGAGTATGCGACTCCTACTTACTGTGATAGTTGAAAAAAAACAGTAATCAATCCAACCTGGAGGCTGTCTGAGATAAGACTGTCAGGTTATATAACGGGTTTATAAACCTAATAGGCCCATACCGTGGACAACCCCAATCCGTTTCCCGCCCTGTCCCCCCATCCCACCCAACCATCGCCCACACATCCAAACACCTCCTGGAGTCCCACATGGAGAGACGCCAACAATGACACTCGCCACGTGGGCTCCCCAAGATCCCAGAAGGGGAGGAGCCCCCCGGCCTCAGTTGTAATTACCGCTGCCATCGGGAACGAGGTGGCAGTGCACCACGACACCGCAGAGAAAACTCGCGCATGCGTGGTGTGCCGCCACATCCGGGAACATCACGGGACACCGCTGGGAGATTTAAGTTCCCCCCAGTGGCCAAACAGAAGAATGGCCACAGGGAAATCGCGGGTGCGGGGGACATAGCAGCCAAATGATGCCCCCATTCCCCCTGCCTGCCGGGATGTCCTAGAGATTGCAGGAGAGCCTGGCCCCCGAACAAGGCAGATGCCAAAGAACCCTCACAGTGTGGCCAGAATATCTGGAGGGAACAAAGAATGGGCATAATGTTGGATTAATGACTGTGCAAATATGCTTGAAATTCAACCTTAATAAATGAATATAGATATTAAATATTAAACAGTTAGAAAAAACATGGGTATCTTAAGTTGCATCCATGTTCATATAAAAGGAGAAATAAAAAAATAAGAAATTTCCTGTAGGAGTCTTTCCTGTAGGAAGTCAATAAAGCTGCTGCACCACTTTCTGGTGTTAATCCTTCTTGCATTGCACCAAATTCATGATGCATGTGTGACTTTTGGTTCTGACAGTAACTGGTGCACAAAATTCAGGTAGTTCTAAAATGTTCTACTTTTACATTGCGGTGCAGTGAATGTGCCAAATTCAAAGTAACACACCAACATTTCATATCCTATGAAAGTGGAGCTAAAGTATAACTAAGAGCACATCTTCTTTTTCTGCTTTTTTTTTTTAGTGTAGGACAGAGTAGAGAGGGCTTAGAACCAGTGGCGGAACTACCGCCATAGCAACACATGCGGGCGCTATGGGGCCCGCAGTCAAGTGGGGCCCGGTCAGGACAGGTGCCGCGGCTCCGCGGGAGATAGCGGGCGGCTCCGCGGATGAGAGCGGGCGGTCCGCGGATAGTCCGCGGCTCCGCGGGTGGTCCACGGGCAGCTCCGCCGGTGAGAGCGAGCGGTCCGCGGCTCTGCGGGTGGTCCGCGGGCGGCTCCGCGGGTGAGAGCGGGTGGTCAGCAGCTCCGCAGGTGATAGTGGGAGGCGGATGGATGAGAGTGGCCGGTCCGCTGGTGAGAGAGTGGGCGTGAGCGGGCTGGACAATCAGGGAGCTGAGGGGTGGGGGAGCATAGAGATGACATCATCTCTCGCCGCCCTGCATCCCTGCAGTGCAGTTCCCCCCCTCACTGTGCAGGCAGCCAGGAAGCAGAGAGATGACATTATCTCTCTGCTGCCTGACTGATAATCTGCTGCCTGACTCTGTGACACAGCAGGAAAGTGGCAGAGCAAGTGACAATCCATAATGTGTGGCAGGCGACGTGGCAAGTGACAACCCGGGACGTAGCAAGTGACAATTCATAACGTGTGGCAGGTGACGTGGCAAGTAAAAATCCATGACGTGGCAAATGACAATACATAATGTGTGGCAGGCGACGTGGCAAGTGACAACCAGGGACGTAGCAAGTGACAATCCATAACGTGTGGCAGGTGACATGGCAAGTGACAACCTGGATGTGGCAAGTGACAATCCGTAACATGTGGCAGGTGACGTGGCAAGTGAAAATCCGTGACGTGACAAGTGACAATCTGTAATGTGTGGCAGGTGACGTGGCAAGTGACAACCCGGGACGTGCAAGTGACAATCCATAATGTGTGGCAAGTGACAATCTAGGATGTGGCAAGTGACAATCTGTAATGTGTGGCAAGTGGCAATCTAGGACGTGGCAAGTGACAATCAGTAATGTGTGGCAGGTGACGTGGCAAGTGACAACCTGGATGTGGCAAGTGACAATCCGTAACATGTGGCAGGGGACATGGCAAGTGAAAATCCGTGACCTGGCAAGTGACATTCCGTAATGTGTGGCAGGTGACGTGGCAAGTGACATTCCGTAATGTGTGGCAGGTGATGTGGCAAGTGACAATCCGTAATGTGTGGCAGGTGACGTGGCAAGTGACAACCCGGGGCGGGGCAAGTGACAATCTAGGACGTGGCAAGTGACAATCCGTAATGTGTGGCAGGTAACGTGGCAAATGACAATCCGGGACGTGGCAAGTGGACAATCCGCAACATGTGGCAGGTGACATTCTGCAACGAGTGACAAGTGACAATCTGCATCTGGTGGCAGGCGACGTGGCAAGTGGACAATCCGCAACGTGTAGCAGGTGATGTGACAAGAGACAATCCTTAATGTGTGGCAAGTGACAATCCAGGACATGGCAAGTGACAATCCATAATGTGTGGCAAGTGATGTGGCAAGTGACAATCCAGGACGTGGCAAGTGACAATCCATAATGTGTGGCAAGTGACAATCCAGGACGTGGCAAGTGACAATCCAGGACGTGGCAAGTGACAATCCATAATGTGTGGCAGGTGACTTGGCAAGTGACAATCTGGGATGTGGCAAGTGGACAATTCGCAACATGTGGTAGGTGACATTCCGCAACGTGTGACAAGTTACAATCTGCATCTGGTGGCAGGCGATGATGGCAAGTGACACGCTCAGGGATCCCACTGATTTTGCATTATGGTGAGTTGAACTATTTCATTTTATATAACAGAACAGAAATTGGTTAGAAGGCCTGGAGGTCTGCAATGTGTTCCCTTCAGGGGCTGCATACAGTATACTGCATACTTTGTTGTTAAAAATTAATATAAGCTATTGCCTGGGTACTGTGCCACATGGGTGTGGTGGTCTGTTGTTCAATGGCATTAGTTCTTTTTTTTTTGGTGGGGGGGGGGCCCATACAACATTTTGCTATGGGGCCCTGTGATTTCTAGTTACGCCCCTGCTTAGAACACCTATATATCCCATGGTTTGAACCATCAATGGGACATGGATCTTTAATTGAGATAGTACTCTATACCAGAGTGTCCATCTCCCAGTTGTTTTGGCTACACAGTCGGTGCTTCTTTATATATTCCATTATCTATGCTTTATTCTATATTTAGCAGATTATTAAAAATATATCCTGTTAACAGGATATATTTAAGTCTCATTTGTTGTAGATTTTGGATTTTAATATTTACTTATATGTTTTGATTTATTCTTCTTTTGGTTTCCCTTTACCTTTATTGTTTACACCTATGGTTGATTGGATTGTTCTTTAAAATGTTGTATTCCTTTGTGGGGGTACAACAAACAAGATGTCGATGGCTGCACTCCTTTGAGAATCAGTTAAAAAGCCATCTTTATTATAAATCTTCTAAAAACAGCTCAACAAACACAGGCATAAAGAGCAGACAAGGGCATGCTTGCGCATTTTATGCAACATAGAGTGCTTACTCATAACCTGTAGGATCACCTGAGCAGGCCACCTGATCTATCCACCACCAGCAGACTGTTTAGGTGAAAATAAGATGATAAAGCTCAAAAAACACATTGTTTATCAACACACATCGCTTTTGTCATCTTCAAGCCTCAATGTATCCTTATTACCAAAAATAATAAAACTATAAGTCAGGGGTTTCTAAACTTTCTAAAAAAATGGCTGGACTGTGCCTAATGGGAGCAAACAATGCCCCATCTTTGGTATTGGGGGGGGGGGGTGGTAGTTGGTGTCAGTGGAAGGAATTATGCCACATTTTTGATCTCAGTGGCAGGAATGCCTCAGGGCCCACAGTTTGGGGACCACTGCTAAAAAACATGTATACCATTACCTATGTTATAATGATATTAGGGCTGCACATGCCCATTTAAAGCAGCAACCAGACATAAGGGCTGTATATATTATTTATGGTGGGAATAACTGTAATCCATGTCTCTAAGTGGAATTCCTGCTTCCCACAGGAAGTTTTCTGGATAATCCACTTACAGACAAGGACTCCAGATGGCTTAAATTTTGAGTGATATCTCACTCATTTCTATAGGTAGAAATGGGACTTTTTTTGTCCATTCTCTGGCTCCTGTATGTGAGCGATTCCCATTATATTTCATGCCGCTCTTATGTCTTGAGAATTGTGTATTGTTGCTGCTTTAAATGGGCGTGCGCCCATATCATTATAACATATGTGTACATGCCAGGTATTCTCTTCTGCACCATAGCTACCATAACTCTGAAAATTCTGGCTTTAATGCTTTGAAACACTTATTTTCAAGTATGCAGTTCAAGACGTCTTTTATGTATATTTGCTCCAGGTCAACAGCTCAATGTAATAATGTAAAAGGTTCAGTTGGACAGATCTACACCTAGCATTTTCATAAAGAAAGGCCACTGCCCCTCTCATCAATATTAAGGTGTAAGTAAGGGGAGTCTTGGTGACAGGTGTCATCTCTCCATGTCCATGACACCCTGTATGCACAGGATTTTTTTCAATTGGGTTGCATGATACTTGAAGTTATTCTACCTGGAAAACTGACAATTAGTGGGCAAAATGGCGTTGGGGACAGCTTCAGATTAAAACCTGAGCTGCTTTTCTTATTTTAGGCATCTGCTGTAGGACTATTTTTTTTTTTTTTTTTTTTTTACATTTTGCCAGAGTAGGGCTTTAATTAGTCAGAACCTTACTTCCCAGAACCTCATTTCCTATTGGCACTCTTGGAAACATCCTATGAACAAATATACTTATAGTAAACTCTTTTATACTGTTACACCTCACATTATTTCTCTGTGTCACACAGAGGATGATTTTGGAAGGGCAATGAGAATGTCTTCTCATATCTAGGAATGTTAAATGGGGTAAATGCACTTTAACACATTGGAAGATGTCTGGTACACAATAAAGAAAGGGTTGTTTTAGAGAGTCTTACACCACTGGCACTGGAGTTTATGACTGGCAAACAGTAAACAGAATAGAGGGGGTGACCACATTTGCTGGACTCCAGTAAGATTAAAGCAGGGTTGTCAATTCATTCCTTTAATTACTGACAAACAGTAATTATAACAGTACCAGTGATGGCTTTTATTTAGATAAGTTAAGACTGGATATGGAACCTGTATAACTTTGAAATGTTAGAAAATAATGGGATGAATTAGCAACCCTGAACTGAAATTAAAATATAAAAATGCGGTTGATTTACTAAAGGCAAATCCGCTTTGCACTACAAGTGCACTGCAAGTACAATTGGAAGTGCACTTGGAAGTGCAGTCATTTTAGATCTGAGGGGAAGATCTGAAATGAAGGGAAGCTCTGCTGATTTTATCATCCAATCACGTACAAGCAAAAATGCTGTTTTTTTTATTTTCCTTTATGTCCCCCTCAGATCTAAAGCAACTGCACTTCCAAGTGCATTTGCAGTGCAATTGTAGTGCAAAGTGGATTTGCCTTTAGTAAATAAATCCCAGTAAGTAAGTATCCACTTTTACATTGTAACAACGAACAAATAAAACAAATATAGCCATTTTTGTAAACATAATATGCATTCTAATGCCACATACCGTGTCTCTAAATCTGTAGTTTATTCAAATGGATTTTGTTTATGTGAGATAAGTAAGTTATTTCAGAAATTTTCTTGACAAACGTAATGGTTGTTGATTTTTTTTAACCTGAGCGTCAAACCCAGTGCAATCCTGATTGTCAAAGGACCCAACAGTGAGCTTAGAAATGTTTGCTATTTCGCTTAGACATATTGATTGAACCATGTTACTAGAAGAAACAGCAATATTCAACTGAGATTCATAAATTAAATGACTATTATTGATCTCTTTCATAAAGAAACAGAAATGCTTTCTGTAAGCCAGCAAATAAAAAGAATGCTATCAGGATATCCAAGGGAGAGAAAAGGAATCGTTATATCCCGAAGAACTATTTCCTATGCAGGAGATTAAAGGGAAGCAGATGTTTAGTAAATAATTTATGATTGTATGAGATCACCCATTATTTAAAGGCACGTATACAGCCAATACAAGCTTCACTGGGGCAGTTAGAATGTAAGCCCATTTTTCCACAACGGCAAACACATTACATAATATTTTCTTACAGCCACGGAGCATACACTACAGACAAAATAGATCTACTGCTTGATAATATAGTCCCTGATTTACAGTGACACTGAAAATACAATATTTATGCAGGGTTTTTATTACACAGTTTTCTCCCGACTGCAGAGATTGATGGAAATGCCATAGAGAAAGAGATTATTCCAGTATAATACAAACTTTGTATAAACAACATATATGATTTTTAACATCCAGCAGCAGATATGTCATTTATTTTGAATACTACAAGTATGCGCGCTGTGTTATTGCAGGTGTCTTCTTCTGTTCCGCTTTAAATACTGCTGGTAATATGCTCTGCAGCAATCCTGACGTATGTGAGAATTCGCCCTGGAGTTTTCACATAAATCAATATGTTTTAATAACATGGGAAAATGAGGCCAATGTGGCTATGATTTCAAACAGATGTAAGCCATAACATCCAATGATTCCATAAATATGTCTACCGTGTCATCAAGTCATACATTACATACTTTGACAACTGTCACTGTGAGGGTTCTGAGCAAGATAGCAGATTGATAACATTAATTTAATGTAAATAAAAGGCTTGTATTTGTTTTTATACCCCATAAAACACAAATATAGAAGAAAAGCAAAGATGATTTATGTAACTTATTCAGAGATGGATTAACATAATAAAAATGAATAATGATTTTCTTCTCTTGATATTATAGTAGCAAATTGTTGTGAAGTTTTAAAAATAAACAATTCTATTTAATAAAAATAAATTAATAAAACGTTCTGTTCAATGAACCTTTGATTTAGGGTCAAATATTCTGATAAGGGAATAACATTAGTCTTATTTGATTAAGCAAGACAAGGAGCAAAGAGCTAAGAGCAAAAAACAGTACCCATAACAACAAGTTAAAATCCTTATTATATCGGCAACTTACACCTTTAGTGATGTTGTCCTTGAATAAATCCCCCCACACATCCTCGGTGTAGCTCAGCTGCCTTCTTCAATTGGATCCTATGTAGGATCAATTGGATCCTACATGGATCCAATTGATCCTCTACATACTGCGCATGCATGCTATTTCACTATTCATTCTTTTGGGCAAGCCATTCTCTAAGGGGTCTCTGAAGATTGCCATGGGCACTGCCTATCTATATGAAAGAATAGGACCAGGGCAGCCATCAGAATACACAGCTTTAGGCCTAGGCCACCCTCAGCATGACCACAAACTGTCCCACCAAATCTGCCCACTAGTCATCCCACCGAGTCCTTCAGTGCACCCAATTTTATTTTAACACTCTTACAACTTAATATATGAACATTAATCCAATCCAGCAAAGAGACATTGCTACATATTCAGCAAAGAGACATCCAAATCCAGCAAAGAGAAGGCCTCATATATTCAGCAAAGACAACCCAGTCCAGCAAAGAAACATCCCAATTCAGCAAAGAGATGGCTCCATATATTCAGCAAAGAAACAGCCTAATCCACAAAGAGACATCCCCATATATTCAGCAAAGAGACATTCCCATATATTCAGCAAAGAGATGGCCCAATCCAGAAAAGAGGCATTCCTTCACCTGCATCGGGTTACTCTGCAGTCGCCCTGCTTTAGCAATTGCTAGTTAATACAGCAGCAACAACTCAGTCTTGTTGTTTGTGGCCTGGGTGGCTAGGGCCCCTCAGTACTCCTGGACCCCCTACATGTGTATGGGCTGTCCCCCCTGATGACGGCCCTGAATAGGACTGGGGCTTGCATGTACAGTATGAAGAGGCACTGTCCAGACCTTATGTTGGTGGAAAGTTCACTGGATGGAGGAGGAAGACAAGTATTATGCCAAGTGACAAGCACTTGGGCATTTGGATGTATTAAACAATTACATTACTATATGTGAAGTTGCCCTTAAAGAAAGGCAATTCTGATTGGTTGCTATGGGTTAATGAAGTTTGCAATCAGTGTTTTGCTGCATACACTATCAGTATATTATGTCTAGCAGTGTATTATGGTTTGGATACATGGAATTCCAGTTCCAATGCAGCCTTATTTGACACAAGCAAATAGGGATGATCACTTTTGGAATCACATCAGCATATGAGTATACAATAACATATCTGAAATGCAAAAACTACACAAATGCTGCCCAACGAGGTGAAAATTGAATATCACAGGCCCCAGAGTAAAATGGATCAACAAGAAATGTTGAATGAAGCATAGGACTTTTGGTCGAATAACTAAAGTAATTGAAGGTTATATCTTTAATGGCTAACTGTAATGGAAATCACAGCAAGCTTTTAAGGCTTCTTCATCAGGCTGATTACAAATGAAGCGCAGAAGAAAGTCATTGTAAAATCACACAGTCATGTGCAAGCAGGGGCCAACAAGAAATGATGTGGGTTGTAAGCAACCAAAATTCTGCCTGGTTAGGCAGTGCTGACAGGACTTTGTATAATAATGGTGCTACATACTCCTCTGAAACTAACTGAATCTTGTGTATTATTTTGCATAGTTGTCAGAATTAAAAAAAAAAAATTCCACAGACACCTTTTTTTTGTCCTGTGTAACACAAACTATTGTTGGAAGAAAATATGCTTTTTCTATGCTGTGTTTCTACGAGAGCAGGTTGTTAACTTATTGTACCATTCAATTCCAAAATACTTTGTAAAAACCTCTATAAAAGTCAGCTTCCTCAGCTGGAATTTTGGTACTGTACCATGTGCCAGTTAGGGTTATGCTGTCTGCTATTCTGCAGGTGAAGTTCACACATATGTCTTATGCCGCATACACACGACCGGACTTTCCAGCAGAAAAGGTCAGACGGAATAATTTCATTGGATATTCCCATCATGTGTGGGCTTCATCTGACTTTTTTTTTCAAAAATTCTGACAGACCTAGAAATAGAAGATGTTTTAAATCTGTCCGACGGAATCAATTCCTATTGGGAAAACTGTTCATATGTATGCTATTCCGATGGACCAAAAATGACGCAAGGGCAGCTATTGGCTACTGGCTATTGAACTTCCTTTTCTAGTCACGTCGTACGTCATTGCTTTCAAAACGAACAGACTTTGGTGTGATCGTGTGTACACAAGTCTGTTTCAGCGGAACTCCATCACAGTTTATTCTGACGGAAAACTGGTCGTGTGGACGCGACATTTGATGGCACAGGCCCTGTTGGTGCAGCAGTTCCTAGTTAGGTACCCTGTATAGTGCTTCAGCCACCACATGCAGTAGTCACTCTTCTCCTTGCAAGACCCTGAGGGGGTCAAACACACCTTGCACTATGTGCAATAATCCTTCCAGGGAAAAACTCCAATACTCCTTTGCTGACTTCTAGTTAGACCTTGAAAGTAGCTTTCCTTACTATGCTTCAGCCAGGCTTGACTGTTTGCAGACTGCACCTTAACCATATGATTTCTGAATATATGGGGTCAAGAGTAGAAGTGGTCTATAGAATGGATGACCCTTTTGATTTCTGGGTGTCAAGGATGTACCACTAGTTCAAGCTTGCCTAGTATGCATTTGAACTGCTGAATCTAAAAAGAACACAAGGGGTGCCAAACTAAGTGCAGTATAAAGACACTTATTTACTTATTTATTAAAAATCAATGAGTAATTGAAGGAATGGTAGTCAGCCAGAGTCTCCCAGTGTCTCTCAGTATGTTGCAGAGACTCCTGCTCAACAGCACACTCCAAGGATGGCCCAGGATCGCAGGCATAAGTAACCAGATCAGCGCAGAGCATAGAGAAGGTAGGGGCGGGCACAGAGATGATGTCAGGCGGGGAGCCACAAGGTGGACGTGGTTATGTGTTTTGAATGTGCAGTAAGCCTGTCATGTTTCCACATACCTTATGGATGAGCCCGGTAATGCAGAGGAAGTCCTCCCTTACGTATCTGACTCGCAGCCCCTGATAGAGCAGACAGGGGACTTGAGAGTACAGAATGGTATGAGTGCCTGGTAGGATAATTATTCAGTAGAGTTGCTATGAAGTTCCTGATGCCACAGGAAGGAGGACCGGTGAGGTGAGATGTCAGCACAGCAAACAGTAGAGGAGCTGGCTCAGCACTGCCAGCAGTAGAGGAGCTGGGTTGGCACAGCAGGCAGTAGAGGAGCTGGGTCAGCACAGCAGGCAATGCACAGCGGATCAGTCCTGAGGGATTTGTAGCACAGATAGGCACATACAGGTTAGAGAAACCGGACAGGTGCAGCAGCAGATGCAGGTCAGAGTACAAGCTTGGTTGGCAACAGGCAGACAGCATGGTAACAAGAGGAACAGGCCAAAGTAAGGGACAAGCCGGGGTGATGTACAGGTAGCAGTCAGGAATAGTCAAAAGCAAGCCAGTTCAAAACAGGAACAGGATCTCAAAGCAAGTTACAGATAGGAGGTGGCACAGGAAGCAGCAGATCAGACAGCACCGACTCTTTTTACAACCTCAGTTTAAATAGGACATCTGGCACCAAAACTCATGTGCGCGCATGTGCATCGGCACTCACAGGCGTGGTCCTGCAGCAAGATTCTTTCTGTAAGGCATTTTCCTGACAAAGCCTGTACAATAGCTCTGGTAGCTATCTCTGAAATAGCACTCTAAATTGTATATATTTTTTTCAAACTGCCTTGTCTCTCCCTCTTATACTGTTACTTAAACAAATTGCTTGCATTCCCTTTGGTATGGTGCATAATGTTTGGCTATCGTCTGGCTATTAGGGTGCTATGATTTTTATTTCAGTCAAACTCATTATTGGAATGTGGGGATGTGGTTTTATAGTGTTTTTGTGAACTCTGTGTTGAAGTTTTTCTAAAACTTTTTTGACAATACAGTGGGGTATTGCATTTACAGTGAAAAACATAGTGAATGCAGTGCAGGTGTCAGAAGTATAATGTACAACATAGAGAATACAGAGCAGGGGTCAAGGGTGTAAAGTACAATATAGCCTATACAGTGCAGGAGCAGAAGCATAATCTACATGTGTGAAATCAGTGCAGAGTTGGAAGTATATTGTACAGCATAGTGAATGTGATCCAGGGGCCAGAAGTTTAGTGCACAATATAGTGAATGCAGTGCTGGAATATGATTTTTTTTTTACAACATAGTGTATACAGTAAAGGGGCCTGGAGTATAATGTACAACATTTGTGTACTTTTATTGTAGAGTTGACATTCTTTATTCACTAAAAGATGATCCGCAACTCCAAACATGCTCTTCCATCTTTTCAAATCTATTAATACTCCATAAAAAAAAAGAGGTAGGTATCCATCCGTCATGGCTGAAATGCATTAACATCTGCTTTACCTACCTATTTTTATGGAGTATAAATACATTTGAAAAGATTGAAGAGCATGTAGGGATTTGAGGATCATATTTTACTGATTATCGTGTTGGCAGCTGAGCAACTGCTTTTCCTGCACCCAACAGCTCAGGAGAACATTCAGTTGATTTGGGGTAGTAGGACCTTTCTCTTACTTTTTTTTGACTTTCTTAATTATTTTGTTTTTTTAAAACATATGTATTGCAGCCCTGTACTAAGCTGTTTGCCTCAAGTTCGGGACTGGGCCCTTGTTCTCACTGCCGCAAATTCAAAGTCACGCGACTTTGAATTCCGACATCCCTGCACAACTTCATTGCAGCTTGCATACAACTTCTTTAACAGAAGTCAATGCAAGTCACACCCAAGTAGTGCAGGAACCTTTTTCTACTTGAGAGCAACTTGAATCTCACAGATTAGAATGGTTCCGACTTTGAACTCTCAAGTTGCATGACAAGTCGCAGTAGTGTGGACCGGGGCTAAATTATAAGCCAGCACCTATCAGTGCCCTCCCCTCTATTTTATCATGCTTTTTGAATTTAGCAGTTTACACAGGTTTACACAGGTGCTGGTAAAGTTCCTGCTGAATCACACTAAAAAAGCTTTTTCCTGAGCTTTCAACTGTGATCCTTGGAGGAACATTAGTGACCACACGCAGGACAAAACATTCAGATTTCCACATATGTATCTGAAATTTGTAATAAAGATGTTGTATTTTTTTTTCAAATGAAAATGGGGGTAATTATAAATAAAAATTGGTCATGGAAATAGCTTACCTTGTGTGACAGTGGGCTACCATACTGATACTTTGCTATCAGCATTTTCTGGGTCACTGACCTATATAATGTATACTACAAAAATAAAATAATATAAAGAAATTCTGACTTCTGTTTGACTTCGACTTTGCTGCATGCTGGTTCTGAGTTAGACAACCATGCAGTTGGTATTTCCAGGAAGTCAGCAGTGGCAGCCCCATATTTCTCATGACTTGTGGAATGTAAATGGTCATTTAGAACGAATTTGTGCATTTTTCTGAATAGTGGATTAATCACTTGCCGACCGCCGCATGTGGATATACGTTGACAGAATGGCACAGCTGCGCAAATAGGCGCACTTATACATCTCTTTTAATTTCCTGCAGTGCCAAAGTGTGCGTGCCGCCGGCGGTGCGCCACGAGCTTCGCGAGTAGGATCGCGGGTCCCGCAGACTCAATGCCAGCGGGGATACCAGCGATGGCCTCACGGAGAGGAAGAACAGGGAAATGCTATTGTAAACAAGAATTTCCCCATTCTGCCTAGTGACGCTGTTACTGATCTCTGCTCCCTGTAATCGGGAGCGGCGATCAGTGATGTGTCACATGTAGCCCCTCCCCTCCACAGTTAGAATCACTCACTAAGACACACTTAACCTCTGCAGCGCCCCCTCCTGGTTAACCCCTTTACTGCCAGTCACATTTACACAGTAACCAGTGCATTTTTAATCGCACTGATCGCTGTATCAATGTGAATGGTCCCATAATATCAAAAGTATAAAAGTGTCCGATCTGTCCGCCATAATGTCACAGTCATGATAAAAATCGTGGATCGCCACCATTACTAGTAAAAAAAAAATTATTAATCAAAATGCCATAAAACTATTCCCTATTTTGTAGATGCTGTAACTTTTGCACAAACCAATCAATAAACGCTTATTGCGATGATTTTTACCAAAAATATGTAGAAGAATATGTATCGGCCTAAACTGAGAAAAAAAAATTATATATATTTTTGGGGGCATTTATTATAGAAAAAAAGTAAAAAATATAGCTTTTTTTTCAAAATTGTCGCTCTTTTTTTGTTTATAGCGCTAAAAAAAAAAACGCAGAGGTGATCAAATACCACCAAAAGAAAGCTCTATTTGTGGGGAAAAAAGGGCGTCAGTTTTGTTTGGGAACCACGTCACATGGCCACGCAATTGTCAGCTAAAGCGATGCAGTGCCGAATCGCAAAGAGTGCTCTGGTCTTTGGCCAGCCAAATGGTCCGGGGCTGAAGTGGTTGAAGAATAATGGCTTGCAGTAAGCAGTGGAAGTCAACAAGAAGTCCAATGTCATCAGCTTGGGAAGAAGTCTAATGAGAACAGATCTGTATATGGTATACGTTTCTGCATACCACTGTTACCTGCACCATTTAGTAGTGCTCTCTGTGATCAAGTACAGACATTTTCTTGTGAGCACCTCACTAGCACAATGCATAGTATTCCAATGTAAGTGCTGTCATTTAATTTACCTCCCTTATCTCTACCACATGTGAAGAAAAACATCAGCTGTTATTTAATGCTTGTGATGCTGTCAGAGAAAAAAAGATAGCAGTATTTATACTAGAGGCAACTCCACATTATTTCATTAATCACATTCCAGGACTTCTCCTTTGCTTTCCAGCTCTAATTATCATCCGAGTGCACAGATGTTTCCTCATTTCTATGCTCAATATATGGTCATTTGTCACTCTTCTCACTAGATATTCTAGTGCCTAGAGTCTTTGCCTTTCAGGAGACAAGGCTTCAGTATGAACACATCTCATTCTGAGTGTTATAATTCATGTGAGCACATCAAATAACAATACGATGGCTTTTCTTTCAAACCGTGGTCACACCTGTAAAAAAAAAAAAACTGTTGTGGTGTTGGAAGATAATGAATTAGACAACACAGATTCTTTCTTTTTAATCATTTAAGGGATCTTAATTCAACATATATTTAATATGCCCAATATGTCTTTCAGCAAGCAAATCTGAACATTTTTATTAGAACTTATTAACTAGGACCTTGAAAGTGCTAATAGTAACTGTATTATTTAGTTGACATGGCTATAGTATGTTTCACATTATCAACATTTCTGCAATCTTCAGTTTGGAGTTGGTCACTGAAGGAGCAAAGATTACCCAAGATGGGGACTGCAAGGTCAATAATCGGTAG